>NC_054473.1:8001211-8601211 GCF_017639515.1 Carcharodon carcharias
ACCATGATCCATGCTGAGTCCTCCTGTGCAGTGCTGGCATTTTCAATGAGAACTTAAACTAAGACTTGATCTGCCCGCTCAGGTAGCTGGAGAAGATCCCACAGCACTATTGCCAAGAAGAGCAGTGGAATTCTTCCTGGTGTCCTGAAGCTAGGAATGCCAACTCTCCAGGATTGGCCTGGTGTCTCCAGGAATTGAAAATCAATCTCCAGGACACTGCTGTGTGCAATCCCGGAGAAAACTCATTGGGGAATTAAAAGAGATTGTTTATTTTCTTTGAACATTTCTCTTCACCAGATATAAAAATATTGAAAATAGGGATAAAAAGGCCGTTTGGATGATAGTCAAGCATCATCCAATTGGGTAATGAATCTTTTTGCTTTCCAATTGATGTAGGAAGGCATTACCTTACAAGGATGGACATATTGGCTGACTAATGGCTGGAGCGTGGAGGCAAATCATGTGATGAAACCTCCAGGAATATATTTAATCACAGTTGGCAACTGTAGTAATTATGGTTTTATTTAGTGTGCAATGTACCTTTAAGAATAATACTTGTTAAGGAGATCACATGATCTGTAGTAGCCAGTAGGAGAGTAGCGCAGGCTACCTCAGCAGTTAGTGTAGAGACAGAGTTGGAGTAGAAAGCACACATATAATTGCTGCTGAGTATATTGTAAATAAACATAAAGTTTCCATCCAAGAAGTCTCTGTAGATCAGCTCTATCACTAATAGTACAACATGGCCAACTGACAACAAACTGGTGATGAGGATAAAACAGGATTGAAAAGAAGAAATCAAAATTAAAAAGAAATTGGCACTGTACCTCACCCAATGATTGTAAGTAGCGAGCTCCATTAGAATTGAAGAAGTTATCCCCCCGCAACATGCCACAATTTGAGAGAATTGATCCTTTTGAACCAGCCACAGATGATTGGTCTCAATATATAGAATGCATCACATTCTTTTTTCAAGTGAACAAGATTACAGAGGAAGAGAAGAGGCGAGCGATCATCTTGAGTGCTTGTGGGAGCAAAACCTACAGTTTGATTCAAAGTTTGACGGCACCCAGTGCCCCAGATTCGAAGAATTTCAATGAATTGGTGAACCTCATGAAGGGTCATTATCAACCCAAGCTTCAGCCACGGTGCAGAGTTTCAGGTTTAATTTGCAAAGTGGAGCCCTGAGTGAGAAAGTTGCATGCTACGTGGCAAATTTAAAGCAGCTAATGGAACATTGTGAGTTCGGTACGACTCTGAATGACATGCTCAGAGAGCGTTTGGTGTGTAGTGTGAATGAGGACCCAATCAGAAAATATTATTGTCCGAAATGAACCTGGATTTCAAGAAGGTGCTAGAGATAGCGCTGGCCATGGAAAGTGCTGTCAGAGACTCAAAAGCCATACAGGGTGCGCAAATTGGCGCCATCCTCCACATCGGGTGGGAAACCCCAGCCAGAAAGGGGGTGTAAATGCGAGGCTCTGCCAAGAAGCAGGAAACAGCCCCCACTAACCGAAGAATAAAGAAAAATAACAGCAGCAAAATCGAAGAATAATTTTAATAGAGGTAGAAATAATCAGTCTTTTAGCAATTGGCAGTTTAAAAAAATTGAATGCTACCATCCTCAGAGCTGGACATATGATGAGACAGTGCAAGGAAAGATTCAGGCAGGCTTGTAAACAAAAGGAGAAGCTCAATGAAATCTACAATGTAGAAGAGCCTGAAACAGCAAATTCCGACATTTACTCGTTGTTTAATCTGAAAGTTGGAAAGACAGAATCAATATTTGTCACAGTGAAAGTAAATGGCAAACCTGTTAGAATGGAAGTGGACACAAGAGCTTTCACTACAGTAATTGGGGAACATACCTTCAGATATTTGAATATCAGTTAAGTTTAGAAGAAACAGCCTCCAAGCTAAAAACATAGACGGGTGAAGACATTCAAGTGAAAGGCACAAGCAGAGTAACTGTCCATTATGGAAGCCAATCGGTAAAGCTACCCTCGATGGTTGTAGCAGGTGAGGGGCCAAGTCTCCTGGGGTGAAACTGGTGAAAGGAGATTAAGTTAGAATGGGCTGAAATTTTCCAGTTGAGAGCAAGTGGGTTACCAGAGCTACCTCAAAAGTGCACCACAGTCTTCAAGAACAAACTGAGGAAAATCCAGGCCTTGGGGTTCCGCAGGGCTCGGTGCTGGGGTCCTTGCTGTTTGTGGTGAACACAAATGATTTGGGCTTAAATGTAGGGGGTATGATCAAGAAGTTCATGGATGACATGAAAATTGGTCAGGTGGTAAATAGTGAGGAGGATAACCTTAAGCTGCAGGAGGATATCAATGGACTGGTCAGGTGGGCAGAGCAGTGGCAAATGGAATTCAACGTGGAAAAGTGTGAGGTGATGCACTTGGAGAGGGCTAACAAGGCAAGGGATTACACTATGAATGGTAGGACCCTGGAAAGTACTGAAGATCAGAGGGACCTTGGTGTGATATCGATAAATCCCTGAAGGTAGCAGGACAGGTAGATAAGGTGGTTAAGAAGGCATATGGGGTACTTGTCTTTATTAGCTGAGGCATAGAATATAAGAGCAGGGAGGTTATGCTGGAACTGTATAAAACGCTGGTTAGGCTGGAGTGGAGCATCCAGTTCTGGTCACCACATTATAGGAAGGATGTGATTGCACTGGAGAGGGTGCAGAGGAGATGTACCAGGAGGCTGCCTGGACTGGAGGGTCTGAGCTATGAGGAAAGATTGGATAGGCTGGGGTTGTTTTCCTTGGAGAAGTGAAGGTTGAGAGGGGACCTGATGGAGGTGCATAAGATTATGAGGGGCATAGATAGGGTGGACAGGAAGGCACTTTTTTCCATTAGTAGAGGGGTCAATAACCAGGGGCAAAGATTTAAGGTCAGAGGTAAAAGGCTAAGAGGGGAGTTGAGGAGAAATTTTTTCACCCAGAGGGTGGTGGGAGTCTGGAACTCACTGCCTGAGAAGGTGGTTAAGTCAGAAACTCTCGTAACAGTTAAGAAATATTTGGATATTCACTTGCGTTGCCATAGCCTTCAGGGCTACGAGCCAATGGCTGGGAAATGGGATTAGTGTAGTCAGATCATTGCTGACTGGTGCAGACATGATGGGCCGAATGGCCTTCATCTGTTCTGTCAATGTCTATGAGTCTATGAGTCTATGAGTCTATGCAGGCCTAGGTTCATGTGAATCTGGAAGCAACATTTCACTTTGTGAAGGTGAGACCGGTCCCGTATGACCTGTGAGAAATCATTGACATTGAACTGAACAGACTAGAGAAACTGGGCGTTATACGACCTGTTCAGTTCTCAGAATGGGCAGCACTCATTGTCCCCATCCTTAAACCCGACCAAAGCGTCCGAGTTTGTGGAAATTACAAACTGATGGTTGATAAAGTAGCTAAGCTAGACAGGCTCCCCATTCCAAAAGTCGAAGACCTGTGTGCCAAGCTAGCAAGAGGGACAATGTACACAAACTTGACATGAGTCATGCTTCTCAACAGATAGAGTTGGATAATGCCTCTCCGGAATTTGTCACAATGAATACCCACACAGGGTTGTACCAATGTACACGATTGGTTTTCGGTGTCTCCTCTGCTTGTGCCATCTTTCAGAAAACAATGGAAAGCTCACTGCAGAGATTGCCCCAGGTTGTAATCTGTTTAGACGATGTATTGGTGACAGGATTCACTATAAAAGAGGATTTGGCAAACTTAGAAGAAGTCTTAAAACATTTCTTGCAGGCTGGAGTGCTTTAAAAAAAGAAAAGTGCAAGTTCCAAGTGAGGGAGGTAAACTATTTGGGTCACCGGGTAGATTCACAGGGCCTCCACCTGGTTGAGGAGAAAGTGAGAGCCGTGAGAGAGGCACCTGCACCAAAGAACACCTCCCAGCTCAAATCATCCCTAGGAATGATCAATTATTATGGACGGTTCTTACCCAATTTGTCTGCAGAACTGGCACCATTACCTTACCTACTCAAAAAGAACCAATGTTGGACTTGGGAGGTGCCCTAGAAAGAAGCTTTCATAAAGGTGGAACAATTGTTGCACTCGTCCAATCTGTTAGTGATTTATGACCAGAGGAAAGAATTGGTGCTGACATGTGACACATCTCCCTATGCACTGGGAGCACTGCTCTCCCATTGGATGTACAACGGCACGGAACAGCCAATAGGTTACATATCAAGAATGTGGATGAGGGATAACCCCAGATAGAAAAAAGAGGCCTGTCCATCATCTTTGGTGTTAAGAAATTTCACCAATACATACACGGCGGCCATTTTACAATCGTTTCAGACCACAATCCATTGCTAAGGTTGTTTAGTGAGGGCAAGGCTGCACCACCCATAACCTGATCAAGAAAAGAACGATGGGCTTTAATTTTGGCAGCATACAAATACCACTTTCATACATTGGCCTAGCGATCAAATTGCAAACACTGATGCCCTTAGTCGTTTGCCTTCACACAAAAATTATGAGCACGTCCCAGTTCCACAGGAACTTGTTTTACTGTTAACTTTCTTAGATTTGTTGCTGGTATGTGCTCAAAGATCAGAGACTGGACAAGTCGGGACCCAGTCCTATCTCAAGTACGAGAACAAGTGCTGCATGGTTGGTCACAGGAGCCCATATCTGATGGAATGAAACCGTACTTCACCAGAAGACATGAAATAACCAGCCAGGATGGTGTCTTATTGTGGGGAGCATGAGTGATAGTTCCTCCAAAGGGAAGGAACAACTTTTAATTGAACTACACAGTGCCCATCCAGGAATTTCCTGAATGAAGAAGCAATCAGTGGTGGCCTGGGACTGATGGTGAAATAGAGAGTTTAGTAAAGCACTGTGTGCAATGTCAACAACTGCAAAAGTTGCCAGTGACAGCTCCGTTACACCCATGGAAGTGGCCAGGTAGACCCTGGGTGTGGTTACACATTGACTATGTTGGACCTTTTCCTGGGAACAATGTTTCTGCTCATTGTCGATGCCCATTCAAAATGGTTGGACTTATATGAGGTGAAGTCACCAACGTCGGCCGCTACAGAATCACATAGTGCAGAAGAGGCCCTTCGGCCCATCAGGTCTGCACCGACACATGAGAAACACCTGATCTATCTACCTAATCCCATTTACCAGCACTTGGCCCATAGCCTTGAATGTTATGATGTGCCAAGTGCTGATCCAGGTACTTTTTAAAGGATGTGAGGCAACCCGCCTCCACCACCCTCCCAGGGAGTGCATTCCAGACTGTCACCCTCCTCTGGGTAAAAAAGTTTTTCCTCACATCCCCCCTAAACCTCCTGCCCCTCACCTTGAACTTAAGTCCCATCGTGACTGACCCTTCAACTAAGGGGAACAGCTGCTCCCTATCCACCCTGTCCATGCCCCTCATAATCTTGTACACCTCGATCAGGTCGCCCCTCAGTCTTCTCTGCTCCAATGAAAACAACCCAAGTCTATCCAACCTCTCTCTATAACTGAAATGTTTCATCCCAGGCAACGTCCTGGTGAATCTCCTCTGCACCCCCTCCAGTGCAATCACATCCTTCCAATAATGTGGCGACCAGAACTGCACACAGTACTCCAGCTGTGGCCTCATCAAGGTTCTATACAACTCCAACATGACCTCCCTACTTCTGTAATCTATGCCTTGATTGATAAAGGCAAGTGTCCCAAATGCCTTTTTCACCACCCCACTAACATGCCCCTCCACCTTCAGAGATCTATGGACACACACGCCAAGGTCACTTTGTTCCTCAGAACTTCCTAGTGTCATGCCGTTCATTGAATACTTCCTTGTCAAATTACTCCTTCCAAAGTGTATCACCTCCCACTTTTCAGGGTTAAATTCCATCTGCCACTTATCTGCCCATTTGACCATCCCATCTATATCTTTCGGTAGCCCAAGACACTCAACCTCACTGTTAACCACCCGGCCAATCTTTGTGTCATCCGCAAACTTACTAATCCTACCCCCCACATAGTCATCTATATCGTTTATATAAATGACGAATAATAGGGGACCCAGCACAGATCCCTGTGGTACGCCACTGGACACTGGCTTCCAGTCACTAAAGCATCCATCTGTCATCACCCTCTGTCTCCTACAACTAAGCCAATTTTGAATCCACTTCATCAAATTACCCTGTATCCCATGTGCATATGCCTTCTTTATAAGTCTCCCATGTGGGACCTTGTCAAAGGCTTTGCTGAAATCCATATAAACTACATCAACTGCACTACCCTCATCTACACACCTGGTCACCCCCTCAAACAATTCAAGCAAATTTGTTAGGCATGACCTCCCTCTGACAAAGCCATGCTGACTATCCCTGATCAAACCTTGCCTCTCCAAGTGGAGATAGATTCTCTCCTTCAGAATTTTCTCTAATAGTTTCCCTATCACTGATGTGAGACTCACTGGCCTGTAGTTCCCTGGCTTATCTCTACAACCCTTCTTAAATAGCGGAACCACATTAGCTGTTCTCCAGTCCTCTGGCACCTCCCCCATGGCCAGAGAGGAATTAAAAATTTGGGTGAGAGCCCCTGTGATCCCCTCCCTTGCCTCCCTCAGTAGTCTGGGACACAAATCATCTGGACCTGAAAATTTGTCCACTTTCAAGCCTGCCAACACCTCCAATACCTTGTCCCTCCCTATATCAATTTGCTCAAGAAACTCACAGTCTCTCTCCCCGAGTTCCATACCTTCATCCTCATTCTCTTGGGTGAAGATGGATGTAAAGTATTCTAGCGATGTCCTCTGGCTCCACCCATAGCTTGCCCCCTTGGTCCTTCATGAGCCATACTCTTTCCCTGGTTATCCTTTTCCCATTGATATACTTATAGGATATCCTGGGATTTTCCCTACTTTTACCAGCCAGAACTTTCTCATATCCCCTCTCTGCTCTCCTAATTGCTTTCTTAAGCTCCACCCTGCACTGTCTGTACTCCACTAATGCCTCCGTTGATTTGGTCCCTTTGTACCTGCTGAAAGCCTCTCTTTTCCTTCTCATCGTATCTTGAATATCTCTGGTCATCTATGGTTCTCTGGGCTTGTTACTCTTTCCTATCACCCTAGAGGGAATATGTTGAGCCTGTACCATCCCCATTTCCTTTTTGAACGACCCCCACTTCTCCTCTGTAGATTTCCCCACAAGTAGCTGTTCCCAGTCTACCTTGGCCAGATCCTGCCTTATTTTACTAAAATCTGCTCTCCCCAAATCCGAAACATTTTTTTGCAACGTGTCTATTTCTTTGTCCATAACAAGCTTAAATTGTACCATGTTGTGGTTGCTATCACTAGAATGCTCCCCCCTCCACCACCTCAGCCACCTGTCCGGCGTCATTCCCCAAAATTAGGTCCAGCACTGTGCCGTCCCTTGTTGGACCCTCTACATATTAACCTAAAAAGTTCTCCTGTACACATTTCAAGAAATCCACTCCATCCAAGCCCTTAACACTATGTCTATCCCAATTAATGTTGGGAATGTTGAAATCACATAATATAATTACCCTATTGTTATTGTTTTTACACACCTCCACAAATTGTGCACATATTTGCTCCTCAATTTCCTGCTGACTATCTGGGGGTCTATAATAAACACCTAACAATGTGGCTGCCCCTTTTTTATTCCTAAGCTCTACCCACAAAGCTTCATTCGATGCCCCCTCCAAGATATCATCTCTCCTTACTGCAGTAACTGACTCCTTAACTAATAATGCAATGCCTCCTCCTCTTTTACCCCCTCCCCTGTCTTGCCTGAAGATTCTATATCCCGGAATGTTGAGCTGCCAATCCTGCCCTTCCCTCTACCACGTCTCAGTAATGACTACTGTATCACAATTCCATGTGTCAATCCTCACCCATAACTCATCCAGGTCCTGGCATTAAAGTAGAGGCCATCCAGCCTTGCCTTCCTCCCTTGAAACTTAATGCAGCTGTACTCCCTCTGACTTGATTGTTATACTGTATTATGATGTGTCCCCATTCTGCTAACATCCTGTGTCCCCTCCCCCTGCTGAATTAGTTTAAACTCCTCCCAACAGGACTAGCAAATCCGCCCGCAAGGATATTAGGCCTGCTCTGGTTCAGATGCAGACTGTCCCGCTTGTACAGGTTCCACCTTCCCCAGAAACGGTCCCAGTGATCCAGGAATCTAAAACCCTCCCTCCTACACCAACTCTTAAGCCACATATTCATCTGCACTATTCTCCTATTTCTGAGCTCGCTAGCATGTGGCACTGGGAGTAATCCAGAGATTACAACCAGAGAGGTCCTGCTTGTACAATTGAGAAACTACGTCAGAGTTTTGCCATTCACGGACTACCAGGAGTAGTCATTTCCGATAATGGCATGGCATTTATGAGTGCTGAATTTCAACAATTTAGCAACCTCAATGGTATCACTGATGTAAAAAAACTGCACCCTACCAAACCGTCCTCAAACAGATTGGCTGAAAGGATGGTTCAAACATTCAAGACAGGCATGAAAATGCTAACTGGTGATTCCTTGACAACCAAGCTAGCACGCTTTCTTTTTCATCACAGGACTACCCCTCCCACAACAACAGGTGTCACACCTGCAGAGTTATTTTTTTTTTATTCATTGATGGGATGTGGGCATCACTGACTGGGCCAGCATTTATTGCCCATCCCTAATTGCCCTGTTCAGGGGGCATTTTAAGAGTCAACCACATTGCTGTGGGCCTGGAGTCACATGTAGGCCCAGACCAGGTAAGGACAGCAGATTTCCTTCCCTAAAGGACATTAGTGAACCAGATGGGTTTTTATGACAATCAGCAATGGTTACATGGTCATCATTAGACTTTTAATTCCAAATATTTTTTTTAAAAATTGAATTCAAATTCCAGCCTCCACCATGGTGGGATTCAAACCCCAGTCTCCAGGGCGTTACCCTGCGCCTCTAGATTATCAGTCTAGTGCCAATACCACAACACCACCACCATTTAAGGACAAGATTAAGCTTAATAATGCCGAATTTAGAGGGGAACGTGGAAAGGAGTCAGGGAAGCCAGAAAACTAGACACGACTGGCATAGTCACAAGAGGAAATTTACCGTGGGAGAGCCGGTATACATGAAGAGCTTTGGGGAAGGACCAAAGTTGTTACCGGTGAAATAGGTGCGGTGACTGGACCTCTACCTTACCATGTGGATGTGGAAGGCTGGATCATCCATAAACATGTGGACCACTTAAGGAAGAGAGAGATTAATCACCAAGGTTTGGTTCCACCAGTGACCATGACCAAGTCTGTGTTTCCTGTTGAGGATACTCAACCCAGGACTGACATGTCTGATATTCCTTTAAGAGTTGAGGATACAGATCTGCAAGTGCTCACCGAAGCACCTGATGTTCAGGCAACTCTGGAAAAGGGGGTTCCTGATAAAAAATCTGAGGTTGTGGAGCTGCGATATTCCACATGGACCCGGAAACCACATGAAAGACTGAACATGTAAATTCCTTACCCAGTCTTATGTTGTCTTGAAAAATATCTACTTGTAAATATAATATATATATATAGCTGAGTCAAAGGGGGAGGAATGTAATAATTATGGTTTTATTTAGTATGCAATGTACCTTTAAGTATAATAAGTGTTAGGACGATCACATGATCTGTAGTAACCAATAGGAGAGTAGAGTGGGCTACCTCAGCAGTCAGTGCAGAGATAGAGTTGGAGTTGAAAGGACACGTGTAGTTGCTGCTGAGTGTATTGTAAATAAACTTAATGTTTCCACCCAAGAAGTGTCTGCAGCTCAACTCTTTCGTTAATAATACAACTCGGCCACCCTTAACGACAGTAACCCTACCTGAAGCCAATATTTATCCTTCAATCAATATCACTATAAAGATTACCCGTTCACTGTCACATTGCTGTCTGTGGGAGCTTCCCAATTGGCTGCTGCGTTTCCCACATGACAACAGTGGCTAAACTCCAGAGGTGCTTCTCATTGGCTCTGAAACACTCTGTATGTGTTGAAGTGATTGTGAAACAAGCTGTGTAAATGAAAGTATTTTTTTTCCCCATAGATCTCTTTGAAGGCTCATTTTTTTAGATGTCTGTGGATGCACAAATAAAAAACCAGCTGGAGTTTTTGCTGCGCATATTAGACTTGAAATGAGGCTGTCCCTGTTCAGGCGTCTGTAAAAGACACCCAATCAAAAAGGCCTTGATTTAAAACATGTGCGCGGTTGTTAAATTTTTTGATCCTTCCTCTTTTGTAGCAGTAATACCCTCTCTAAACACCAGAGGTCAATATACTCCAGGCTTCCTGAGGAAGAAGTTCTCTGAGTTCAACAAACTTCCACCATGTGACAGCCGTGGTTGGATTTATCTTTTTGAAATACAAATGCTAATGGTTGATTTTGGTTCTCCGGACACTTGAGAGCGGATAATCCAGTGACATTCCCAGTGAAGTACTGCGTGAGTGCTGCACTGTCGGAGGTGCCGTCGTTCCGGTGAGATGTTAAACTGAGGCCCTATCAACCCTTTCGAGTGGACATAAAAGATCCCATGGCGTAGTTTTGAAGATGAGCATGAGAATTTTCCCCCGGTGTCCTAAGCCAATATTTATCTCTCAAACAACGTCACTGACTAAACAATTACCCGCTCAAATCAAGTTGCTATTTGTGGGATCTTGCTGTGCACACATTGGCTGCTGCATTTCCTAATTTGCAACAGTGGCCACACGTTGTGAGTACTCCATTGGCTGGGATATCCTGAAGTAAACAGAAGGTCCTGAAGCTTATGGAGTGGAATTTGAACCTTCAACCATTGCTGATACCAGGAAAGCAGTAATGAGCCAAGTGATAGAATGCTAACATGGTTATGATTAAAAGCCTATGGATTTTAGGGGGAGGGGGCAAAAGGAGTTCCATAGTTTTGAGGTCCTGGGTTAGAATGAGTTTGATTAGGAGATCAAGAACAGGAGTGAAATAGAATGCAGGTGATGGAACTCCATAATAAAAACAGAAAATGCTGCAAATTCTCAGCAGGTCTGGCAGCATCTGCGGAGAGAGAAACAGGGTTAACGTTTTGCGTTGATGTCTTATCCTGGAAATTGGAAGAAGGTAGAGAAGTAACAAGTTCTAATGAAGTAGAGAGGCACAGAAAGTGGGGCGGTGTGGGGAGGATGCGTGAAGGTACAAAAGGAAAGACCTGTGATATGGTGCAAGGCAGGAGAAATTAAACAATAGACGGGATGATGGTATGAGACTAAGGGGATGGCAATGAGAAAAGTAAAGAAACTAAAGATGTGTTCAGAGAAGGTGTAAATGGCAACAGCAAGAATTATGACTAACAGTTGCTGTCCAAAAAAGTAGGAGTCGTGGTTATGATCAGAAATTGTTAAAATCTGTATTGACCAGAAAGTTCTGTATTGAGTCCAGAAGGCTGTAAAGTGGATGTAGTGGGAGCCATAGGGAACTGCCCACCAATAGGAATTGTGGAATTTTGGGAATTGTGTAGTCTGCAAAGAGAAATATCTTTGTGACTCAGTGGGAGATTGCGGAAGAAAATAGGTGAATCCAAGTATCTGAAGAAGGGTCACATGGACTCGAAATGTTAACTTTGTTTCTCTCTCCACAGATGCTGCCAGACTTGCTGAGTTTTTCCAGCATTTTCTGTTTTCATTTCAGATTTCCAGCTTGTGTAGTACTTAGCATTTATTTTAACCAAATATCTGTTTATCTGACCAGTCATTTCACTTCCAGTCACCCAGAACCTCTGCGTCTTGTTTTTATTTGAATGCAGTAAGGCTGCAGAAGTGAGGTGAAGGTACAGGGTGAGGTACAGCAGTGCAGTGGTTAGTTAATCCAGCAAAAGGGAATCCCAAATCACACCAAGGCTGTTTGAGAATCTTAATTCGGTCCAACATTTGAAAATAAAAATCTCGTATTAGTAAAAGGAACCACTAGCCTGTCAGATTGTTGTAAAAATCCATTGAGCTCGCTAAGGGATAGAAATCAACTATCCTTACTCTGCCTGAGCCTAGATGTGACTCCAGACCCGAAACCCAATATGCCTGACTCTAGCTGCTCTCTGAAATGCTGGCATCACCATCAGTGCCCACACCTGGAGAATTATTTCTTTTTAAATTGCTAGTTTAGGGATGATTATTAATTGAAAGTTCAGAGGAGCTCTGGCCAGGTTAGACAGGGAAAGTCACAGTTAGGAGTCTGATTTCAGAGGCCAGAGACTGGAGTTACCAATCAGATGGCAGTTCCGACGTGCGTGTTGCCCAGGGATGTGAGACAAGGGTCAGAAGCACCCCTGGATTGTTTTGGTTCTAACTTTGCTCCCTGTATTTATGTATTTTTGTTTCACTTGATTTGGAGCAGGATTTCAGACTTTGCCAGCCAGGAGCTATGAGTTGGTGCGAACATAGGAAGAGGGGGGAGGCCATTCAGCCCCTTGAGTCTGTTCCACCAATCAGTTAGATCACGGCTGATCTGTATTTTCACACATTCATCCGCCTTGGTTCTGTAACTATTAGTACCCAGCAAACATCTATCAACCTCGGTTCTGAAGTTTTTAATTGATCCCCACCCTCAACAGCTTTTTGATGGAAAGAGTTCCAGGTTTCCAGTAGCCTTTGTGTGCAGAAGTGTTTCCTTGCATCACCCCTGAACGGCCTGGCTCTCATTTTAATGTTATGCCTCAATTGTCCGAGACTCCCTCCTGGAGAGGAAATAAATTTCTCCTTATCTATCCCGCATCACCACTTAACGGTGGGGGTGTGGGGTGGAGGAGCTGCTGACGGTGAGGGAGAGGTTAAGTTTCCTGGAGACTTATTGCTGGGGCTATGGGTTGTTTTGCTGATAACCTTTCTCCCTGTATGTTCGTGTGTTTTGTTTCACTTGTGGGTTACGAGAGCAGCAGTGAACAGTTGCAGGGTTGGTGGGGAGGACGATTGGGATGGCAGGAGGGGTGGGGCAGTGGGCTTTGGACAGCCAGGGCTTCAGTTAGGACCGTCCCATGAACCCAGAGATCCGGAAACCAGAACTGGTTGGGGACAGGCTCCATGCAGAATGCTACAGGGTCACATATAGCCCGAAGGCTACACTGTAGGTACATGCTTGCACAAAGCACAGATTGCAATCAAAAGCTTGAGATGAAGGGTTTGCAAATAGTTTGAGTTTAATGATGCCTATTTCATTTTCTTTTGTGTTGTGGTTTCTTTTCCCCATCTAATTTATTTTAATAAGATTTTTAAAATATTTATTCCTGCTTATCTCCCGAAGGAGAAGATTACAGAATTGCAGAATAATACAGCGCAGCACGAGGCCATTTGGCCCAACTTAATAAGCTCTGTCCATCCATGTAAAAAAAACACCTAAAGGTACTATGCATTACCAAACATGACTGCACTAAACAACAACATTTTACAGGGATTATTGCCCACACGGGTCATATGAGGAGATATTAAGTCAGGTAGCCTAAAGCTAGATGAGTTTTTAGAGAGGTCTTAAAGGAGGAGAGAGAGCGAGAGAGGCAGAGAGGTGATTCCACAGCTGAAAGCTTGGCCACTGATGCTGCAGTGATTAAAATCAGGGCTTCTCTGCAGGCCAGAATGAGGTAAGTGCAGATATCTCAGAGGGTTGTGGGACTGGAGGGGATTGCAGAGATAGGGAGGGGCAAGAGCATGGAGGATGTGAATTTTAAAATCGATGCCTTGTTGGGCAAGGATAAATGCAGGTCAGCGAGCACAGGGGTAATAGGTGAATGAGACTCGCTACGCGTTTGGGTTATGAGTAGGGACATATTTTATTGATTTTTTTTTGCTGTTGTTTAATAACGTTTTCAATAGATCCATGAAATCCCAGTGCGCTTTCAATCGTGGGCAGCAGTCAGATTCCCGAGTGCCTCCATTGATCCCACGTGCCAAGCGTAAAATTCTGCCCGATCTTAAAGATGGTGCAGAGTTCCTGCAGCACTAGCATCGGGAGTGTCAGCCTTGAGTTTGTGCTCAAACCTCTGGAGTGGGAGTTGAACCCATTAACCTTCTGGAGGGGAGGGGCTAGGACCAGAAGAACTTCATGTATTTAGCGCATCAGCCATTAAAGGGTTAATCTGCGAGAGCGAACAGTCTATTCTGAGCTGAGCTCAGACCAGAGTTCATGTTGCTGGGAATATTTGATCTTGGACTCACGTGAGCGCTTCAGTTCAACAGAAGGTAACAAATAGAGGCCATAGGATCAGGGGGAGGCCATTCAGCCCCTCTAACCTGTTCCACCATTCCGCCAGATTGTGTCTGATTTGCAGGTACCTTTGTTCCTATCCCTTTATTCCCTTACCTAACAAAAACTGCGATGCTAAAGCAACAAGTGCTGAATATTTTGAAATGACTGAGGCAAACATTGGTCTGATCAATATTTCAACTGTCTCTTATGATTGAATTAGTCCGTGTGATCTCTCAGGTCACTCAAAGACTCGCCGGCATATGCATTTACCACCCGAGAATAAAGAATACAAATCATGCCAGAGCCTCACTTGAAGATTCATAAACTGTTTAGGATCCTTTTTTTTAAGTTGAAGCCACAACCTTATTAAGCTATTGTGACAGTTTTATCATTAATCTCTCTGCTTTCACATCCTAGTCAAGCTCATTTTTATCACAGTTCCCTTCATGTCATGGTATGTTTTCCGCTCTGAAGCTCATGGTGACCAGCAGGCCACAGCTTTGGGTTTTATCTCACTCTCCTCTGCCAGCGGATGCCTGTCTCACACGCAAGTGTCGTTACCACATCAGGATAAGGGCTCATTCGGACCCCCACCCACCCACCGCACCTCCCCCCCCCACCCCCACCACCACCCCCAACCTTAATCCCTTTCTAAACGGAATTCTTCAAACTTCCTCAGTCACCACAGCCTCGATATTATTAGAAAGACATAAAAAGATATAAAATGCATCAATAAAAGTCCTCAGCCTTTGGCATTTAACGGCCGCCGGCGCAAAGCGAGGCAACGCAGCAAAACGCCGGCCGCGCGGGATGCTCGCAAAGGACGCGGTGACTGCGTTTGGGCCCCGTCGGTGCCCGTGGGGCTGATCGTGTGGGGTGTGGGGACATGGAATGGACAAAACTAAGCAGGGAAGCAGGTTTCCCAGGGCTTTTTGTGTGGTGGGTGGAGGGGGGGGTGGGGGGGTGGGAGGAGAGTGGGGAGGAGGGGGGTGGGGGCGGTTACATGAGGTTCAAGTCCCCCCACCAGAGACTTGACGCACCGGAACAGAAGGAGGCCACTTAGCTCCTCGGGCCTGCCATTCAATGAAATCAATCTGCGACCTAGCTCCATATACCTTCGCCTCATACTCCTCAATATCTTTGGATAACAACAACTGGTCAATTTCAGATTTCAAATTAAAGATTGATCGAGCCACCAATTGCCTTTTGCAAACTTCCACTCCCCATTTTGTGAAGGTGGTGGTTCCTTAATTTCACTCCTCAAAGGACCTGGCTTTAACCTTAAGGCTAGGCCGACTATTTGTGACTCACCAGCCAGAAGAAATAATTTCTCTCTATCCACCCTATCGATTTCCCTGAATATTTTGAAAACTTTGACTAAATCGCCCCTTAACCTTTTAAGCTCCAAGGAATACAATCTTAGTTTGTGTGATCGCTCCTCTAACCTTGAACTCGCTACCACAGGTAGTGGTTAAGGAGAATAGCACAGGTACATTTAGGGAGAGGTCGGATAATCATCTGAGGGAGATGGGAATAGAGATTTATCTCATGGAGTTAAACGAGGAAAGATTCGAGAAAGTTCAAGCAAGAACTGGTTTGGGTCTATTTCAGTGTTATGCATTCTATATAATTTTATGTAATTTAACACTTGGAGTCCAGGTATCATTCTGGTAAACCTACGCTGCACTCCCTCCAAAGTCAATACATCCCTCCAAGGTATGGCACCCGGAACTGCTCTCAGTAACTCCAGGTGTGGTCTAGCCAGGGATTTGTGTAGATGAAGCGGGATTTCTACCCTCTCGTGTTACGACCGCCTGGATGTAGGCCTGCATTTTCTTCTCGAGGCGGCTAAGGGGAGTCGGGAAAATCCCTGACTCAGCGCCTGAGAAGACGGGATCTTCATTGCTGGAGGTGGGGGGGGGCCGGCTGTGAGCTGGAGTTAGGCCTGCCAATCCTGGAAGAAGAGGCAGCCGCAGTGACTGCCGGGTGCCGAGGCGGACTGTTTAAAAGGCCCATCTCGGTGCAGTGGGACTTTGGCCCAGTGGCAAGAAAAGGCTTCCATCCCTCACCCCTCGCACTCCCCTTGCCCCATGCATGCCACCTCATGCCCCTACCCACCCCCATGTCCCCTCATGCCCCTCATCCCCATTGACCCACTTGTCTGGAACCAGTGAGCATCACATTGCGAAGTGGGAGGTATATTGAAGAAATGTTCTCCATTGATAAATCTCTCCTCTAAAAACAGACTGGAGTGAAAGGTGATAAAGGTGTCAATCATCCAGTCAAGAATCACAAACCACAGCACTTGAATCCATTTGGTAATGTCAACAAACATTGTGGAATTAGTGGCAGAGATCAGAGAGCCTGAGTTGTTAATCAAACAATGTTTCCTCTGGGGAGCAGGTGTTCTCATACTTAAATAGCTGTATGTATGCTATAGGGGCCCAGGCAGCTCCTTGAACAACAGAAAAGCTGCTCCCCAGCGGAACTTCAAAGGGCAGTAAAACTGGCACCTTTATCAGTGTTCACTCCAAACCTTTTATTGCATAGGAGAGATTTATCAAAGGAGTACACTTTTTCCAAAACTTCCTTTTACACATCCCACTTTACAATGTGATGTTCATTGACTCAATGTCCACATTCTAGAACCCAATGGCCATGAAAGTGTCAGAGCCTGGCATAGGGGGCATGAGGGGACTGAAGGGGTGGGTGGGGGGGGGTCAGAGCCTGGCTTAGGGGGCATGAGGGGACTGAAGGGGTGGGTGGGGGGTGGGTCAGAGCCTGGCATAGGGGGCATGAGGGGACTGAAGGGGTGGGTGGGGGGGGGTCAGAGCCTGGCATAGGGGGCATGAGGGGACTGAAGGGGTGGGTGGGGGGGGGTCAGAGCCTGGCATAGGGGGCATGAGGGGACTGAAGGGGTGGGTGGGGGGTGGGTCAGAGCCTGGCATAGGGGGCATGAGGGGACTGAAGGGGTGGGTGGGGGGTGGGTCAGAGCCTGGCATAGGGGACATGAGGGGACTGAAGGGGTGGGTGGGGGGTGGGTCGGAGCCTGGCATAGGGGGCATGAGGGGACTGAAGGGGTGGGTGGGGGGTGGGTCAGAGCCTGGCATAGGGGACATGAGGGGACTGAAGGGGTGGGTGGGGGGTGGTCGGAGCCTGGCATAGGGGGCATGAGGGGACTGAAGGGGTGGGTGGGGTGTGGGTCGGAGCCTGGCATAGGGGGCATGAGGGGACTGAAGGGGTGGGTGGGGGGTGGGTCGGAGCCTGGCATAGGGGGCATCAGGGGACTGAAGTGGTGGGTGGGGGGTGGGTCGGAGCCTGGCATAGGGGGCATGAGGGGACTGAAGGGGTGGGTGGGGGGGGTCAGAGCCTGGCATAGGGGGGCATGAGGGGGATCTTTTGAATTTACCTTATATAAGGTCCCCTCGTGCAGACTAGGGGTCACGGCTCCACTGAAGGGTGGTGAACCTCGACTCTTTAAAAACATGGCCCTACTCCATGAAAACTGCGGAAGAGTCAGCAGTGGAGCCAGCCAGGTCAGGACTGCCAGATGTGGGCTTCTGACAGGAAGCAGCCCTCGCCCTTTAAAGGCGCTCCTGAAAAGTCGCACAGCCTGGGAATGGGGTCGGGAATCCTGAAATCAGGACCCGCCTGCCCCTTTTTTTTAAAGAGCCTGCCAAGTCAACCTGACTCCGTGCAAATCTGGACCATAGAGACCAGCATTCCATTAGCCTTTTTGCTTATGTTCTGTCCCTGTTCAGGACATTTTAATGACCTATGTTTCTTGGATTTCCCGAGTCTCTTTGGACTTCCACTCTTTCGAACTTCTCATCATTAGGAAGTCCCTTTTTCTATCCTTTTTTGGGTCCAAAGAGGATGACCTCACGTTTGCCGACACTGAAATCCATTTTGCCACAATTTTATCCTTGCACTTAATCTATTAAAATTGATGCAAAGTAACTTTACAGCTTGTCTGCAGTTTCCTTATTTTAAGAGTATCACCATTAACAGTTTTCAAAGGCCAAAATTACACCACATTGCGCTCATTTTCCTAATATAATTGTAAAAATGCTTTGTGTTGACATTGATATCCCTCGCAAATATCTTTTCATGCTCCCTTTTTTTAGACCTTGTTATTTGTTCGGTCATCTTTTGCTGTTCTTTTCATCTCCCAGATACTCGTATCCATATTATTCATAGAACTTTCTATGCTTTCTCTTTTAGTTTTAAGTTGTCCCTCACACGTCACATTCCAGTACGGGTGCGTGATGACTGTCACCAGTTCAACTGAGTAGGGGGGTCATGTGATTTGTTCAACCAATGTGTAGCTAGCATGGGGGGAATAATTTCTAGGGAGGGGTTTCCTAGGAAACGATGGCTGTATGAGGGGCTGGCTAGATGTAAGCAGCCACGGAATCTCTCGTCTAAATAAGGTTCATTTTATTTGACTAAGAAGCCTAACAGAGTGTGTTTCTACGCAGTGCTGATCTCTTGGAGGTGTCAGCTATTGGATAAGATATTAAACCAAAGCCCTGTCTGTTCTTTCATGTGGACACAAAAGATCCCATGGTCACTAATTCAAAGAGGGGAGTTCTTTCTGGTGTCCCTGGGACCAATATTTCTCCATCAATCAACATCACTAAAAAAAAAGAGGTGGCCATTGTCACATTGCCAATTTGCTGCATTTCTTACATTGCAACAGTCACTGCATTTGAGAATTAATGATTGGCTGTGAAGCACTTTGCAATGCCCTGAGGCTGTGAAAGGTACTATGAAAATGCAAGTTCTTTCTACCTTTTATAAGGTTTAGCTTCATTGCAGCACATGGTTTTTGGTGACTAGAATCAAGACTTCTAGTCCCCAACATTTAAACTGCCAACATTCAAATTGGGCACAAACTACTTGCCGTTACCATTCCTGTCAGTGATGAAGACCATTTGACCTGTTGTGCCTGTGTCAGCTCCTTGAAAGAACTAGCAATTAGTCACAGACCCCATGTTAATTGTATAGTAATTGAGTGTTTAATTGTATTCGGGTGGTAGACATTTACTGGGGATACACTTGTGCTCCTTTATATAAGAGCAGTCCATTGGTTTAATCAAAAGAGCAAATATATATATAAGGGCTGAAGCCACGTTTGTTGGGTTTAGAGGTGCATGCCTGTAATGTTTATCTCTGCAAATAAAAGTTCATGGAGTGTGGTCTGGCTTTTTTGAACATTTCCTTTTCAAGTGTTAATCCAACTCCCTTTTGAAAGTTACATATTGAATCTGCTTCCACTGCCCTTTCAGGTAGTGCGTTCCAGGTCACAACAACTCGTTTTTTTAAAACATCCTCCTCATCTCCCCTCTGTTCTGTTACCAATCAACTTAACTTTGTGTCCCCCTGGTCACTGAACTTTCCACCGCTGGAAAGTTTCTCCTTATTTACTCTATATCAAAACCCCTCATCATTTTGAACATCTCTATCAAATCTTCCCTTGACCTTCTGTGTTTTAAGGAGAACAATCCCCTCTTCTCCAGTTTCCTCCACATTAACTGAAATCCCTCAGCCCTAATGTCAATGCTAGAAAATCTTCTTTGGAATCTCTCTGAATTCATGACATCTGCTTAAAGTGTGGTGCCCAGAACTGGGCACAATATTCCTGCTGAGGTCCAGCCAATGTTTTATAAATGTCCTTGCTTCTGTGCTCTATTTATAGCACTAAGGATTTCATATGCTTCTTTAACAAGTTCATTAACCACCTTCAAGAACTTATATAAGTGAACCCCCAGGTTTCTCTGTTCCTGCAATCCCATTGTACAGTAATTGTATTAAGGGTTCCCGCTCACTATCCTGTTTTTAATTCTTTTGTATTTAATTTTACTTTCTTGTATGCATCCTGACACCAATCCCAACTCTTCATTTTTTCCTGAAGTTTCTTTCCTTCAGGTGCTCCCAGTTGCAACAACATGTCTGATTTTAAAATTCTCACCCCTATTTTCAAATCCTTCCATGGCTCCATCTCCCATCCCACCCTGCAATCGTCCCAGGAACTCTGAGTTCCATCAGAGTGCACCCCCACGCTCTTCACCCCACTATTGACAGCCATGTCTTCAGCTGTTTGGGCCCTAAGCTCTGGAATTCCTCCCCTAAACCACACTTCCCCCCACCTCCCCCTCCTGTAAGACCCTCTTTAAACCTACTTCTTTGACCTTTGAGTTTTTTGTCACCTGTCATAATGCCTCCTTGATTGAAACATATGAGACCCTGAGGGGTCTAGACAGGGTGGATGTGGAGAGAATGTGGGAGAATCTAGAACTAGGGGTCACTATTTAAAAATAAGGGGTCACCCATTTAGAACAGAAATGAGGCAAAATTTCTTTACTCAGACCAGTTGTGAGTCTTTGTAACTCCCTTCCTGAAAAGGTGGTGGAAGCAGAGTCTTTGAATATTTTTAAGGCAGAGGTGGATAGATTCTTGATAAGCAAGGGGGTGATAGGTTATTGGGCGCAGGCGGGATGCAGATTTGAGGTTATTATCAGATCAACCATGATCTTATTAAATGGTGAAGCAGGCTCAAGGGGCTGAATGGCCTACTCCTGCTCCTTGCTCGTATGCTCGTATGTTCTTTGGCTCAGTGCGCATGTTTGTTAATACTCTTGTGAAAAGCCTTGGGATGTTTTACTGCACTAAAGGTACTATATAAATACAAATTGCTGTTGTTGATGATGGGATGATGAAGAAGGAGTGAGTATCACAGTTGCCTTTGTTCCCCTGGAGGCAAGTGCTCATACCTGAGCCTAAGGTGTTAAAAGGATGAGGAAGGCTGTGAAACCTTCCACAGGGGAATAGCCAGCCAACATTTGGTGCTCAGCTTCACAGGTGAAGAATAACCTCTTGGACACAATAACTTTATATACAGCCCTGACTCAATGTAGCTTGAAATATGTGATCATCTGGACTGTTAATCACCGTGAGCTTTGTCACAGAGTTAAATGATATTGTAAAGTATGCAGTCTAAAGTAAGACTTGCATTTATACAGCACTTTCCATGACCTTAGTATGTTGCAAAGTGCTTTACAGACAAGGAAGTACTTTTTGAAGTGTAGTCGCTGTTGTAAGATAATACACAGCAAGATTCCACATACAGTAATACAATTAAGATCAGATAACCTGTGTTCAACAATATTGGCTGAGGGATAAATGTTGGCTAGGATACCAAGAATAACTCTTTTGCTCTTCTTCCTTAGTGTCTGGGATCTTTCAGTCCATCTGAGAGGGCAAAGAACACCTTGGTTTAGCATCTCATCTGAAAGACAGCACCTCTAATAGTGCAGCCTCCTTCACTAGCCCAATGGCAGCATCATCGTGTATCACCCTCTCAGGGAGCTGGAGTGGGGCTTGAACCCAAAACCTGATTCAGAACTGAGAGCACGCTGCCCACTGAGCCAGAGCTGAAAATGTTGCAGTGTAGGGAGATGCAGCAGTCTTTTTGCACACAGCAAGATCCCACAACGAGCACCGAGATAGGTAACCAAACAGTCATTTTCAGTGATGTTGGTTGAAGGATAAATATTGGCTAGAATATATTTTTCTCTTAAGAGGAAACACAGCTTCTAAGCGCTGGCTCTGTCGCATTCTGCTATGTAAGTAGCAGTCAGGACTTCTCTCAGTTAAATCTGAAGATCTGATAACGATCTCATAACCACCCCTAACCTGATCATAAAGTATATGTCTATGGGCCTTACTACCAGCTCCATGGGCAGGCACCAAAAGAATTTCCTGTCTGCTGTGGTGCCTACAGACTCTATAATCGTTATTTATCAACAATGCTGCGGTTTTGTAGAAATTCACAGGGAGATCATCTCCATCTCTCGGTTCCTTTTGACCTGACTCTGCACTGATGAAGGTCTAAATCCCTTATCTCCTTCACTAAGTCATGAGAGGTTCGTTGCCTTACGATGGGAAAAAGCGAGGCTTGGAAACCGACCCGGGTGTGTGGTATTCATGTAACCAGACAGATGGGTTTTTAATTATGAGCAGATAAATCAATGCCAGGACAAGTGAGTGAAAAAAATCCCACTTCAATCAGGTAAAAACATGTGTGCTTGGCATTAACCCTGCGCAGTCAATTTAGAAACAAATTGTTTTCTAAGTCCAAGAATTGCCCCTGGCCCATGGTGGGGGGATAACAAGTTCTGGTCATTAAAAATATTTTATCCTCCTACTGCTCCTTTTTAAAATCTTGGGATATGGCAAAGCCAGCATCAATTGCCCTTTTAGCCTGGATGGGCAGAGTACCAACAACATCCAAGAAGTTTGACACCATCCAGGACAAAGCAGCCCGCTTGATTGGCAAGTCCATATCCACAAACATTCACTCCCTCCACCACCAACGCACAGTAGCAGCAGTGTGTACCATCTACAAGATGCACTGCAGGAACTCACCAAGGCTCCTTATATAGCACCTTCCAAACCCACGACCACTACCATCTAGAAGGACAAGGGCAGCAGATAGATGGGAACACCACCACCTGGAAGTTCCTCTCAAAGCCATTCACCATCCTGACTTGGAAACATATCCTGACTTGGAAATATATCGCTGTTCCTTCACTGTCACTGGGTCAAAATCCTGGAACTCCCTCCCTAACAGCACGGTGGGTGTACCTACACCACATGGACTGCAGCGGTTCAAGAAGGTGACTAACCACCACCTTCTCAAGGGCAATTAGGATTGGTCAAGAATTGCTGGCCCAGCCAGCGAAGCCCACATCCCAAGAGAAAAGAAATTAAGAAAAAGCCCCCAGTGCCTGTGGGATGGTCATCACCATTAATAGTGATCAGGAAATCTGTCAAGACCTGAACTTTCAATAATCTTAACCTCAATTTCCTTCCTCCCCACGACAAGTTCCTTGGATGAGCATCAAGCTGTTTGGTGAAATACTTTGTTCTCAGTTTTGAGTGTCACTTACATAAGCCGAGATTTCCTGCTGGACCCAGTCTAGCTGAGGGTCACACTGGGTGCAGATGAACCACCTCAGGAGGGGTATCGATCGGGGGAATACCCTCCACACTCCCTCCTGCCCTAACAGCAACCTGTGGCCTGGGAATTTTTTGAGAGTCCAAAGAGACAGTACAAATATACCAGCCGCTGAGTTCCTGATGTGGACCTGGAAGAATTTCCTAACTGGGAATCTGAACTTGATCAAGGCACAGTCCTCCACAGAGTGTACAGGGCTCCACACAGGGTACAGTGCACAACACAGGGTACAGTGCGGCACACAGGGTACAGTCCACAACACAGGGTACAGTGCTGCACACAGGGTACAGTCCACAACACAGGGAACAGTGCTGCACACAGGATACAGTTCTGCACTCAGGGTACAGCCAACAACACAGGGTACAGTGCTGCACACAGGGTACAGTGCTGCACACAGGGTACAGTGCTCCACACAGGGTACAGTGCTGCACATAGGGTACAGTGCTCCACACAGGGTACAGTGCTCCATACAGGATACAGTGCTCCACACAGGGTACAGTGCTCCACACAGGGTACAGTCCTCCACACAGGGTACAATCCTCCACACAGGGAACAGTGTTGCACAGAGGGTACAGTGCTGCACACAGGGTACAGTGCTCCACACAGAGTACAGTGTTGCACACAGGGTACAGTCCTCCACACAGGGTACAGTGCTACACACAGGGTACAGTGCTCCACACAGGGTACAGTGCTGCACACAGGGTACAGTGCTCCACACAGGGTAGAGTACTGCACACAGGGTACAGTCCTCCACACAGGGTACAGTGCTCCACACAGGGTACAGTCCTCCACACAGGATACAGTGCTCCACTCAGGGTACATTGCTCCACACAGGATACAGTGCTCCACACAGGGTACAGTCCTCCACACAGGGTACAATCCTCCACACAGGGAACAGTGTTGCACAGAGGGTACAGTGCTGCACACAGGGTACAGTGCTCCACACAGGGTACAGTCCTCCACACAGGGTACAGTGCTGCACACAGGGTACAGTGCTCCACACAGAGTACAGTGCTCCACACAGGGTACAGTGCTCCACACAGAGTACAGTGCTCCACACAGGGTACAGTGCTCCACACAGGGTACAGTGCTACACACAGGGTACAGTGCTACACACAGGGTACAGTGCTGCACACAGGGTACAGTGCTCCACACAGGGTACAGTGCTCCACACAGGGTACAGTCCTCCACACAGGATACAGTGCTCCACTCAGGGTACATTGCTCCACACAGGATACAGTGCTCCACACAGGATACAGTCCTCCACACAGGCTACAGTGCTCCATACAGGGAACAGTGCTCCACACAGTATACATTGCTGCACAAAGGGTACAGAGCTCCACACAATGTATAGTGCTCCACACAGGGTACAGTGATGCACACAGGATACAGTGCTGCACACAGGGTACAGTGCTCCACACAGGGTACAGTGCTGCACACAGGGTACAGTGCTGGACACAGGATACAGTGTTCCACACAGGGTAGAGTGATGCACACAAAGTACAGTGCTCCACACAGGGTACAGTGTTGCACATCGTGTACATTGCTCCACACAGGATACAGTGCTCCACACAGGGTACAGTGCTGCACAAAGGTTACATTGCTCCACACAGTGTACAGTGCTCCAGACAGGATACATTGATCCACACAGGATACAGTGCTGCACACTGGGTACAGTGCTCCACACAGTGTACAGTCCTCCACACAGGGTACAGTGTTGCACCCAGGGTACAGTCCTCCACACAGGGTACAGTCCTCCACACAGGGTAAAGTGCTCCACTCAGGGTACAGTGCTCCACACAGGTTAGAGTGCTGCACACAGGGTACAGTGCTCCACACATTGTAGAGTGCTCCACACAGGGTGGAGTGCTGCACACAGTGTACAGTCGCCCACACAGGGTACAGTGCTCCACACACAATACAGTCCTGCACACAGGGTACAGTCCTCCACACAGGGTACAGTGCTGCACTCAGTTTGCAGAGCTCCACACAGGGAACAGTGCTGCACACAGGGAACAGTGCTCCACACAGGGTACAGTGCTGCACATAGGGTACAGTGCTCCACACAGGGTACAGTGCTCCACACAGGGTACAATGCTCTACACAGGGTACAGTTCTCCATACAGGGTACAGTGCTGCACATAGGGTACAGTGCTGCAGACAGGGTACATTGCTGCACACAGCGTACAGTGCTGCACACCGGGTACAGTGCTCCACAAAGGGTACAGTGCTCCACGCAGCTTACAGTTCTCCACACAGTGTACAGTGCCCCACGCACGGTACAGTGCTGCATACAATGTACATTGCTGCACACAGGCTACATTGCTCCTTTCAGGGTACAGTGCTGCAGACAGGGTACATTGCTGCACACAGCGTACAGTGCTGCACACCGGGTACAGTGCTCCACAAAGTGTACAGTGCTCCACACAGTGTACAGTGCTGCGCTCAGAGTACAGTGCTGCACACAGTGTACAGTCCTAAACACAGGTTTTATTCCTCCACACAGGGTACAATGCTGCACACAGGCAACAGTCCTCCACACAGAGTTCAGTCCTCCTCTAAGGATTCAGTGCTCCACATGGTGTACAGTGCTCCACAGAGGGTACAGTGCAGCTCACAGAGTATAGTGCTGCACACAGGGTGCAGTTCTCCACACAGGGTACAGTGCTCCACACAGGATACAGTGCTGCACATAGGGTACAGTGCTGCAGACAGGGTACATTGCTGCACACAGTGTACAGTGCTGCACACCGGGTACAGTGCTCCACTCACGGTACAGTGCTGCATACAATGTACAGTGCTGCACACAGGCTACATTGCTCCTTTCAGGGTACAGTGCTGCACACAGTGTACAGTGCTCCACACATGGTACAGTGCTGCACACAAGGTACAGTGATTCACACAGGGTACAGTACTCCACACAGGGTACAGTGCTCCACACAGGGTACAGTGCTCCACAAAGGATGCAGTGCTGCACACTGGGTACAGCACTCCACACAGGGTACAGTGCTGCACACAGGGTACAGTGCTGGACACAGGATACAGTGCTCCACACAGGGTACAGTGCTGCACCCAGGGAACAGTTCTCCACACAGTGTACAGTGCTCCATGCTAGGTACAGTGCTGCGTACAGGGTACAGTGCTCCACTGAGTGTACGTTGCTCCACAAAGTGTACAGTGCTCCACACAGTGTACAGTGCTGCGCACAGAGTACAGTGCTGCACACAGTGTACAGTGCTACACACAGGGTTCATTCCTCCACACAGGGTACAATGCTGCACACAGGCGACAGTCCTCCACACAGAGTTCAGTCCTCCTCTAAGGATACAGTACTCCACATAGTGTACAGTGCTGCACAAAGGGTACATTGCTCCACACAGTGTACAGTGCTCCAGACAGGATACATTGATCCACACAGGATACAGTGCTGCACACTGGGTACAGTGCTCCACACAGTGTACAGTCCTCCACACAGGGTACAGTGTTGCACCCAGGGTACAGTCCTTCTCACAGGGTACAGTCCTCCATACAGGAAAAAGTGCTCCACACAGGATACAGTGCTCCACACAGGTTAGAGTGCTGCTCACAGTGTACAGTCTTCCACACAGGGTAGGGTGCTGCACACAGGGTACAGTGCTCCACACAGGTTACAGTCCTCCACACAGGATACATTGCTCCAAACAGTGTACAGTGCTATACACCGTATAGAGTGCTGCACACAGGATAAAGTCCTCCACACAGGGTACTGTGCTCCACACAGGGTACAGTGCTCCACACATTGTTGAGTGCTCCACACAGGGTGGAGTGCTGCACACAGTGTACAGTCGCGCACACAGGGCACAGTGCTCCACACAGGATACAGTCCTGCACAGAGGGCACAGTCCTCCACACAGGGTACGGTGCTCCACACAGTTTGCAGAGCTCCACACAGGGAACAGTGCTGCACACAGGGAACATTACTCCACACAGGATACAGTGCTGCAAGTAGGGTACAGTGCTCTACACAGGGTACAGTGCTCCGTACAGGGTACAGTGCTGCACATAGGGTACAGTGCTGCAGACAGGGTACATTGCTGCACACAGCGTACAGTGCTGCACACCGGGTACAGTGCTCCACAAAGGGTACAGTGCTCCACGCAGCTTACAGTTCTCCACACAGGGTACAGTGCTCCACGCACGGTACAGTGCTGCATACAATGTACAGTGCTGCACACAGGCTACATTGCTCCTTTCCGGGTACAGTGCTGCACACAGTGTACAGTGCTCCACACACGGTACAGTGCTGCACACAAGGTACAGTGATTCACACAGGGTACAGTACTCCACACAGGGTACTGTGCTCCACACAGGGTACAGTGCTCCACAAAGGATACAGTGCTGCACACTGGGTACAGCACTCCACACAGGGTATAGTGCTGCACCCAGGGTACAGTTCTCCACACAGTGTACAGTGCTCCATGCTAGGTACAGTGCTCCACAGAGTGTACATTGCTCCACAAAGTGTACAGTGCTCCACACAGTGTACAGTGCTGCGCACAGAGTACAGTGCTGCACACAGTGTACAGTCCTAGACACAGGGTTCATTCCTCTACACAGGGTACAATGCTGCACACAGGCGACAGTCCTCCACACAGAGTTCAGTCCTCCTCTAAGGATACAGTACTCCACATAGTGTACAGTGCTCCACAGAGGGTACAGTGCAGCTCACAGAGTATAGTGCTGCACACAGGGTGCAGTCCTCCACACTGTGTACAGTGCTCCACACAGGATACAGTGCTGCACAAAGGGTACAGTTCTCCACACAGTGTACAGTGCTCCACACAGGGTACAGTGTTGCACCCAGGGTACAGTGCTGCACACAGGGTACAGTGCTGCACACAGGGTACAGTGCTGGACACAGGATACAGTGCTCCAGACAGGGTACTGTGCTGCACCCAGGGTACAGTTCTCCACACAGTGTACAGTGCACCATGCTAGGTACAGTGCTGCGTACAGGGTACAGTGCTCCACAGAGTGTACATTGCTCCACAAAGTGTACAGTGCTCCACACAGTGTACAGTGCTGCACACAGAGTACAGTGCTGCACACAGTGTACAGTCCTACATACAGGGTTCATTCCTCCACACAGGGTACAATGCTGCACACAGGGAACAGTCCTCCACACAGAGTTCAGTCCTTCTCTAAGGATACAGTGCTCCACATAGTGTACAGTGCTCCACAGAGGGTACAGTGCAGCTCACAGAGTATAGTGCTGCACACAGGGATCAGTCCTCCACACAGGGTACAGTGCTCCACACAGTATACATTGCTGCACAAAGGGTACAGAGCTCCACACAGGGTACAGCGCTGCACAAAGGTTACAGAGCTCCACACAGGGTACAGCGCTGCACAAAGGTTACAGAGCTCCACACAGGGTACAGCGCTGCACACAGTTTGCAGAGCTCCACACAGGGAACAGTGCTCCATACAGGGTACAGTGCTGCACATAGGGTACAGTGCTCCACACAGGGTACAGTGCTCCACACAGGGTACAATGCTCTACACAGGGTACAGTGCTCCATACAGAGTACAGTGCTGCACATAGGGTACAGTGCTGCAGACAGGGTACATTGCTGCACACAGCGTACAGTGCTGCACACCGGGTACAGTGCTCCACAAAGGGTACAGTGCTCCACGCAGCTTACAGTTCTCCACACAGTGTACAGTGCTCCATGCACGGTACAGTGCTGCATACAATGTACAGTGCTGCACACAGGCTACATTGCTCCTTTCAGGGTACAGTGCTGCACACAGTGTACAGTGCTACACACAGCGTACAGTGCTGCACACAAGGTACAGTGATTCACATAGGGTACAGTGCTCCACACAGGGTACAGTGCTCCCTACAGGGTACAGTGCTCCACAAAGGATACAGTGCTGCACACTGGGTACAGCACTCCACACAGGGTAGAGTGCTGCACACAGGGTACAGTGCTGGACACAGGATACAGTGCTCCACACAGGGTACAGTGCTGCACCCAGGGTAGAGTTCTCCACACAGTGTACAGTGCTCCATGCTAGGTACAGTGCTGCGTACAGGGTACAGTGCTCCACAGAGTGTACATTGCTCCACAAAGTGTACAGTGCTCCACACAGTGTACAGTGCTGCACACAGAGTACAGTGCTGCACACAGTGTACAGTCCTACACACAGGGTTCATTCCTCCACACAGGGTACAATGCTGCACACAGGCGACAGTCCTCCACACAGAGTTCAGTCCTCCTCTAAGGATACAGTGCTCCACATAGTGTACAGTGCTCCACAGAGGGTACAGTGCAGCTCACAGAGTATAGTGCTGCACACAGGGATCAGTCCTCCACACAGGGTACTGTGCTCCACACGGTATACATTGCTGCACAAAGGGTACAGAGCTCCACACAATGTATTGTGCTCCACACAGGGTACAGTGATGCACACAGGATACAGTGCTGCACACAGGGTACAGTGCTCCACACAGGGTACAGTGCTGCACACAGGGTACAGTGCTGGACACAGGATACAGTGTTCCACACAGGGTAGAGTGATGCACACAAAGTACAGTGCTCCACACAGGGTACAGTTTTGCACACCGTGTACAGTGCTCCACACAGGATACAGTGCTCCACACAGGGTACAGTGCTGCAAAAAACGTACATTGCTCCACACAGTGTACAGTGCTCCAGACAGGATACATTGATCCACAAAGGATACAGTGCTGCACACTGGGTACAGTGCTCCACACAGTGTACAGTCCTCCACACAGGTTACAGTGTTGCACACAGAGTACAGTCCTCCACACTGGGTACAGTGCTCCACACAGTGTACTGTCCTCCACACAGGGTACATTGTTGCACCCAGGGTACAGTGCTGCATACAGGGTACAGTGCTCCCCACAGGCTACAGTGCTCCACACAGGGTACAGTGCTCCACACAGGGTAAAGTGCTCCACACAGGATACAATGCTGCACACTGGGTGCAGTGCTCCACACAGTGTACAGTCCTCCACACAGGGTAGAGTGTTGCACCCAGGGTACAGTCCTCCACACAGGGTACAGTCCTCCACACAGGGTAAAGTGCTCCACACAGGGTACAGTGCTCCACAAAGGTAGAGTGCTGCAAACAGGGTACAGTCCTCCACACAGGGTAGGGTGCTTCAAACAGGGTACATTACTTCACACAGGGTACAGTGCTGCACACAAAGTACAGTGCTGCACACAGGGTACAGTTCTGCACACAAAGTACAGTGCTCCACACAGGGTACTGTTCGGCACACAGGGTATAGTCCTCCACACAGTGTACAGTGCTGTACACAGCGTGCAGTTCTCCACACAGGGTACCATGCTGCACACAGGGTATAGTCGTCCACACAGGGTACCGTGCTGCACACAGGGTGTAGTCCTCCACACAGAGTACAGTGCTGCACACAGGATAAAGTCTTCCACACAGGGTACAGTGCTCCACTCAGTGTACAGTGCTCTACACATTGTAGAGTGCTCCACACAGGGTGGACTGCTGCACACAGTGTACAGTCATCCACACAGGGTACAGTGCTCCACACAGGATACAGTCCTGCACAGAGGGTACAGTCCTCCACACAGGGTCCAGTGCTGCACACAGTTGGCAGAGCTCCACACAGGGAACAGTGCTGCACACAGGGAACAGTGCTCCACACAGGGTACAGTGTTGCACCCAGGGTACAGTCCTCCACGCAGGGTAAAGTGCTCCACTCAGGGTACAGGGCTCCACACAGGTTAGAGTGCTGCACACAGGGTTCAGTGATCCACACAGGGTACAGTGCTCCACACAGGGTATAATGCTCTACACAGGGTACAGTGCTCCATACAGAGTACAGTGCTGCACATAGGGAACAGTGCTCCACAAAGGATACAGTGCTGCACACTGGGTACAGTACTCCACACAGGGTACAGTGCTGCACACAGGGTACAGTGCTCCACACAGGATACAGTGCTCCACACAGGGTACAGTGCTGCACCCAGGGTAGAGTTCTCCACACAGTGTACAGTGCTCCATGCTAGGTACAGTGCTGCGTACAGGGTACAGTGCTCCACAGAGTGTACATTGCTCCACAAAGTGTACAGTTCTCCACACAGTGTACAGTGCTGCGCACAGAGTACAGTGCTGCACACAGTGTACAGTCCTACACACAGGGCTCATTCCTCCACACAGGGTACAATGCTGCACACAGGCGACAGTCCTCCACACAGAGTTCAGTCCTCCTCTAAGGATACAGTGCTCCACATAGTGTACAGTGCTCCACAGAGAGTACAGTGCAGCTCACAGAGTATAGTGCTGCACACAGGGTGCAGTCCTCCACACAGTGTACAGTGCTCCACACAGGATACAGTGCTGCACACAGGGTACATTGCTCCACACAGGGTACAGTGCTCCACACAGGGTACAGTGTTGCACATCGTGTACATTGTTCCACACAGGATACAGTGCTCCACACAGGGTACAGTGCTGCACAAAGGGTACATTGCTCCACACAGTGTACAGTGCTTCACACAGGGTACAGTGCTCCACACAGGATACAGTGCTGCACACCTGGTACAGTGCTCCACACAGTGTACAGTCCTCCACACAGGGTACAGTGGTGCACCCAGGGTACAGTCCTCCACACAGGGTACAGTCCTCCACACAGGGTAAAGTGCTCCACTCAGGGTACAGTGCTCCACACAGGTTAGAGTGCTGCACTCAGGGTACAGTGATCCACACATTGTAGAGTGCTCCACACAGGGTGGAGTGCTGCACACAGTGTAAGTCACCCACACAGTGTACAGTGCTCCACACAGAATACAGTCCTGCACACAGGGTACAGTCCTCCACACAGGGTACAGTGCTGCACACAGTTTGCAGAGCTCCACACAGGGTACCGTGCTGCACACAGTTTGCAGAGCTCCACACAGGGAACAGTGCTGCACACAGGGTACAGTGCAGCTCACAGAGTACAGTGCTGCACACAGGTTGCAGTCCTCCACATAGGGTACAGTGCTCCACACAGGATACAGTGCTGCACACAGGGTACATTGCTCCACACAGGGTACAGTGCTCCACACAGGGTACAGTGCTGGACAAGGATACAGTGTTCCACACAGGGTAGAGTGATGCACACAAGGTACAGTGCTCCACACAGGGTACAGTGTTGCACACCGTGTACAGTGCTCCACACAGGATACAGTGCTCCACACAGGGTACAGTGCTGCACAAAACATACATTGCTCCACTCAGTGTACAGTGCTCCAGACAGGATACATTGATCCACACAGGATACAGCTCTGCACACTGGGTAAAGTGCTCCACACAGTGTACAGTCCTCCACACAGGGTACAATGCTGCACACAGGCGACAGTCCTCCACACAGAGTTCAGTCCTCCTCTAAGGATACAGTGCTCCACATAGTGTACAGTGCTCCACAGAGGGTACAGTGCAGCTCACAGAGTACAGTGCTGCACACAGGTTGCAGTCCTCCACATAGGGTACAGTGCTCCACATAGGATACAGTGCTGCACACAGGGTACATTGCTCCACACAGGGTACAGTGCTCCACACAGGGTACAGTGCTGGACAAGGATACAGTGTTCCACACAGGGTAGAGTGATGCACACAAGGTACAGTGCTCCACACAGGGTACAGTGTTGCACACCGTGTACAGTGCTCCACACAGGATACAGTGCTCCACACAGGGTACAGTGCTGCACAAAACATACATTGCTCCACTCAGTGTACAGTGCTCCAGACAGGATACATTGATCCACACAGGATACAGCTCTGCACACTGGGTACAGTGCTCCACACAGTGTACAGTCCTCCACACAGGGTACAGTGTTGCACCCAGGGTACAGTCCTCCACGCTGGGTACAGTGCTCCACACAGTGTACAGTCCTCCACACAGGGCACAGTGTTGCACCCAGGGTACAGACTTCCACACTGGGTACAGTGCTCCACACAGTTTACAGTCCTCCACACTGGGTACAGTGTTGCACCCAGGGTACAGTGCTGCACACAAGGTACAGTGATTCACACAGGGTACAGTACTCCACACAGGGTACTGTGCTCCACACAGGGTACAGTGCTCCACAAAGGATACAGTACTGCACACTGGGTACTGCACTCCACACAGGGTAGAGTGCTGCACACAGGGTACAGTGCTGGACACAGGATACAGTGCTCCACACAGGGAACAGTGCTGCACCCAGGGTACAGTTCTCCACACAGTGTACAGTGCTCCACACAGGGTACAGTGTTGCACCCAGGGTATAGTGCTGCACACAGGGTACAGTGCTGCACACAGGGTACAGTGCTGGACACAGGATACAGTGCTCCAGACAGGGTACTGTGCTGCACCCAGGGTACAGTTCTCCACACAGTGTACAGTGCACCATGCTAGGTACAGTGCTGCGTACAGGGTACAGTGCTCCACAGAGTGTACATTGCTCCACAAAGTGTACAGTGCTCCACACAGTGTACAGTGCTGCACACAGAGTACAGTGCTGCACACAGTGTACAGTCCTACACACAGGGTTCATTCCTCCACACAGGGTACAATGCTGCACACAGGGAACAGTCCTCCACACAGAGTTCAGTCCTCCTCTAAGGATACAGTGCTCCACATAGTGTACAGTGCTCCACAGAGGGTACAGTGCAGCTCACAGAGTATAGTGCTGCACACAGGGATCAGTCCTCCACACAGGGTACAGTGCTCCACACAGTATACATTGCTGCACAAAGGTTACAGAGCTCCACACAGGGTACAGCGCTGCACACAGTTTGCAGAGCTCCACACAGGGTACAGTGCTGCACACAGTTTGCAGAGCTCCACACAGGGTACAGTGCTGCACACAGGGAACAGTTCTCCACACAGGGTACAGTGCTGCACATAGGGTACAGTGCTCCACACAGGGTACAATGCTCTACACAGGGTACAGTGCTCCATACAGAGTACAGTGCTGCACATAGGGTACAGTGCTGCAGACAGGGTACATTGCTGCACACAGCGTACAGTGCTGCACACCGGGTACAGTGCTCCACAAAGGGTACAGTGCTCCACGCAGCTTACAGTTCTCCACACAGTGTACAGTGCTCCATGCACGGTACAGTGCTGCATACAATGTACAGTGCTGCACACAGGCTACATTGCTCCTTTCAGGGTACAGTGCTGCACACAGTGTACAGTGCTACACACAGCGTACAGTGCTGCACACAAGGTACAGTGATTCACATAGGGTACAGTGCTCCACACAGGGTACAGTGCTCCCCACAGGGTACAGTGCTCCACAAAGGATACAGTGCTGCACACTGGGTACAGCACTCCACACAGGGTAGAGTGCTGCACACAGGGTACAGTGCTGGACACAGGATACAGTGCTCCACACAGGGTACAGTGCTGCACCCAGGGTAGAGTGCTGCACACAGGGTACAGTGCTGGACACAGGATACAGTGCTCCACACAGGGTACAGTGCTGCACCCAGGGTAGAGTTGTCCACACAGTGTACAGTGCTCCATGCTAGGTACAGTGCTGCGTACAGGGTACAGTGCTCCACAGAGTGTACATTGCTCCACAAAGTGTACAGTGCTCCACACAGTGTACAGTGCTGCACACAGAGTACAGTGCTGCACACAGTGTACAGTCCTACACACAGGGTTCATTCCTCCACACAGGGTACAATGCTGCACACAGGCGACAGTCCTCCACACAGAGTTCAGTCCTCCTCTAAGGATACAGTGCTCCACATAGTGTACAGTGCTCCACAGAGGGTACAGTGCAGCTCACAGAGTATAGTGCTGCACACAGGGATCAGTCCTCCACACAGGGTACTGTGCTCCACACGGTATACATTGCTGCACAAAGGGTACAGAGCTCCACACAATGTATTGTGCTCCACACAGGGTACAGTGATGCACACAGGATACAGTGCTGCACACAGGGTACAGTGCTCCACACAGGGTACAGTGCTGCACACAGGGTACAGTGCTGGACACAGGATACAGTGTTCCACACAAGGTAGAGTGATGCACACAAAGTACAGTGCTCCACACAGGGTACAGTTTTGCACACCGTGTACAGTGCTCCACACAGGATACAGTGCTCCACACAGGGTACAGTGCTGTAAAAAACGTACATTGCTCCACACAGTGTACAGTGCTCCAGACAGGATACATTGATCCACAAAGGATACAGTGCTGCACGCTGGGTACAGTGCTCCACACAATGTACAGTCCTCCACACAGGTTACAGTGTTGCACACAGAGTACAGTCCTCCACACAGGGTACAGTGCTCCACACAGTGTACTGTCCTCCACACAGGGTACATTGTTGCACCCAGGGTACAGTGCTGCATACAGGGTACAGTGCTCCCCACAGGCTACAGTGCTGCACACAGGGTACAGTGCTCCACACAGGGTAAAGTGCTCCACACAGGATACAATGCTGCACACTGGGTGCAGTGCTCCACACAGTGTACAGTCCTCCACACAGGGTAGAGTGTTGCACCCAGGGTACAGTCCTCCACACAGGGTACAGTCCTCCACACAGGGTAAAGTGCTCCACACAGGGTACAGTGATCCACAAAGGTAGAGTGCTGCAAACAGGGTACAGTCCTCCACACAGGGTAGGGTGCTTCAAACAGGGTACATTACTTCACACAGGGTACAGTGCTGCACACAAAGTACAGTGCTGCACACAGGGTACAGTGCTGCACACAAAGTACAGTGCTCCACACAGGGTACTGTTCGGCACACAGGGTATCGTCCTCCACACAGTGTACAGTGCTGTACACAGCGTGCAGTTCTCCACACAGGGTACCATGCTACACACAGGGTATAGTCGTCCACACAGGGTACCGTGCTGCACACAGGGTGTAGTCCTCCACACAGAGTACAGTGCTGCACACAGGGTACAGTGCTCCACACAGGTTACAGTCCTCCACACAGGGTACATTGCTCCAAACAGGGTACAGTGCTCCACACCGTATACAGTGCTGCACACAGGATAAAGTCTTCCACACAGGGTACAGTGCTCCACTCAGTGTACAGTGCTCTACACATTGTAGAGTGCTCCACACAGGGTGGACTGCTGCACACAGTGTACAGTCATCCACACAGGGTACAGTGCTCCACACAGGATACAGTCCTGCACAGAGGGTACAGACCTCCATACAGGGTACAGTGCTGCACACAATTGGCAGAGCTCCACACAGGGTACAGTGCTGCACACAGTTTGCAGAGGTCCACACAGGGAACAGTGCTGCACACAGGGAACAGTGCTCCACACAGGGTACAGTGCTGCAAATAGGTTACAGTACTCCACACAGGGTACAGTGCTCCACACAGTTTACAATGCTCTACACAGTGTACAGTGCTCCATACAGGTTAGAGTGCTGCACATAGGGTACAGTGCTGCAGACTGGGTACATTGCTGCACACAGTGTGCAGTGCGGCACACCGGGTACAGTGCTCCACAAAGGGTACAGTGCTCCACGTAGCTTAAAGTTCTCCACACAGGGTACAGTGCTACACGCACGGTACAGTGCTGCATACAATGTACATTGCTCCTTTCAGGGTACTTTGCTGCACACAGTGTACAGTGCTCCACACACGGTACAGTGCTGCACACAACGTACAGTGATTCACACAGGGTACAGTACTCCACACAGGGTACAGTGCTCCACACAGGGTACAGTGCTCCACAAAGGATACAGTGCTGCACACTGGGTACAGTGCTGCACACAGTTAGCAGAGCTCCACACAGGGTACAGTGCTCCACACAGGGTACAGTGCTCCACACAGGATACAGTGCTGCACCCAGGGTACAGTCCTCCACACAGGGTACAGTCCTCCACACAGGTTAGAGTGCTGCACACAGGGTACAGTACTCCACACATTGTAGAGTGCTCCACACAGGGTGGAGTGCTGCACACAGTGTACAGTCACCCACACAGGGTACAGTGCTCCACACAGAATACAGTCCTGCACACAGGGTACAGTCCTCCACACAGGGTACAGTGCTGCACACAGTTTGCAGAGCTCCACACAGGGTACAGTGCTGCACACAGTTTGCAGAGCTCCACACAGGGAACAGTGCTCCACACAGGGTAGAGTGCTCCACACAGGGTACAGTGCTCCACACAGGGTACAATGCTCTACACAGGGTACAGTGCTCCATACAGGGTACAGTGCTGCACATAGGGTACAGTGCTGCAGAAAGCGTACATTGCTGCACAAAGCGTACAGTGCTGCACACCGGGCACCGTGCTCCACAAAGTGTACAGTACTCCACGCAGCTTACAGTCCTCCACACAGGGTACAGTCTTCCATACAGGGTAAAGTGCTCCACACAGGGTACAGTGCTCCACACAGGTTAGAGTGCTGCTCACAGTGTACAGTCCTCCACACAGGGTAGGGTGCTGCACATGGGGTACAGTGCTCCACACAGGTTACAGTCCTCCACACAGGGTACATTGCTCCAAACACGGTACAGTACTCTACACTGTATACAGTGCTGCACACAGGTTAAAGGCCTCCACACAGGGTACATTGCTCCAAACACGGTACAGTACTCTACACCGTATACTGTGCTGCACACAGGATAAAGTCCTCCACAAAGTGTAAATCCTCCACACAGGGTTCAGTGCTCCACACAATGTAGAGTGCTCCACACAGGGTGGAGTGCTGCACACAGTGTACAGTCGCCCACCCAGGTCACAGTGCTCCACACAGGATACAGTCCTGCACAGAGTGTACAGTCCTCCACACAGGGTACAGTGCTGCACAAAGTTTGCAGAGCTCCACACAGGGTACAGTGCTGCACACAGTTAGCAGAGCTCCACACAGGGAACAGTGCTGCACACAGGGAACAGTGCTCCACACAGAGTTCAGTCCTCCTCTAAGGATACAGTGCTCCACATAGTGTACAGTGCTCCACAGAGGGTACAGTGTTGCACACCCTGTACAGTGCTCCACACAGGATACAGTGCTCCACACAGGGTACAGTGCTGCACAAAGGGTACAGTGCTGGACACAGGATACAGTGCTCCACACAGGGTACAGTGCTGCACCCAGGGTACAGTTCTCCACACAGTGTACAGTGCTCCATGTTAGGTACAGTGCTGCGTACAGGGTACAGTGCTCCACAGAGTGTACATTGCTCCACAAAGTGTACAGTGCTCCACACAGTGTACAGTGCTGCACACAGAGTACAGTGCTGCACACAGTGTACAGTCCTACACACAGGGTTCATTCCTCCACACAGGGTACAATGCTGCACACAGGGAACAGTCCTCCACACAGAGTTCAGTCCTTCTCTAAGGATACTGTGCTCCACATAGTGTACAGTGCTCCACAGAGGGTACAATGTTGCACACCGTGTACAGTGCTCCACACAGGATACAGTGCTCCACACATGGTACAGTGCTGCACAAAGGGTACATTGCTCCACACAGTGTACAGTGCTCCACACAGGGTACATTGATCCACACAGGATACAGTGCTGCACATTGGGTACAGTGCTCCACACAGTGTACAGTCCTCCACAAAGGGTACTGTGTTGCACCCAGGGTACAGTCCTCCACACAGGGTACAGACCTCCACACAGGGTAAAGTGCTCCACACAGGATACAGTCCTGCACAGAGTGTACAGTCCTCCACACAGGGTACAGTGCTGCACACAGTTTGCAGAGCTCCACACAGGGTACAGTGCTGCACACAGTTAGCAGAGCTCCACACAGGGAACAGTGCTGCACACAGGGAACAGTGCTCCACACAGGGTACAGTGCAGCACATAGGGAACTGTGCTCCACACAGGGTACAGTGCTCCACACAGGGTACAATGATCTACACAGGATACAGTGCTCCATACAGGGTACAATGCTGCACATAGGGTACAGTGCTGCAGACAGGGTACATTGCTGCACACAGCGTACAGTGCTGCACACCGGGTACAGTGCTCCACAAAGGGCACAGTGCTCCACGCAGCTTACAGTTCTCCACACAGGGTACAGTGCTCCACGCACGGTACAGTGCTGCGCACAGAGTACAGTGCTGCACACAGTTTACAGTCCTACACACAGGGTTCATTCCTCCACACAGGGTAACATGCTGCACACAGGCGACAGTCCTCCACACAGAGTTCATTCCTCCTCTAAGGATGCAGTGCTCCACATAGTGTACAGTGCTCCACAGAGTGTACAGTGTTGCACACCGTGTACAGTGCTCCACACAGGGTACAGTGCTCCACACAGGGTACAGTGCTGCACAAAATATACATTGCTCCACTCAGTGTACAGTGCTCCAGACAGGATACATTGATCCACACAGGATACAGTGCTGCACACTGGGTACAGTGCTCCACACAGTGTACAGTCCTCCACACAGGGTACAGTGTTTCAGCCAGGGTACAGTCCTCCACACAGGCTACAGACCTCCACACAGGGTAAAGTGCTCCACACATGGTACAGTGCTCCACACAGGTTAGAGTGCTGCTCACAGTTTACAGTCCTCCACACAGGGTAGGGTGCTGCACACGGGGTACAGTGCTCCACAAAGGTTACAGTCCTCCACACAGGGTACTTTGCTCCAAACAGTGTACAGTGCTCTACACCGTATACAGTGCTACACACAGGATAAAGTCCTCCACACAGGGTACAGTGCTCCACACAGGGTACAGTGCTCCACACATTGTAGAGTGCTCCACATAGGGTGGAGTGCTGCACACAGTGTACAGTCACCCACACAGGGTACAGTGCTCCACACAGTGTACAGTTCTGCACACAGTTTGCAGTGCTCCACACAGGGTACAGTGCTCCACACAGGGTACAATGCTCTACACAGGGTACAGTGCTGCACATAGGATACAGTGCTCCACACAGGGTACAGTGCTCCACACAGGGTACAATGCTCTACACAGGGTACAGTGCTGCATACAGGGTACAGTGCTGCACATAGGGTACAGTGCTGCAGACAGGGTACATTGATGCACACAGTGTACAGTGCTCCACACACAGTACAGTGCTGCACACAGGTTAGAGTGCTGCTCACAGTGTACAGTCCTCCACACAGGGTAGGGTGCTGCACATGGGGTACAGTGCTCCACACAGGTTACAGTCCTCCACACAGGGTACATTGCTCCAAACAGGGTACAGTGCTCTACACCGTATACAGTGCTGCACACAGTTTAAAGTCCTCCACACAGGCTACAGTGCTCCACAAAGGGTACAGTGCTCCACACATTGTAGAGTGCTCCACACAGGGTGGAGTGCTGCACACAGTTTACAGTCGCCCACAAAGGGTACAGTGCTCCACACAGGATACAGTCCTGCACAGAGGGTACAGTCCTCCACACAGGGTACAGTGCTGCACACAGGATACAGTCCTGCACAGAGGGTACAGTCCTCCACACAGGGTACAGTGCTGCACAAAGTTTGCAGAGCTCCACACACGGTACAGTGCTGCACACAGTTTGCAGAGCTCCACACAGGGTACAGTGCTACACATAGGATACTGTGCTCCACACAGGGTACAGTGCTCCACACAGGGTACAATGATCTACACAGAGTACAGTGCTCCATACAGGGTACAGTGCTGCACATGGGGTACAGTGCTGCAGACAGGGTACATTGCTGCACACAGCGTACAGTGCTGCACACCGCGTACAGTGCTCCACAAAGGGTACAGTGCTCCACGCAGCTTACAGTTCTCCACACAGTGTACAGTGCTCCTCACAGGGTACAGTGCTCGACAAAGAATACAGTGCTGCACATAGGGTACAGTGCTGGACACAGGATACAGTGCTCCACACAGGGTACAGTGCTGCACCCAGGGTAGAGTTCTCCACCCAGTGTACAGTGCTCCATGCTAGGTACAGTGCTGCGTACAGGGTACAGTGCTCCACAGAGTGTACATTGCTCCACAAAGTGAACAGTGCTCCACACAGTGTGCAGTGCTGCGCACAGAGTACAGTGCTGCACAGAGGGTTCAGTCCTCCACACTGGGTACAGTGCTCCACACAGTATACATTGCTGCACAAAGGGTACAGAGATGCACACAATGTATAGTGCTCCACACAGGGTACAATGATGCACACAGGATACAGTGCTGCACACAGGGTACAGTGCTCCACACAGTGTACAGTGCTGCACACAGGGTACAGTGCTCCACACAGGATACAGTGTTCCACACAGGGTAGAGTGATGCACACAAAGTACAGTGCTCCACACAGGGTACAGTGTTGCACATCGTGTACGGTGCTCCACACAGGATACAGTGCTCCACACAGGGTACAGTGCTGCACAAAACGTACATTGCTCCTCACAGTGTACAGTGCTCCAGACAGGATACATTGATCCACACAGGATACAGTGCTGCACACTGGGTACAGTGCTCCACACAGTGTACAGTCCTCCACAAAGGGTACAGTGTTGCACCCAGGGTACAGTGCTGCACACAGGGTACAGTGGTCCACACAGGGTACAGTGCTGCACACAGGGTACAGTGCTCCACACAGGGTACAGTGCTCCACACAGGATACAGTGCTGCACACTTGGTACAGTGCTGCACACAGTGTACAGTGCTCCACACAGGGTACAGTGTTGCACCCAGGGTACAGTACTCCACACAGGGTACAGTCCTCCACACAGGGTAAAGTGCTCCACACAGGGTACAGTGCTCCACACAGGTTAGAGTGCTGCACACAGGGTACAGTCCTCCACACAGGGTAGGGTGCTGCAAACAGGGTAGATTATTTCACACAGGGTACAGTGCATCACACAGGGTACAGTGCTGCACACAAAGTACAGTGCTTCACACAGGGTACAGTGCTGCACACAAAGTACAGTGCTCCACACAGGGTACTGTTCGGCACACAGTGTACAGTGCTGCACACAGGGTACAGTGCTCCACACAGGATACAGTGTTCCACACAGGGTAGAGTGATGCACACAAAGTACAGTGCTCCACACAGGGTACAGTGTTGCACATCGTGTACGGTGCTCCACACAGGATACAGTGCTCCACACAGGGTACAGTGCTGCACAAAACGTACATTGCTCCTCACAGTGTACAGTGCTCCAGACAGGATACATTGATCCACACAGGATACAGTGCTGCACACTGGGTACAGTGCTCCACACAGTGTACAGTCCTCCACAAAGGGTACAGTGTTGCACCCAGGGTACAGTGCTGCACACAGGGTACAGTGATGCACACAGGGTACAGTGCTGCACACAGGGTACAGTGCTCCACACAGGGTACAGTGCTCCACACAGGATACAGTGCTGCACACTGGGTACAGTGCTGCACACAGTGTACAGTGCTCCACACAGGGTACAGTGCTGCACACAGGGTACAGTGCATCACACAGGGTACAGTCCTCCACACAGGGTAAAGTGCTCCACACAGGGTACAGTGCTCCACACAGGTTAGAGTGCTGCACACAGGGTACAGTCCTCCACACAGGGTAGGGTGCTGCAAACAGGGTAGATTATTTCACACAGGGTACAGTGCATCACACAGGGTACAGTGCTGCACACAAAGTACAGTGCTTCACACAGGGTACAGTGCTGCACACAAAGTACAGTGCTCCACACAGGGTACTGTTCGGCACACAGGGTATAGTCCTCCACACAGTGTACAGTGCTGCACACAGCGTGCAGTGCTCCACACAGGTTACCGTGCTGTACACAGGGTATAGTCGTCCACACAGGGTACAGTGCTGCACACAGGGTGTAGTCCACCACACAGGGTACAGTGCTGCACACAGGGTACAGTGCTCCACACAGGTTACAGTCCTCCACACAGGGTACATTGCTCCAAACAGGGTACAGTGCTCCACACCGTATACAGTGCTGCACACAGGATAAAGTCCTCCACACAGGGTACAGTGCTCCACTCAGTGTACAGTGCTGCACTCATTGTAGAGTGCTCCACACAGGGTGGAGTGCTGCACAGAGTTTACGGTCGCCCACAAAGGATACAGTACTTCACACAGGATACAGTCCTGCACAGAGGGTACAGTCCTCCACACAGGGTACAGTGCTGCACACAGTTTGCAGAGCTCCACACAGGGAACAGTCGTGCACACAGGGAACAGTGCTCCACACAGGGTAGAGTGCTGCACATAGGGTACAGTGCTCCACACAGGGTACAGTGCTTCACACAGGGTACAATGCTCTACAAAGGGTACAGTGCTCCATACAGGGTACAGTTCTGCACATAGGGTACAGTGCTGCACACAGTGTACAGTGCTCCACACAGTGTACTGTTCTGCACACAGGGTATAGTCCTCCACACAGTGTACAGTGCTGCACACATGGTGTAGTCCTCCACACAGGGTACTGTGCTGCACACAGGGTACAGTGCTCCACACTGGTTACAGTCCTCCACACAGGGTACATTGCTCCAAACAGGGTACAGTGCCCCACACAGGATACAGTCCTCCACACAGTGTACAGTGCTCCACACAGTGTAGAGCGCTCCACACAGGGTGCAGTGCTGCACACAGTGTACAGTCCTCCACACAGAGTAAATCCTCCACACAGGGTACTGTGCTCCACACAGTGTAGAGTGCTCCACACCGGGTGCAGTGCTGCACACAGTGTAAAGTCCTCCACACAGTTTACAGCGCTCCACACAGTATACGGTCCTGCACAGAGTGTACAGTGCTCCACACAGTATACGGTCCTGCACAGAGCGTACAGTGCTCCACACAGTTTGCAGAGCTCCACACAGGGAACAGTGCTGCACACAGGGTACACTGCTGCACACAGGGTACAGTCCTCCACAAAGGGTAAATCCTCCACACAGGGTACAGTTCTCCACACAGTGTAGAGTGCTCCACACAGTGTACAGTGCTGCACACAGTGTACAGTGCTGCACACAGTGTACAGTCCTCCACACAGTGTAAAGTGCTGCACACAGCATGCAGTGCTCCACACAGGGTACAGTCCTCCACAAAGTGTACAGTGCTGCACACAGGGTACAGTCCTCCACAAAGGGTAAATCCTCCACACGGGGTACAGTTCTCCACACAGTGTGCACTGCTGCACACAGTGTACAGTCCTCCACACAGGGTACTGTGCTGCACACAGGTTACATTCCACCACACAGGATACAGTGCTCCATTCAGGTTAGAGTGCTCCACAGTGTACAGTGCTGCACACAGTGCACAGTGCTGCACACAGGGTACATTGCTGCACACAGGGTACATTGCTCCAAACAGGGTACAGTGCTCCACACCGTATACAGTGCTGCACACAGGATAAAGTCCTCCACACAGGGTACAGTGCTCCACTCAGTGTACAGTGCTCCACACATTGTAGAGTGCTCCACACAGGGTGGAGTGCTGCACACAGTTTACAGTCGCCCACTCAGGGTACAGTACTCCACACAGGATACAGTCCTGCACAGAGGGTACAGTCCTCCACACAGGGTACAGTGCTGCACACAGTTTGCAGAGCTCCACACAGGGTATAGTGCTTCACACAGGGTACACTGCTCTACAAAGGGTACAGTGCTCCATACAGGGTACAGTTCTGCACATAGGGTACAGTGCTGCACACAGTGTACAGTGCTCCACACAGGGTACTGTTCTGCACACAGGGTATAGTCCTCCACACAGTGTACAGTGCTGCACACATGGTGTAGTCCTCCACACAGGGTACAGTGCTGCACACAGGGTACAGTGCTCCACACTGGTTACAGTCCTCCACACAGGGTACTGTGCTCCACACAGGTTACATTCCACCACACAGGATACAGTGCTCCATTCAGGTTAGAGCGCTCCACACAGTGTACAGTGCTGCACGCAGTGTACAGTGCTGCACACAGGGTACAGTCCTCCACAAAGGGTAAATCCTCCACACAGGGTACAGTGATGCACACAGGATACAGTGCTGCACACATGGTACAGTGCTCCACACAGTGTACTGTGCTGCACACAGGGTAAAGTGCTGGACACAGGATACAGTGTTCCACACAGGGTAGAGTGATGCACACAAAGTACAGTGCTCCACACAGGGTACAGTGTTGCACATCGTGTACGGTGCTCCACACAGGATACAGTGCTCCACACAGGGTACAGTGCTGCACAAAACGTACATTGTTCCACACAGTGTACAGTGCTCCAGACAGGATACATTGGTCCACACAGGATACAGTGCTGCACACTGGGTACAGTGCTCCACACAGTGTACAATCCTCCACACAGTGTGCAGTGTTGCACCCAGGGTACACTCCTCCACACAGAGTAAAGTGCTCCACACAGGGTACAGTGCTCCACACTGGGTACAGTGCTCCACACAGTGTGCAGTCCTCCACACAGGTCACAGTGTTGCACCCAGGGTACAGTGTTGCACCCAGGGTACAGTCCTCCACACAGGGTACAGTCCTCCACACAGGGTAAAGTGCTCCACACAGTGTACAGTGCTCCACACAGGTTAGAGTGCTGCACACAGGGTACAGTCCTCCACACAGGGTAGGGTGCTGCAAACAGGGTAGATTATTTCACACAGGGTACAGTGCATCACACAGGGTACAGTGCTGCACACAAAGTACAGTGCTCCACACAGGGTACTGTTCGGCACACAGGGTATAGTCCTCCACACAGTGTACAGTGCTGCACACAGCGTGCAGTGCTCCACACAGGGTACCGTGCTGCACACAGGGTATAGTCGTCCACACAGGGTACAGTGCTGCACACAGGGTACAGTGCTCCACACAGGTTACAGTCCTCCACACAGGGTACATTGCTCCAAACAGGGTACAGTGCTCCACACCATATACAGTGCTGCACACAGGATAAAGTCCTCTACACAGGGTACAGTGCTCCACTCAGTGTACAGTGCTCCACACATTGTAGAGTGCTCCACACAGGGTGGAGTGCTGCACACAGTTTACAGTCGCCCACACAGGGTACAGTACTCCACACAGGATACAGTCCTGCACAGAAGGTACAGTCCTCCACACAGGGTACAGTGCTGCACACAGTTTGTAGATCTCCACACAGGGTACAGTGCTGCACACAGTTTGTAGATCTCCACACAGGGTACAGTGCTGCACACAGGGAACAGTGCTCCAAACAGGGTACAGTGCCCCACACAGGATACAGTCCTCCACACAGTGTACGGTGCTCCACACAGTGTAGAGCGCTCCACACAGTGTGCAGTGCTGCACACAGTGTACAGTCCTCCACACAGTGTAGCGCGCTCCACACAGGGTACAGTGCTCCACACAGTATACGGTCCTGGGTCCTGCACAGAGCGTACAGTGCTCCACACAGTTTGCAGAGCTCCACACAGGGAACAGTGCTGCACACAGGGTACAGTGCTTGACACAGGGTACAGTGCTGCACACAGGGTACAGTCCTCCACACAGTGTACAGTGCTGCACACAGGGTGCAGTCCTCCACAAAGGGTAAATCCTCCACACGGGGTACAGTTCTCCACACAGTGTGCAGTGCTGCACACAGTGTACAGTCCTCCACACAGGGTACTGTGCTGCACACAGGTTATATTCCACCACACAGGATACAGGGCTACATTCAGGTTAGAGTGCTCCACACAGTGTACAGTGCTGCACACTTGGTACAGTGCTGCACACAGGGTACAGTCCTCCACACAGTGTACAGTGCTGCACACAGGGTACAGTCCTCCACAAAGGGTAAATCCTCCACACGGGGTACAGTGCTCCACACAGTGTGCAGTGCTGCACACAGTGTACAGTCCTCCACACAGGGTACAGTGCTGCACACAGGCTACATTCCACCACACAGGATACAGTGCTCCATTCAGGTTAGAGTGCTCCACACAATGTACAGTGCTGCACACAGTGTACAGTGCTGCACACAGGGTACAGTGCTCCACACAGGGTACATTGCTCCACACTGGGTACATTGCTCTACACAAGGTACCGTGCCCCATAGGGGGTACATTGCTGCACATAGGGTACAGTGCTGCACACAGGGTACATTGCTGCACACTGCGTACAGTTGTGCACACAGGGTACAGTGCTCCACACAGGGTACAGTGCTCCATGCAGGGTACAGTGTTGCACACAAGGAACAGTGCTGCACACAGGCTACATGGCTCCACACAGGGTACAGTGCTGCACACAGTGTACAGTGCTCCACACAGGATACAGTGCTCCACACAGGATACAGTGCTGCACACTGGGTACAGTGCTGCACACAGTGTACAGTCCTCCACACACGGTACAGTGTTGCACCCAGGGTACAGTCCTCCACACAGGGTACAGTCCTCCACACAGGGTAAAGTGCTCCACACAGGGTACAGTGCTCCACACAGGTTAGAGTGCTGTACACAGGGTACAGTCCTCCACACAGGGTAGGGTGCTGCAAACAGGGTACATTATTTCACACAGGGTACAGTGCATCACACAGGGTACAGTGCTGCCCACAAAGTACAGTGCTGCACACAGGGTAAAGTGCTGCACACAAAGTACAGTGCTCCACACAGGGTACTGTTCGGCACACAGGGTATAGTCCTCCACACAGGGTACAGTGCTGCACACAGTGTGTAGTCCACCACACAGGGTACAGTGCTGCACACAGGGTACAGTGCTCCACACAGGTTACAGTCCTCCACACAGGGTACATTGCTCCAAACAGGGTACAGTGCTCCACACCGTATACAGTGCTGCACACAGGATAAAGTCCTCCACACAGGGTACAGTGCTCCACTCAGTGTACAGTGCTCCACACATTGTAGAGTGCTCCACACAGGGTGGAGTGCTGCACACAGTTTACAGTCGCCCACACAGGGTACTGTACTCCACACAGGATACAGTCCTGTACACAGGGTACAGTCCTCCACACAGGGTACAGTGCTGCACACAGTTTGCAGATCTCCACACAGGGTACAGTGCTGCACACAGTTTGCAGTGCTCCACACAGGGAACAGTGCTGCCCAAAGGGATCAGTGCTCCACACAGGGTACAGTGCTCCACACAGGGTACAGTTCTTCACATAGGGTACAATACTCGACAAAGGTACAGTGCTCCATACAGGGTACAGTTCTGCACATAGGGTACAGTGCTGCACACAGTGTACAGTGCTCCACACAGGGTACTGTTCTGCAAAGAGGGTATAGTCCTCCACACAGTGTACAGTGCTGCACACAGGGAGTAGTCCTCCACACAGGGTACAGTGCTGCACACAGGGTACAGTGCTCCACACTGGTTACAGTCCTCCACACAGGGTACAGTGCTCCAAACAGGGTACAGTGCTCCACACAGGGTACAGTGCCCCACACAGGATACAGTCCTCCACACAGTGTACAATGCTCCACACAGTGTAGAGCGCTCCACACAGGGTGCAGTGCTGCACACAGTGTACAGTCCTCCACACAGAGTAAATCCTCCACACAGGGTACTGTGCTCCACACAGTGTAGAGTGCTCCACATAGGGTGCAGTGCTGCACAAGGTGTAAAGTCCTCCACACAGTTTACAGCGCTCCACACAGTATATGGTCCTGCACAGAATGTACAGTGCTGCACACAGTTTGCAGAGCTCCACACAGGGAACAGTGCTGCACACAGGGTACACTGCTGCACACAGGGTACAGTCCTCCACAAAGGGTAAATCCTCCACACAGGGTACAGTGCTCCACACAGTGTAGAGTGCTCCACACAGTATACAGTGCTGCACACAGTGTACAGTGCTGCACACAGTGTACAGTCCTCCACACAGGGTACAGTGCTCCACACAGTATACGGTCCTGCACAGAGCGTACAGTGCTCCACACAGTTTGCAGAGCTCCACACAGGGAACAGTGCTGCACACAGGGTACAGTGCGTGACACAGGGTACAGTGCTGCACACAGGGTACAGTCCTCCACACAGTAAACAGTGCTGCACACAGGGTACAGTCCTCCACAAAGGGTAAGTCCTCCACACGGGGTACAGTGCTCCACACAGTGTGCAGTGCTACACACAGTGTACAATCCTCCACACAGGGTACTGTGCTGCGCACAGGTTACATTCCACCACACAGGATACAGTGCTCCATTCAGGTTTGAGTGCTCCACACAGTGTACAGTGATGCACACAGTGTACAGTGCTGCACACAGGGTACAGTCCTCCACACAGTGTACAGTGCTGCACACAGTGTACAGTCCTCCACACAGGGTACAGTGCTCCACACAGTATACGGTCCTGCACAGAGCGTACAGTGCTCCACACAGGTTGCAGAGCTCCACACAGGGAACAGTGCTGCACACAGGGTACAGTGCTTGACACAGGGTACAGTGCTGCACGCAGGGTACAGTCCTCCACACAGTGTACAGTGCTGCACACAGGGTACAGTCCTCCACAAAGGGTAAATCCTCCACACGGGGTACAGTGCTCCACACAGTGTGCAGTGCTGCACACAGTGTACAGTCCTCCACACAGGGTACTGTGCTGCGCACAGGTTACATTCCACCACACAGGATACAGTGCTCCATTCAGGTTCGAGTGCTCCACACAGTGTACAGTGCTGCACACAGTGTACAGTGCTGCACACAGGGTACAGTCCTCCACACAGTGTACAGTGCTGCACACAGGGTACAGTGCTTCACACAGGGTACAATGCTCTACAAAGGGTACAGTGCTCCATACAGGGTACAGTTCTGCACATAGGGTACAGTGCTGCACACAGTGTACAGTGCTCCACACAGGGTACTGTTCTGCACACAGGGTGTAGTCCTCCACACAGGGTACTGTGATGCACACAGGGTACAGTGCTCCACACTGGTTACAGTCCTCCACACAGGGTACATTGCTCCAAACAAGGTACTGTGCCCCACACAGGATACAGTCCTCCACACAGTGTACAGTGCTCCACACAGTGTAGAGCGCTCCACACAGGGTGCAGTGCTCCACACAGTGTACAGTCCTCCACACAGTGTAGAGCGCTCCACACAGGGTACTGTGCTCCACACAGTGTAGAGTGCTCCACACAGGGTGCAGTGCTGCACACAGTGTAAAGTCCTCCACACAGTTTACAACACTCCACACAGTATACGGTCCTGCACAGAGTGTACAGTGCTGCACACAGTTTGCAGAGCTCCACATAGGGAACAGTGCTGCACACAGGGTACACTGCTGCACACAGGGTACAGTCCTCCACAAAGGGTAAATCCTCCACACAGGGTACAGTGCTCCACACAGTGTACAGTGCTCCACACAGTGTACAGTGCTGCACACAGTGTACAGTGCTGCACACAGTGTACAGTCCTCCACACAGGGTACAGTGCTCCACACAGTATACGGTCCTGCACAGAGGGTACAGTGCTCCACACAGTTTGCAGAGCTCCCCACAGGGAAAAGTGCTGCACACAGGGTACAGTGCGTGACACAGGGTACACTGCTTCACACAGGGTACAGTCCTCCACACAGTGTAAAGTGCTGCACACAGCATGCAGTGCTCCACACAGGGTACAGTCCTCCACACAGTGTACAGTGCTGCACACAGGGTACAGTCCTCCACACAGGGTACTGTGCTTCGCACAGGTTACATTCCACCACACAGGATACAGTGCTCCATTCAGGTTAGAGTGCTCCACACAGTGTACAGTGCTGCACACAGGGTACAGTCCTCCACACAGTGTACAGTGCTGCACACAGGTTACAGTCCTCCACAAAGGGTAAATCCTCCAAACGGGGTACAGTGCTCCACACAGTTTGCAGAGCTCCCCACAGGGAAAAGTGCTGCACACAGGGTACAGTGCGTGACACAGGGTACACTGCTTCACACAGGGTACAGTCCTCCACACAGTGTAAAGTGCTGCACACAGCATGCAGTGCTCCACACAGGGTACAGTCCTCCACACAGTGTACAGTGCTGCACACAGGGTACAGTCCTCCACACAGGGTACTGTGCTTCGCACAGGTTACATTCCACCACACAGGATACAGTGCTCCATTCAGGTTAGAGTGCTCCACACAGTGTACAGTGCTGCACACAGGGTACAGTCCTCCACACAGTGTACAGTGCTGCACACAGGTTACAGTCCTCCACAAAGGGTAAATCCTCCAAACGGGGTACAGTGCTCCACACAGTGTGCAGTGCTGCACACAGTGTACAGTCCTCCACACAGTGTACAGTGCTGCACACAGTGTACAGTCCTCCACACAGGGTACAGGGCTCCACACAGTATACGGTCCTGCACAGAGCGTACAGTGCTTACACAGTTTGCAGAGCTCCACGCAGGGAACAGTGCTGCACACAGGGTACAGTGCTGGACACAGGATACAGTGCTGCACACAGGGTACAGTCCTCCACACAGTGTACATTGCTGCACACAGGGTACAGTCCTCCACAAAGGGTAAATCCTCCACACAGGGTACTGTGCTTCGCACAGGTTACATTCCACCACACAGGATACAGTGCTCCATTCAGGTTAGAGTGCTCCACACAGTGTACAGTGCTGCACACAGTGTACAGTGCTGCACACAGGGTACAGTCCTCCACACAGTGTACAGTGCTGCACACAGGTTACAGTCCTCCACAAAGGGTAAATCCTCCAAACGGGGTACAGTGCTCCACACAGTGTGCAGTGCTGCACACAGTGTACAGTCCTCCACACAGTGTACAGTGCTGCACACAGTGTACAGTCCTCCACACAGGGTACAGGGCTCCACAAAGTATACGGTCCTGCACAGAGCGTACAGTGCTCCACACAATTTGCAGAGCTCCACACAGGGAACAGTGCTGCACACAGGGTACAGTGCTGGACACAGGATACAGTGCTGCACACAGGGTACAGTCCTCCACACAGTGTACATTGCTGCACACAGGGTACAGTCCTCCACAAAGGGTAAATCCTCCACACAGGGTACAGTGCTCCACACAGTGTGCAGTGCTGCACACAGTGTACAGTCCTCCACACAGGGTACTGTGCTGCACACAGGTTACATTCCACCACACAGGATGCAGTGCTCCATTCAGGTTCGAGCGCTCCACACAATGTACAGTGCTGCACACAGTGTACAGTGCTGCACACAGGGTACAGTCCTCCACACAGGGTACATTGCTCCACACTGGGTACATTGCTCTACACAAGGTACCGTGCCCCATAGGGGGTACATTGCTGCACATAGGGTACAGTGCTGCACACAGGGTTCATTGCTGCACACAGCGTACAGTTCTGCACACAGGGTACAGTGCTCCACACAGGGTACAGTGCTCCACGCAGGGTACAGTGCTGCACACAAGGAACAGTGCTGCACACAGGCTACAGTGCTCCACACAGGGTACAGTGCTCCACACAGTGTACAGTGCTGCGCACAGAGTACAGTGCTGCACACAGTGTACATTCCTACACATGGGGTTCATTCCTCCACACAGGGTACAATGCTGCACACAGGGAACGGTCCTCCACACAGAGTTCAGTCCTCCTCTAAGGATACAGTGCTCCACATAGTGTACAGTGCTCCACAGAGGGTACAGTGCAGATCACAGAGTATAGTGTTGCACACAGGGTTCAGTCCTCCACACAGGGTACAGTGCTCCACACAGGATACAGTCCTGCACAAAGGGTACAGAGCTCCACACAATGTATAGTGCTCCACACAGGGTACAGTGATGCACACAGGATACAGTGCTGCACACAGGGTACAGTGCTCCACACAGGGTAGAGGGCTGCACACAGGGTACAGTGCTGGACAAAGGATACAGTGTTCCACACAGGGTACAGTGCTGCACACAAAGTACAGTGCTCCACACCGGGTACAGTGTTGCACACTGTGTACAGTTCTCCACACAGGATACAGTGCTCCACACAGGGTACAGTGCTGCACAAAGTGTACATTGCTCCAGTTAGGATACATTGATCCACAGGGGATACAGTGCTGCACACTGGGTACAGTGCTGCACACAGTGTACAGTCCTCCACACACGGTACAGTGTTGCACCCAGGGTACAGTCCTCCACACAGGGTACAGTCCTCCACACAGGGTAAAGTGCTCCACACAGGGTACAGTGCTCCACACAGGTTAGAGTGCTGTACACAGGGTACAGTCCTCCACAAAGGGTAGGGTGCTGCAAACAGGGTACAGTGCTCCACTCAGTGTACAGTGCTCCACACATTGTAGAGTGCTCCACACAGGGTGGAGTGCTGCACACAGTTTACAGTCGCCACACAGGGTACTGTACTCCACACAGGATACACTGCTGTACACAGGGTACAGTCCTCCACACAGGGTACAGTGCTGCACACAGTTTGCAGAGCTGCACACAGGGTACAGTGCTGCACACAGTTTGCAACGCTCCACACAGGGAACAGTGCTGCACACAGGGAACAGTGCTCCACACAGGGAACAGTGCTGCACACAGGGTACAGTGCTGGACACAGGATACAGTGCTGCACACAGGGTACAGTCCTCCACACAGTGTACATTGCTGCACACAGGGTACAGTCCTCCACAAAGGGTAAATCCTCCACACAGGGTACTGTGCTTCGCACAGGTTACATTCCACCACACAGGATACAGTGCTCCATTCAGGTTAGAGTGCTCCACACAGTGTACAGTGCTGCACACAGTGTACAGTGCTGCACACAGGGTACAGTCCTCCACACAGTGTACAGTGCTGCACACAGGTTACAGTCCTCCACAAAGGGTAAATCCTCCAAACGGGGTACAGTGCTCCACACAGTGTGCAGTGCTGCACACAGTGTACAGTCCTCCACACAGTGTACAGTGCTGCACACAGTGTACAGTCCTCCACACAGGGTACAGGGCTCCACAAAGTATACGGTCCTGCACAGAGCGTACAGTGCTCCACACAATTTGCAGAGCTCCACACAGGGAACAGTGCTGCACACAGGGTACAGTGCTGGACACAGGATACAGTGCTGCACACAGGGTACAGTCCTCCACACAGTGTACATTGCTGCACACAGGGTACAGTCCTCCACAAAGGGTAAATCCTCCACACAGGGTACAGTGCTCCACACAGTGTGCAGTGCTGCACACAGTGTACAGTCCTCCACACAGGGTACTGTGCTGCACACAGGTTACATTCCACCACACAGGATGCAGTGCTCCATTCAGGTTCGAGCGCTCCACACAATGTACAGTGCTGCACACAGTGTACAGTGCTGCACACAGGGTACAGTCCTCCACACAGGGTACATTGCTCCACACTGGGTACATTGCTCTACACAAGGTACCGTGCCCCATAGGGGGTACATTGCTGCACATAGGGTACAGTGCTGCACACAGGGTTCATTGCTGCACACAGCGTACAGTTCTGCACACAGGGTACAGTGCTCCACACAGGGTACAGTGCTCCACGCAGGGTACAGTGCTGCACACAAGGAACAGTGCTGCACACAGGCTACATTTCTCCACACAGGGTACAGTGCTCCACACAGTGTACAGTGCTGCGCACAGAGTACAGTGCTGCACACAGTGTACATTCCTACACATGGGGTTCATTCCTCCACACAGGGTACAATGCTGCACACAGGGAACGGTCCTCCACACAGAGTTCAGTCCTCCTCTAAGGATACAGTGCTCCACATAGTGTACAGTGCTCCACAGAGGGTACAGTGCAGATCACAGAGTATAGTGTTGCACACAGGGTTCAGTCCTCCACACAGGGTACAGTGCTCCACACAGGATACAGTCCTGCACAAACGGTACAGAGCTCCACACAATGTATAGTGCTCCACACAGGGTACAGTGATGCACACAGGATACAGTGCTGCACACAGGGTACAGTGCTCCACACAGGGTAGAGAGCTGCACACAGGGTACAGTGCTGGACACAGGATACAGTGTTCCACACAGGGTACAGTGCTGCACACAAAATACAGTGCTCCACACCGGGTACAGTGTTGCACACTGTGTACAGTTCTCCACACAGGATACAGTGCTCCACACAGGGTACAGTGCTGCACAAAGTGTACATTGCTCCAGTTAGGATACATTGATCCACAGGGGATACAGTGCTGCACACTGGGTACAGTGCTGCACACAGTGTACAGTCCTCCACACACGGTACAGTGTTGCACCCAGGGTACAGTCCTCCACACAGGGTACAGTCCTCCACACAGGGTAAAGTGCTCCACACAGGGTACAGTGCTCCACACAGGTTAGAGTGCTGTACACAGGGTACAGTCCTCCACAAAGGGTAGGGTGCTGCAAACAGGGTACAGTGCTCCACTCAGTGTACAGTGCTCCACACATTGTAGAGTGCTCCACACAGGGTGGAGTGCTGCACACAGTTTACAGTCGCCACACAGGGTACTGTACTCCACACAGGATACACTGCTGTACACAGGGTACAGTCCTCCACACAGGGTACAGTGCTGCACACAGTTTGCAGAGCTGCACACAGGGTACAGTGCTGCACACAGTTTGCAACGCTCCACACAGGGAACAGTGCTGCACACAGGGAACAGTGCTCCACACAGGGTAGAGTGCTGCACATAGGGTACAGTGCTCTACAAAGGTACAGTGCTCCATACAGGGTACAGTTCTGCACATAGGGTACAGTGCTGCACACAGTGTACAGTGCTCCACACAGGGTACTGTTCTGCAAAGAGGGTATAGTCCTCCACACAGTGTACAGTGCTGCACACAGGGTGTAGTCCTCCACTCAGGGTACAGTGCTGCACACAGGGTACAGTGCTCCACACTGGTTACAGTCCTCCACACAGGGTACATTGGTCCAAACAGGGTACAGTGCTCCACACAGGGTACAGTTCCCCACACAGGAAACAGTCCTCCACACAGTGTACAATGCTCCACACAGTGTAGAGCGCTCCACACAGGGTGCAGTGCTGCACACAGTGTACAGTCCTCCACACAGAGTAAATCCTCCACACAGGGTACTGTGCTCCACACAGTGTAGAGTGCTCCACATAGGGTGCAGTGCTGCACAAGGTGTAAAGTCCTCCACACAGTTTACAGCGCTCCACACAGTATACGGTCCTGCACAGAGCGTACAGTGCTCCACACAGTTTGCAGAGCTCCACACAGGGAACAGTGCTGCACACAGGGTACAGTGCTTGACACAGGGTACAGTGCTGCACACAGGGTACAGTCCTCCACACAGTGTACAGTGCTGCACACAGGGTATAGTCCTCCACAAAGGGTAAATCCTCCACAAGGGGTACAGTGCACCACACAGTGTGCAGTGCTACACACAGTGTACAGTCCTCCACACAGGGTACTGTGCTGCGCACAGGTTACATTCCACCACACAGGATACAGTGCTCCATTCAGGTTCGAGTGCTCCACACAGTGTACAGTGATGCACACTTGGTACAGTGCTGCACACAGGGTACAGTCCTCCACACAGTGTACAGTGCTGCACACAGGGTACAGTCCTCCACAAAGGATAAATCCTCCACACGGGGTACAGTGCTCCATACAGTGTGCAGTGCCGCACACAGTGTACAGTCCTCCACACAGTGTACAGTGCTGCACACAGTGCACAGTCCTCCACACAGGGTACAGTGCTCCACACAGTATACGGTCCTGCACAGAGCGTACAGTGCTCCACACAGTTTGCAGAGCTCCACACAGGGAACAGTGCTGCACACAGGGTACAGTGCTTGACACAGGGTACAGTGCTGCACACAGGGTACAGTCCTCCACACAGTGTACAGTGCTGCACACAGGGTACAGTCCTCCACAAAGGGTAAATCCTCCACACGGGGTACAGTGCTCCACACAGTGTGCAGTGCTGCACACAGTGTACAGTCCTCCACACAGGGTACTGTGCTGCGCACAGGTTACATTCCACCACACAGGATACAGTGCTCCATTCAGGTTAGAGTGCTCCACACAGTGTACACTGCTGCACACAGTGTACAGTGCTGCACACAGGCTACAGTCCTCCACACAGTGTACAGTGCTCCACACAGGGTACAGTGCTTCACACAGGGTACAATGCTCTACAAAGGGTACAGTGCTCCATACAATTTACAGTTCTGCACATAGGGTACAGTGCTGCACACAGTGTACAGTGCTCCACACAGGGTACTGTTCTGCACACAGGGTATAGTCCTCCACACAGTGTACAGTGCTGCACACAGGGTGTAGTCCTCCACACAGGGTACAGTGCTGCACACAGGGTACAGTGCTCCACACTGGTTACAGTCCTCCACACAGGGTACATTGCTCCAAACAGGGTACAGTGCCCCACACATGATACAGTCCTCCACACAGTGTACAGTGCTCCACACAGTGTAGAGCGCTCCACACAGGGTGCAGTGCTGCACACAGTGTACAGTCCTCCACACAGTGTAGAGCGCTCCACACAGGGTACTGTGCTCCACACAGTGCAGAGTGCTCCACACAGGGTGCAGTGCTGCACACAGTGTAAAGTCCTCCACACAGTTTACAACACTCCACACAGTATACGGTCCTGCACAGATTGTACAGTGCTGCACACAGTTTGCAGAGCTCCACACAGGGAACAGTGCTGCACACAGGGTACACTGCTGCACACAGGGTACAGTCCTCCACAAAGGGTAAATCCTCCACACAGGGTACAGTGCTCCACACAGTGTAGAGTGCTCCACACAGTGTACAGTGCTGCACACAGTGTACAGTGCTGCACACAGTGTACAGTCCTCCACACAGGGTACAGTGCTCCACACAGTATACGGTCCTGCACAGAGCGTACAGTGCTCCACACAGTTTGCAGAGCTCCACACAGGGAACAGTGCTGCACACAGGGTACAGTGCGTGACACAGGGTACAGTGCTGCACACAGGGTACAGTCCTCCACACAGTGTAAAGTGCTGCACACAGCATGCAGTGCTCCACACAGGGTACAGTCCTCCACACAGTGTACAGTGCTGCACACAGGGTACAGTCCTCCACACAGGGTACTGTGCTTCGCACAGGTTACATTCCACCACACAGGATACAGTGCTCCATTCAGGTTAGAGTGCTCCACACAGTGTACAGTGCTGCACACAGGTTACAGTCCTCCACAAAGGGTAAATCCTCCACACGGGGTACAGTGCTCCACACAGTGTGCAGTGCTGCACACAGTGTACAGTCCTCCACACAGTGTACAGTGCTGCACACAGTGTACAGTCCTCCACACAGGGTACAGTGCTCCACACAGTTTGCAGAGCTCCACACAGGGAACAGTACTGCACACAGGGTACAGTGCTTGACACAGGATACAGTGCTGCACACAGGGTACAGTCCTCCACACAGTGTACAGTGCTGCACACAGGGTACAGTCCTCCACAAAGGGTAAATCCTCCACACGGGGTACAGTGCTCCACACAGTGTGCAGTGCTGCACACAGTGTACAGTCCTCCACACAGGGTACTGTGCTGCACACAGGTTACATTCCACCACACAGGATACAGTGCTCCATTCAGGTTAGAGTGCTCCACACAATGTACAGTGCTGCACACAGTGTACAGTGCTGCACACAGGGTATAGTGCTCCACACAGGGTACATTGCTCCACACTGGGTACAGTGCTCCACACAGGGTACAGTGCTCCACACAGGGTACAGTGCTCCACGCAGGGTACAGTGCTGCACACAAGGAACAGTGCTGCACACAGGCTACATTTCTCTACACAGGGTACAGTGCTCCACACAGTGTACAGTGCTGCGCACAGAGTACAGTGCTGCACACAGTGTACATTCCTACACATGGGGTTCATTCCTCGACACAGTGTACAATGGTGCACACAGGGAACGGTCCTCCACACAGAGTTCAGTCCTCCTCTAAGGATACAGTGCTCCACATAGTGTACAGTGCTCCACAGAGGGTACAGTGCAGATCACAGAGTATAGTGTTGCACACAGGGTTCAGTCCTCCACACAGGGTACAGTGCTCCACACAGGATACAGTCCTGCACAAAGGGTACAGAGCTCCACACAATGTATAGTGCTCCACACAGGGTACAGTGATGCACACAGGATACAGTGCTGCACACAGGGTACAGTGCTCCACACAGTGTAGAGTGCTGCACACAGGGTACAGTGCTGGACACAGGATACTGTGTTCCACACAGGGTACAGTGCTGCACACAAAGTACAGTGCTCCACACCGGGTACAGTGTTGCACACTGTGTACAGTTCTCCACACAGGATACAGTGCTCCACACAGGGTACAGTGCTGCACAAAGTGTACATTGCTCCAGTTAGGATACATTGATCCACAGAGGATACAGTGCTGCACACTGGGTACAGTGCTCCACACAGTGTACAGTACTCCACACAGGGTACAGTGTTGCACCCAGGGTACAGTCCTCCACACAGGGTACAGTCCTTCACACAGGGTAAAGTGCTCCACACAGGGTACAGTGCTCCACACAGCTTAGAGTGCTGCTCACAGTGTACAGTCCTCCACACCGGATAGGGTGCTGTGCACGGGGTACATTACTTCACACAGGGTACAGTGCATCACACAGGGTACAGTGCTGCACACTAAGTACAGTGCTCATCACAGGGTACAGTGCTCCACACATGGTACAGTGCTGCAAACAAAGTACAGTGCTCCACACATATTACTGTTCTGCACACAGGGTATAGTCTTCCACACAGTGTACAGTGCTGCACACAGCATGCAGTGCTCCACACAGGGAAAAGTGCTGCACACAGTGTATATTCCTCCACACAGGGTACAGTGCTGCACACAGGGTACAGTGCTCCACACCGTATACTGTGCTGCACACAGGATAAAGTCCTCCACAAAGTGTAAATCCTCCACACAGGGTTCAGTGCTCCACACATTGTAGAGTGCTCCACACAGGGTGGAGTGCTGCACACAGTGTACAGTCCTCCACACAGGGTACAGTACTCCACACAGCCACACAGGGTACAGTCCTCCACACAGGATACAGTCCTGCATAGAGGGTACAGTCCTCCACACAGGGTACAGTGCTGCACACAGTTTGCAGAGCTCCACACAGGGTACAGTGCTGCACACAGTTTGCAGAGCTCCACACAGGGAACAGTGCTGCACACAGGGAACAGTTCTCCACACAGGGTACAGTGTTGCACACAGTGTACAGTGCTCCACACAGCGTACAGTGCTGAACACAGTGTACAGTCCTCCACACAGGGTACTGTGCTGCGCACAGGTTACATTCCACCACACAGGATACAGTGCTCCATTCAGGTTAGAGTGCTCCACACAACGTACAGTGCTGCACACAGTGTACAGTGCTGCACACAGGGTACAGTGCTCCACACAGGGTACATTGCTCTACACAAAGTACCGTGCCTCATGGGGGGTAAATTGCTGCATATAGGGTACAGTGCTGCACACAGGGTACATTGCTGCACACAGCGTACAGTTCTGCACACAGGGTACAGTGCTCCACACAGGGTACAGTCCTCCACTCAGGGTACAGTGCTGCACACAAGGAACAGTGCTGCACACAGGCTACATTTCTCCACACAGGGTACAGTGCTCCACACAGTGTACAGTGCTGCGCACAGAGTACAGTGCTGCACACAGTGTACATTCCTACACATGGGGTTCATTCCTCCACACAGGGTACAATGGTGCACACAGGGAACGGTCCTCCACACAGAGTTCAGTCCTCCTCTAAGGATACAGTGCTCCACATAGTGAACAGTGCTCCACAGAGTGTACAGTGCAGATCACAGAGTATAGTGTTGCACACAGGGTTCAGTCCTCCACACAGGGTACAGTGCTCCACACAGGATACAGTCCTGCACAAAGGGTACAGAGCTCCACACAATGTATAGTGCTCCACACAGGGTACAGTGATGCACACAGGATACAGTGCTGCACACAGGGTACAGTGCTCCACACAGGGTAGAGTGCTGCACACAGGGTACAGTGCTGCACACATGGTACAGTGCTTGACACAGGGTACAGTGCTGCACACAGGGTACAGTCCTCCACACAGTGTACAGTGCTGCACACAGGGTACAGTCCTCCACAAAGGGTAAATCCTCCACACGGGGTACAGTGCTCCACACAGTGTGCAGTGCTACATACAGTGTACAGTCCTCCACACAGGGTACTGTGCTGCGCACAGGTTACATTCCACCACACAGGATACAGTGCTCCATTCAGGTTCGAGTGCTCCACACAGTGTACAGTGATGCACACAGGATACAGTGCTGCACACAGGGTACAGTCCTCCACACAGTGTACAGTGCTGCACACAGGGTACAGTCCTCCACAAAGGGTAAATCCTCCACACGGGGTACAGTGCTCCACACAGCGTGCAGTGCTGCACACAGGATAAAGTCCTCCACAGAGGGTAAATCCTCCACACAGGGTACAGTGCTCCACACATTGTAGAGTGCTCCACACAGGGTGGAGTGCTGCACACAGTGTACAGTCCTCCACACAGGGTACAGTGCTCCACAGAGGATACAGTCCTGCATAGAGGGTACAGTCCTCCACACAGGGTACAGTGCTGCACACAGTTTGCAGAGCTCCACACAGGGTACAGTGCTGCACACAGCGTACAGTTCTGCACACAGTGTACAGTGCTCCACACAGGGTACAGTGCTGCACACAGGGAACAGTGCTCCACACAGGGTACAGTGTTGCACACAGGGTACAGTCCTCCACACAGGTTAAAGTGCTGCACATAGGGTACAGTGCTCCACACAGGGTACAGTGCTCCACACAGGGTACATTGCTCTAGACAGGGTACAGTGCTCCATAGAGGGTACAGTGCTGCACATAGGGTACAGTGCTGCAGACAGGGTGCATTGCTGCACAAAGTGTACAGTGCTGCACAGAGGGTACATTGCTCCACACAGGGTACAGTGCTCCACACAGGATACAGTGCTGCACACTTGGTACAGTGCTGCACACAGTGTACAGTCCTCCACACAGGGTACAGTGTTGCACCCAGGGTACAGTCCTCCACACAGGGTACAGTCCTCCACACAGGGTAAAGTGCTCCACACAGGGTACAGTGCTCCACACAGGTTAGAGTGCTGCACACAGGGTACAGTCCTCCACACAGGGTAGGGTGCTGCAAACAGTGTACATTATTTCACACAGGGTACAGTGCATCACACAGGGTACAGTGCTGCACACAAAGTACAGTGCTTCACACAGGGTACAGTGCTGCACACAAAGTACAGTGCTCCACACAGGGTACTGTTCGGCACACAGGGTATAGTCCTCCACACAGTGTACAGTGCTGCACACAGCGTGCAGTGCTCCACACAGGGTACCGTGCTGCACACAGGGTATAGACATCCACACAGTGTACAGTGCTGCACACAGGGTACAGTCCTCCACAAAGGGTAAATCCTCCACACGGGGTACAGTGCTCCACACAGTGTGCAGTGCTGCACACAGGATAAAGTCCTCCACAAAGTGTAAATCCTCCACACAGGGTACAGTGCTCCACACATTGTAGAGTGCTCCACACAGGGTGGAGTGCTGCACACAATGTACAGTCCTCCACACAGGGTACAGTGCTCCACAGAGGATACAGTCCTGCATAGAGGGTACAGTCCTCCACACAGGGTACAGTGCTGCACACAGTTTGCAGAGCTCCACACAGGGTACAGTGCTGCACACAGTTTGCAGAGCTCCACACAGGATACAGTGCTGCACACAGCGTACAGTTCTGCACACAGTGTACAGTGCTCCACACAGGGTACAGTGCTGCACACAGGGAACAGTGCTCCACACAGGGTACAGTGTTGCACACAGGGTACAGTCCTCCACACAGGTTAAAGTGCTGCACATAGGGTACAGTGCTCCACACAGGGTACAGTGCTCCACACAGGGTACATTGCTCTAGACAGGGTACAGTGCTCCATAGAGGGTACAGTGCTGCACATAGGGTACAGTGCTGCAGACAGGGTGCATTGCTGCACAAAGTGTACAGTGCTGCACAGAGGGTACATTGCTCCACACAGGGTACAGTGCTCCACACAGGATACAGTGCTGCACACTTGGTACAGTGCTGCACACAGTGTACAGTCCTCCACACAGGGTACAGTGTTGCACCCAGGGTACAGTCCTCCACACAGGGTACAGTCCTCCACACAGGGTAAAGTGCTCCACACAGGGTACAGTGCTCCACACAGGTTAGAGTGCTGCACACAGGGTACAGTCCTCCACACAGGGTAGGGTGCTGCAAACAGTGTACATTATTTCACACAGGGTACAGTGCATCACACAGGGTACAGTGCTGCACACAAAGTACAGTGCTTCACACAGGGTACAGTGCTGCACACAAAGTACAGTGCTCCACACAGGGTACAGTGATGCACACTGTGTACAGTTCTCCACACAGGATACAGTGCTCCACACAGGGTACAGTGCTGCACAAAGGGTACATTGCTCCAGTTAGGATACATTGATCCACAGAGGATACAGTGCTGCACACTGAGTACAGTGCTTCACACAGTGTACAGTCCTCCACACAGGGTACAGTGTTGCACCCAGGGTACAGTCCTCCACACAGGGTACAGTCCTTCACACAGGGTATAGTGCTCCACACAGGGTACAGTGCTCCACACATATTACTGTTCTGCACACAGGGTATAGTCTTCCACACAGTGTAAAGTGCTGCACACAGCATGCAGTGCTCCACACAGGGAAAAGTGCTGCACACAGTGTATATTCCTCCACACAGGGTACAGTGCTCCACACAGGTTAGAGTGCTGCTCACAGTGTACAGTCCTCCACACCGGGTAGGGTGCTGCGCACGGGGTACATTACTTCACACAGGGTACAGTGCATCAGCCAGGGTACAGTGCTGCACACAAAGTACAGTGCTCATCACAGGGTACAGTGCTCCACACAGGGTACAGTGCTGCACACAGAGTACAGTGCTCCACACATATTACTGTTCTGCACACAGGGTATAGTCTTCCACACAGTGTACAGTGCTGCACACAGCATGCAGTGCTCCACACAGGGAAAAGTGCTGCACACAGTGTATATTCCTCCACCCAGGGTACAGTGCTGCACCCATGGCACAGTGCTGGACACAGGATACAGTGTTCCACACAGGGTAGAGTGCTGCACACAAAGTACAGTGTACAGTGTTGCACACTGTGTACAGTGCTCCACACAGGATACAGTCCTCCACACAGGGTACAGTGCTGCACAAAGGGTACATTGCTCCACACAGTGTACAATGCTCCAGACAGGATATATTGATCCACACAGGATACAGTGCTGCACACTGGCTACTGTGCTCCACACAGTGTACTGTCCTCCGCACAGGGTACAGTGTTGCACCCAGGGTCCAGTCCTCCACACAGTGTACCGTCCTCCACACCGGTAGGGTGCTGCACACGGGATACATTTCTTCACAAGGGTAAAGTGCATCACCCAGGGTACAGTGCTGCACACAAAGTACAGTGCTCCTCACAGGGTACAGTGCTCCACTCAGGGTACAGTGCTGCACACAAAGTACAGTGCTCCACACATATTACTGTTCTGCACCAGGGTATAGTCCTCCACACAGTGTACAGTGCTGCACACAGCATGCAGTGCTCCACACAGGGTACAGTGCTGCACACAGGGAGTAGTCATCCAAACAGGGTACATTGCTGCACACAGGGTATAGTCCTCCACACAGGGTACAGTGCTGCACACAGGGTACAGTGCTGCACACCGTATACTGTGCTGCACACAGGATAAAATCCTCCACACAGGGTACGGTGCTCCACTCAGTGTACAGTGCTCCACACATTGTAGAGTGCTCCACACAGGGTGGAGTGCTACACACAGTTTACAGTCGCCCACTCAGGGTACAGTACTCCACACAGGATACAGTCCTGCACAGAGGGTACAGTCCTCCACACAGGGTACAGTGCTGCACACAGGGAACAGTGCTCCACACAGGGTACAGTGCTTCACACAGGGTACAATGCTCTACAAAGGGTACAGTGCTCCGTACAGGGTACAGTTCTGCACATAGGGTACAGTGCTGCACACAGTGTACAGTGCTCCACACAGGGTACTGTTCTGCACACAGGGTATAGTCCTCCACACAGTGTACATTGCTCCAAACAGGGTACAGTGCCTCACACAGGATACAGTCCTCCACACAGTGTACAGTGCTCCACACAGTGTAGAGCGCTCCACACAGGGTGCAGTGCTGCACACAGTGTACAGTCCTCCACACAGTGTAGAGCGCTCCACACAGTATACGGTCCTGCACAGAGTGTACTGTGCTGCACACAGTTTGCAGAGCTCCACACAGGGAACAGTGCTGCACACAGGGTACACTGCTGCACACAGGGTACAGTCCTCCACAAAGGGTAAATCCTCCACACAGGGTACAGTGCTCCACACAGTGTAGAGTGCTCCACACAGTGTACAGTGCTGCACACAGTGTACAGTGCTGCACACAGTGTACAGTCCTCCACACAGGGTACAGTGCTCCACACAGTATACGGTCCTGCAGAGCGTACAGTGCTCCACACAGTTTGCAGAGCTCCACACAGGGAACAGTGCTGCACACAGGGTACAGTGCTTGACACAGGGTACAGTGCTGCACACAGGGTACAGTCCTCCACACAGTGTACAGTGCTGCACACAGGGTACAGTCCTCCACAAAGGGTAAATCCTCCACACGGGCTACAGTTCTCCACACAGTGTGCAGTGCTGCACACAGGGTACATTGCTGCACACAGCGTACAGTTCTGCACACAGTGTACAGTGCTCCACACAGGGTACAGTGCTCCACGCAGGGTACAGTGCTGCACACAAGGAACAGTGCTGCACACAGGCTACATTGCTCCACACAGGGTACAGTGCTGCACACAGTGTACAGTGCTCCACACAGGGTACAGTGATGCACAGAGGGTACACTCCTCCAAACAAGGTACAGTGATCCACACAGCGTACAGTGCTCCACACAGGGTACAGTGCTGCACACAGTGTACAGTGCTCCACACAGGGTACAGTGCTGCACACAGGGTACAGTGCTGCACAAAGGGTACCGTGCTCCTCACAGTGTACAGTGCTGCACACAGGGCACAGTGCTCCACATAGGATACAGTGCTCCACACAGTATACAGTCCTCAACACAGGTTACAGTGCTCCACACAGGGTACAGTGCTCCACCCAGGGTACAATTCTCCACACAGTGTACAGTGCTCCATGCTAGGTACAGTGCTGCGTACAGGGTACAGTGCTCCACAGAATGTACATTCCTCCACAAAGTGTACAGTGCTCCACACAGCGTACAGTGCTGCGCACAGAGTACAGTGCTGCACACAGTGTACATTCCTACACATGGGGTTCATTCCTCCACACAGGGTACAATGCTGCACACAGGGAACAGTCCTCCACACAGAGTTCAGTCCTCCTCTAAGGATACAGTGCTCCACATAGTGTACAGTGCTCCACAGAGTGTACAGTGCAGATCACAGAGTATAGTGCTGCACACAGGGTTCAGTCCTCCACGCAGGGTACAGTGCTCCACACAGGATACAGTCCTGCACAAATGGTACAGAGCTCCACACAATGTATAGTGCTCCACACAGGGTACAGTGATGCACACAGGATACAGTGCTGCACACAGGGTACAGTGCTCCACACAGGATACAGTGTTCCACACAGGGTAGAGTGCTGCACACAAAGTTCAGTGCTCCACACAGGGTACAGTGTTGCACACTGTGTACAGTTCTCCACACAGGATACAGTGCTCCACACAGGGTACAGTGCTGCACAAAGGGTACATTGCTCCAGTTAGGATACATTGATCCACAGAGGATATAGTGCTGCACACTGGGTACAGTGCTCCACACAGTGTACAGTCCTCCACACAGGGTACAGTGTTGCACCCAGGGTACAGTGCTCCACACGGCTTAGAGTGCTGCTCACAGTGTACAGTCCTCCACACCGGGTAGGGTGCTGCGCACGGGATACATTACTTCACACAGGGTACAGTGCATCAGCCAGGGTACAGTGCTGCACACAAAGTACAGTGCTCATCACAGGGTACAGTGCTCCACACATGGTACAGTGCCGCACACAAAGTACAGTGCTCCACACATATTACTGTTCTGCACACAGGGCATAGTCTTCCACACAGTGTACAGTGCTGCACACAGCATGCAGTGCTCCCTACAGGGAAAAGTGCTGCACACAGTGTATATTCCTCCACCCAGGGTACAGTGCTGCACCCATGGCACAGTGCTGGACACAGGATACAGTGTTCCACACAGGGTAGAGTGCTGCACACAGGGTACACTGTACAGTGTTGCACACCGTGTACAGTGCTCCACACAGGATACAGTGCTCCACACAGGGTACAGTGCTGCACAAAGGGTACATTGCTCCACACAGTGTACAATGCTCCAGACAGGATATATTGATCCACACAGGATACAGTGCTGCACACTGGGTACAGTGCTCCACACAATGTACAGTCCTCCGCACAGGGTACAGTGTTGCACCCAGGGTCCAGTCCTCCACACAGGTTACCGTCCTCCACACAGGGAACAGTGCTGCACACAGGGTACACTGCTGCACACAGTGTACAGTGCTGCACACAGTGTACAGTCCTCCACACAGTGTACAGTTCTCCACACAGTATACGGTCCTGCACAGAGCGTACTGTGCTCCACACAGTTTGCAGAGCTCCACACAGGGAACAGTGCTGCACACAGGGTACAGTGCTTGACACAGGGTACAGTGCTGCACACAGGGTACAGTCCTCCACACAGTGTACAGTGCTGCACACAGGGTACAGTCCTCCACACAGGGTAAATCCTCCACACGGGGTACAGTTCTCCACACAGTGTGCAGTGCTGCACACAGTGTACAGTCCTCCACACAGGGTACTGTGCTGCACACAGGTTACATTCCACCACACAGGATACAGTGCTCCATTCAGGTTAGAGTGCTCCACACAGTGTACAGTGCTGCACACAGTGTACAGTGCTGCACACAGGCTACAGTCCTCCACACAGTGTAAAGTGCTGCACACAGGGTACAGTCCTCCACAAAGGGTAAATCCTCCACACAGGGTACAGTGATGCACACAGGATACAGTGCTGCACACAGGGTACAGTGCTCCACACAGTGTACAGTGCTGCACACAGGGTACAGTGCTGGACACAGGATACATTGTTCCACACAGGGTAGAGTGATGCACACAAAGTACAGTGCTCCACACAGGGTACAGTGTTGCACATCGTGTACGGTGCACCACACAGGATACAGTGCTCCATACAGGGTAAAGTGCTGCACAAAACGTACGTTGCTCCACACAGTGTACAGTGCTCCAGACAGGATACATTGATCCACACAGGATACATTGCTGCACACTGGGTACAGTGCTCCACACAGTGTACAGTCCTCCACACAGTGTGCAGTGTTGCACCCAGGGTACACTCCTCCACACAGGGTAAAGTGCTCCACACTGGGTACAGTGCTCCACACAGTGTACAGTCCTCCACACAGGGTACAGTGTTGCACCCAGGGTACAGTGCTGCACACAGGGTACAGTGCTCCACACAGGGTACAGTGCTGCACACAGGGTACATTGCTCCACACAGGGTACAGTGCTCCACACAGGATACAGTGCTGCACACTTGGTACAGTGCTGCACACAGTGTACAGTCCTCCACACAGGGTACAGTGTTGCACCCAGGGTACAGTCCTCCACACAGGGTACAGTCCTCCACACAGGGTAAAGTGCTCCACACAGTGTACAGTGCTCCACACAGGTTAGAGTGCTGCACACAGGGTACAGTCCTCCACACAGGGTAGGGTGCTGCAAACAGGGTACATTATTTCACACAGGGTACAGTGCATCACACAGGGTACAGTGCTGCACACAAAGTACAGTGCTTCACACAGGGTACAGTGCTGCACACAAAGTACAGTGCTCCACACAGGGTACTGTTCGGCACACAGGGTATAGTCCTCCACACAGTTTACAGTGCTGCACACAAAGTACAGTGCTTCACACAGGATACATTGCTGCACAATGGGTGCAGTGCTCCACACAGGGTACTGTCTTCCACACAGGGTACAGTGTTGCACCCAGGTTACAGTCCTATACACAGGGTACAGTCCTCCACACAGGGAAAAGTGCTCCACACTGGGTACAGTGCTCCACACAGTGTACAGTCCTCCACACAGTGTACAGTGCTGCACACAGGGTACAGTGCTCCACACAGTTTAGAGTGCTGCACACAGGGTACAGTGCTGCACACAGGGTATAGTCATCCACACAGGGTACATTGCTTCACACAGGGTACAGTGCTGCACACAAAGTACAGTGCTCCACACAGGGTACTGTTTGGCACACAGGGTATAGTCCTCCACACAGTGTACAGTGCTGCACACAGCGTGCAGTGCTCCACACAGGTTACCGTGCTGCACACAGGGTATAGTTGTCCACACAGGGTACAGTGCTGCACACAGGGTGTAGTCCACCACACAGGGTACAGTGCTGCACACAGGGTACAGTGCTCCACACAGGTTACAGTCCTCCACACAGGGTACATTGCTCCAAACAGGGTACAGAGCTCCACACCGTATACAGTGCTGCACACAGGATAAAGTCCTCCACACAGGGTACAGTGCTCCACTCAGTGTACAGTGCACCACACGTTGTAGAGTGCTCCACACAGGGTGGAGTGCTGCACACAGTTTACAGTCGCCCACCCAGGGTACAGTACTCCACACAGGATACAGTCCTGCACACAGGGTACAGTGCTGCACACACTTTGCGGAGCTCCACACAGGGAACAGTGCTTCACACAGGGTACAATGCTCTACAAAGGGTACAGTGCTCCATACAGGGTACAGTTCTGCACATAGGGTACAGTGCTGCACACAGTGTACAGTGCTCCACACAGGGTACTGTTCTGCACACAGGGTATAGTCCTCCACACAGTGTACAGTGCTGCACACAGGGTGTAGTCCTCCACACAGGGTACAGTGCTGTACACAGGGTACAGTGCTCCACACTGGTTACAGTCCTCCACACAGGGTACATTGCTCCAAACAGGGTACAGTGCCCCACACAGGATACAGTCCTCCACACAGTGTACAGTGCTCCACACAGTGTAGAGCGCTCCACACAGGGTGCAGTGCTGCACACAGTGTACAGTCCTCCACACAGTGTAGAGTGCTCCACACAGTGTACAGTGCTGCACACAGTGTACAGTGCTGCACACAGTGTACAGTGCTCCACACAGTGTAGAGTGCTCCACACAGGGTGCAGTGCTGCACACAGTGTAAAGTCCTCCACACAGTTTACAGCGCTCCACACAGTATACGGTCCTGCACAGAGTGTACTGTGCTGCACACAGTTTGCAGAGCTCCACACAGGGAACAGTGCTGCACACAGGGTACACTGCTGCACACAGGGTACAGTCCTCCACAAAGGGTAAATCCTCCAAACAGGGTACAGTGCTCCACACAGTGTAGAGTGCTCCACACAGTGTACAGTGCTGCACACAGTGTACAGTGCTGTACACAGTGTACAGTCCTCCACACAGGGTACAGTGCTCCACACAGTATACGGTCCTGCACAGAGCGTACAGTGCTCCACACAGTTTGCAGAGCTCCACACAGGGAACAGTGCTGCACACAGGGTACAGTGCTTGACACAGGGTACAGTGCTGCACACAGGGTACAGTCCTCCACACAGTGTACAGTGCTGCACACAGGGTACAGTCCTCCACAAAGGGTAAATCCTCCACACGGGCTACAGTTCTCCACACAGTGTGCAGTGCTGCACACAGGCTACATTGCTCCACACAGGGTACAGTGCTGCACACAGTGTACAGTGCTCCACACAGGGCACAGTGATGCACAGAGGGTACACTCCTCCAAACAAGGTACAGTGATCCACACAGCGTACAGTGCTCCACACAGGGTACAGTGCTGCACACAGTGTACAGTGCTCCACACAGTGCACAGTGCTGCACACAGGGTACAGTGCTCCACACCCTATACAGTGCTCCACACGGGATACAGTCCTCAACACACGTTACAGTACTCCACACAGGGTGCAGTGCTCCACCCAGTGTACAATTCTCCACAGTGTGTACAGTGCTCCATGCTAGGTACAGTGCTGCGTACAGGGTACAGTGCTCCACAGAGTGTACATTCCTCCACAAAGTGTACAGTGCTCCACACAGTGTAGAGTGCTGCACACAGAGTACAGTGCTGCACACAGTGTACATTCCTACACATGGGGTTCATTCCTCCACACAGGGTACAATGCTGCACACAGGGAACAGTCCTCCACACAGAGTTCAGTCCTCCTCCAAGGATACAGTGCTCCACATAGTGTACAGTGCTCCACAGAGTGTACAGTGCAGATCACAGAGTATAGTGCTGCACACAGGGTTCAGTCCTCCACGCAGGGTACAGTCCTCCACACAGCATACAGTCCTGCACAAACGGTCCAGAGCTCCACACAATGTATAGTGCTCCACACAGGGTACAGTGATGCACACAGGATACAGTGCTGCACACAGGGTACAGTGCTCCACACAGGATACAGTGTTCCACACAGGGTAGAGTGCTGCACACAAAGTTCAGTTCTCCACACAGGGTACAGTGATGCACACTGTGTACAGTTCTCCACACAGGATACAGTGCTCCACACAGGGTACAGTGCTGCACAAAGGGTACATTGCTCCAGTTAGGATACATTGATCCACAGAGGATACAGTGCTGCACACTGAGTACAGTGCTTCACACAGTGTACAGTCCTCCACACAGGGTACAGTGTTGCACCCAGGGTACAGTCCTCCACACAGGGTACAGTCCTTCACACAGGGTATAGTGCTCCACACAGGGTACAGTGCTCCACACATATTACTGTTCTGCACACAGGGTATAGTCTTCCACACAGTGTAAAGTGCTGCACACAGCATGCAGTGCTCCACACAGGGAAAAGTGCTGCACACAGTGTATATTCCTCCACACAGGGTACAGTGCTCCACACAGGTTAGAGTGCTGCTCACAGTGTACAGTCCTCCACACCGGGTAGGGTGCTGCGCACGGGGTACATTACTTCACACAGGGTACAGTGCATCAGCCAGGGTACAGTGCTGCACACAAAGTACAGTGCTCATCACAGGGTACAGTGCTCCACACATGGTACAGTGCTGCACACAAAGTACAGTGCTCCACACATATTACTGTTCTGCACACAGGGTATAGTCTTCCACACAGTGTACAGTGCTGCACACAGCATGCAGTGCTCCACACAGGGAAAAGTGCTGCACACAGTGTATATTCCTCCACCCAGGGTACAGTGCTGCACCCATGGCACAGTGCTGGACACAGGATACAGTGTTCCACACAGGGTAGAGTGCTGCACACAAAGTACAGTGTACAGTGTTGCACACTGTGTACAGTGCTCCACACAGGATACAGTCCTCCACACAGGGTACAGTGCTGCACAAAGGGTACATTGCTCCACACAGTGTACAATGCTCCAGACAGGATATATTGATCCACACAGGATACAGTGCTGCACACTGGCTACTGTGCTCCACACAGTGTACTGTCCTCCGCACAGGGTACAGTGTTGCACCCAGGGTCCAGTCCTCCACACAGTGTACCGTCCTCCACACCGGTAGGGTGCTGCACACGGGATACATTTCTTCACAAGGGTAAAGTGCATCACCCAGGGTACAGTGCTGCACACAAAGTACAGTGCTCCTCACAGGGTACAGTGCTCCACTCAGGGTACAGTGCTGCACACAAAGTACAGTGATCCACACATATTACTGTTCTGCACACAGGGTATAGTCCTCCACACAGTGTACAGTGTTGCACACAGCATGCTGTGCTCCACACAGGGTACAGTGCTGCACACAGCGTATAGTCATCCACACAGGGTACATTGCTGCACACAGGGTATAGTCCTCCACACAGGGTACAGTGCTGCACACAGGGTACAGTGCTGCACACCGTATACTGTGCTGCACACAGGATAAAATCCTCCACACAGGGTACGGTGCTCCACTCAGTGTACAGTGCTCCACACATTGTAGAGTGCTCCACACAGGGTGGAGTGCTACACACAGTTTACAGTCGCCCACTCAGGGTACAGTACTCCACACAGGATACAGTCCTGCACAGAGGGTACAGTCCTCCACACAGGGTACAGTGCTGCACACAGGGAACAGTGCTCCACACAGGGTACAGTGCTTCACACAGGGTACAATGCTCTACAAAGGGTACAGTGCTCCGTACAGGGTACAGTTCTGCACATAGGGTACAGTGCTGCACACAGTGTACAGTGCTCCACACAGGGTACTGTTCTGCACACAGGGTATAGTCCTCCACACAGTGTACATTGCTCCAAACAGGGTACAGTGCCTCACACAGGATACAGTCCTCCACACAGTGTACAGTGCTCCACACAGTGTAGAGCGCTCCACACAGGGTGCAGTGCTGCACACAGTGTACAGTCCTCCACACAGTGTAGAGCGCTCCACACAGTATACGGTCCTGCACAGAGTGTACTGTGCTGCACACAGTTTGCAGAGCTCCACACAGGGAACAGTGCTGCACACAGGGTACACTGCTGCACACAGGGTACAGTCCTCCACAAAGGGTAAATCCTCCACACAGGGTACAGTGCTCCACACAGTGTAGAGTGCTCCACACAGTGTACAGTGCTGCACACAGTGTACAGTGCTGCACACAGTGTACAGTCCTCCACACAGGGTACAGTGCTCCACACAGTATACGGTCCTGCAGAGCGTACAGTGCTCCACACAGTTTGCAGAGCTCCACACAGGGAACAGTGCTGCACACAGGGTACAGTGCTTGACACAGGGTACAGTGCTGCACACAGGGTACAGTCCTCCACACAGTGTACAGTGCTGCACACAGGGTACAGTCCTCCACAAAGGGTAAATCCTCCACACGGGCTACAGTTCTCCACACAGTGTGCAGTGCTGCACACAGGGTACATTGCTGCACACAGCGTACAGTTCTGCACACAGTGTACAGTGCTCCACACAGGGTACAGTGCTCCACGCAGGGTACAGTGCTGCACACAAGGAACAGTGCTGCACACAGGCTACATTGCTCCACACAGGGTACAGTGCTGCACACAGTGTACAGTGCTCCACACAGGGTACAGTGATGCACAGAGGGTACACTCCTCCAAACAAGGTACAGTGATCCACACAGCGTACAGTGCTCCACACAGGGTACAGTGCTGCACACAGTGTACAGTGCTCCACACAGAGTACAGTGCTGCACACAGGGTACAGTGCTGCACAAAGGGTACCGTGCTCCTCACAGTGTACAGTGCTGCACACAGGGCACAGTGCTCCACATAGGATACAGTGCTCCACACAGTATACAGTCCTCAACACAGGTTACAGTGCTCCACACAGGGTACAGTGCTCCACCCAGGGTACAATTCTCCACACAGTGTACAGTGCTCCATGCTAGGTACAGTGCTGCGTACAGGGTACAGTGCTCCACAGAATGTACATTCCTCCACAAAGTGTACAGTGCTCCACACAGCGTACAGTGCTGCGCACAGAGTACAGTGCTGCACACAGTGTACATTCCTACACATGGGGTTCATTCCTCCACACAGGGTACAATGCTGCACACAGGGAACAGTCCTCCACACAGAGTTCAGTCCTCCTCTAAGGATACAGTGCTCCACATAGTGTACAGTGCTCCACAGAGTGTACAGTGCAGATCACAGAGTATAGTGCTGCACACAGGGTTCAGTCCTCCACGCAGGGTACAGTGCTCCACACAGGATACAGTCCTGCACAAATGGTACAGAGCTCCACACAATGTATAGTGCTCCACACAGGGTACAGTGATGCACACAGGATACAGTGCTGCACACAGGGTACAGTGCTCCACACAGGATACAGTGTTCCACACAGGGTAGAGTGCTGCACACAAAGTTCAGTGCTCCACACAGGGTACAGTGTTGCACACTGTGTACAGTTCTCCACACAGGATACAGTGCTCCACACAGGGTACAGTGCTGCACAAAGGGTACATTGCTCCAGTTAGGATACATTGATCCACAGAGGATATAGTGCTGCACACTGGGTACAGTGCTCCACACAGTGTACAGTCCTCCACACAGGGTACAGTGTTGCACCCAGGGTACAGTGCTCCACACGGCTTAGAGTGCTGCTCACAGTGTACAGTCCTCCACACCGGGTAGGGTGCTGCGCACGGGATACATTACTTCACACAGGGTACAGTGCATCAGCCAGGGTACAGTGCTGCACACAAAGTACAGTGCTCATCACAGGGTACAGTGCTCCACACATGGTACAGTGCCGCACACAAAGTACAGTGCTCCACACATATTACTGTTCTGCACACAGGGCATAGTCTTCCACACAGTGTACAGTGCTGCACACAGCATGCAGTGCTCCCTACAGGGAAAAGTGCTGCACACAGTGTATATTCCTCCACCCAGGGTACAGTGCTGCACCCATGGCACAGTGCTGGACACAGGATACAGTGTTCCACACAGGGTAGAGTGCTGCACACAGGGTACACTGTACAGTGTTGCACACCGTGTACAGTGCTCCACACAGGATACAGTGCTCCACACAGGGTACAGTGCTGCACAAAGGGTACATTGCTCCACACAGTGTACAATGCTCCAGACAGGATATATTGATCCACACAGGATACAGTGCTGCACACTGGGTACAGTGCTCCACACAATGTACAGTCCTCCGCACAGGGTACAGTGTTGCACCCAGGGTCCAGTCCTCCACACAGGTTACCGTCCTCCACACAGGGAACAGTGCTGCACACAGGGTACACTGCTGCACACAGTGTACAGTGCTGCACACAGTGTACAGTCCTCCACACAGTGTACAGTTCTCCACACAGTATACGGTCCTGCACAGAGCGTACTGTGCTCCACACAGTTTGCAGAGCTCCACACAGGGAACAGTGCTGCACACAGGGTACAGTGCTTGACACAGGGTACAGTGCTGCACACAGGGTACAGTCCTCCACACAGTGTACAGTGCTGCACACAGGGTACAGTCCTCCACACAGGGTAAATCCTCCACACGGGGTACAGTTCTCCACACAGTGTGCAGTGCTGCACACAGTGTACAGTCCTCCACACAGGGTACTGTGCTGCACACAGGTTACATTCCACCACACAGGATACAGTGCTCCATTCAGGTTAGAGTGCTCCACACAGTGTACAGTGCTGCACACAGTGTACAGTGCTGCACACAGGCTACAGTCCTCCACACAGTGTAAAGTGCTGCACACAGGGTACAGTCCTCCACAAAGGGTAAATCCTCCACACAGGGTACAGTGATGCACACAGGATACAGTGCTGCACACAGGGTACAGTGCTCCACACAGTGTACAGTGCTGCACACAGGGTACAGTGCTGGACACAGGATACATTGTTCCACACAGGGTAGAGTGATGCACACAAAGTACAGTGCTCCACACAGGGTACAGTGTTGCACATCGTGTACGGTGCACCACACAGGATACAGTGCTCCATACAGGGTAAAGTGCTGCACAAAACGTACGTTGCTCCACACAGTGTACAGTGCTCCAGACAGGATACATTGATCCACACAGGATACATTGCTGCACACTGGGTACAGTGCTCCACACAGTGTACAGTCCTCCACACAGTGTGCAGTGTTGCACCCAGGGTACACTCCTCCACACAGGGTAAAGTGCTCCACACTGGGTACAGTGCTCCACACAGTGTACAGTCCTCCACACAGGGTACAGTGTTGCACCCAGGGTACAGTGCTGCACACAGGGTACAGTGCTCCACACAGGGTACAGTGCTGCACACAGGGTACATTGCTCCACACAGGGTACAGTGCTCCACACAGGATACAGTGCTGCACACTTGGTACAGTGCTGCACACAGTGTACAGTCCTCCACACAGGGTACAGTGTTGCACCCAGGGTACAGTCCTCCACACAGGGTACAGTCCTCCACACAGGGTAAAGTGCTCCACACAGTGTACAGTGCTCCACACAGGTTAGAGTGCTGCACACAGGGTACAGTCCTCCACACAGGGTAGGGTGCTGCAAACAGGGTACATTATTTCACACAGGGTACAGTGCATCACACAGGGTACAGTGCTGCACACAAAGTACAGTGCTTCACACAGGGTACAGTGCTGCACACAAAGTACAGTGCTCCACACAGGGTACTGTTCGGCACACAGGGTATAGTCCTCCACACAGTTTACAGTGCTGCACACAAAGTACAGTGCTTCACACAGGATACATTGCTGCACAATGGGTGCAGTGCTCCACACAGGGTACTGTCTTCCACACAGGGTACAGTGTTGCACCCAGGTTACAGTCCTATACACAGGGTACAGTCCTCCACACAGGGAAAAGTGCTCCACACTGGGTACAGTGCTCCACACAGTGTACAGTCCTCCACACAGTGTACAGTGCTGCACACAGGGTACAGTGCTCCACACAGTTTAGAGTGCTGCACACAGGGTACAGTGCTGCACACAGGGTATAGTCATCCACACAGGGTACATTGCTTCACACAGGGTACAGTGCTGCACACAAAGTACAGTGCTCCACACAGGGTACTGTTTGGCACACAGGGTATAGTCCTCCACACAGTGTACAGTGCTGCACACAGCGTGCAGTGCTCCACACAGGTTACCGTGCTGCACACAGGGTATAGTTGTCCACACAGGGTACAGTGCTGCACACAGGGTGTAGTCCACCACACAGGGTACAGTGCTGCACACAGGGTACAGTGCTCCACACAGGTTACAGTCCTCCACACAGGGTACATTGCTCCAAACAGGGTACAGTGCTCCACACCGTATACAGTGCTGCACACAGGATAAAGTCCTCCACACAGGGTACAGTGCTCCACTCAGTGTACAGTGCACCACACGTTGTAGAGTGCTCCACACAGGGTGGAGTGCTGCACACAGTTTACAGTCGCCCACCCAGGGTACAGTACTCCACACAGGATACAGTCCTGCACACAGGGTACAGTGCTGCACACACTTTGCGGAGCTCCACACAGGGAACAGTGCTTCACACAGGGTACAATGCTCTACAAAGGGTACAGTGCTCCATACAGGGTACAGTTCTGCACATAGGGTACAGTGCTGCACACAGTGTACAGTGCTCCACACAGGGTACTGTTCTGCACACAGGGTATAGTCCTCCACACAGTGTACAGTGCTGCACACAGGGTGTAGTCCTCCACACAGGGTACAGTGCTGTACACAGGGTACAGTGCTCCACACTGGTTACAGTCCTCCACACAGGGTACATTGCTCCAAACAGGGTACAGTGCCCCACACAGGATACAGTCCTCCACACAGTGTACAGTGCTCCACACAGTGTAGAGCGCTCCACACAGGGTGCAGTGCTGCACACAGTGTACAGTCCTCCACACAGTGTAGAGTGCTCCACACAGTGTACAGTGCTGCACACAGTGTACAGTGCTGCACACAGTGTACAGTGCTCCACACAGTGTAGAGTGCTCCACACAGGGTGCAGTGCTGCACACAGTGTAAAGTCCTCCACACAGTTTACAGCGCTCCACACAGTATACGGTCCTGCACAGAGTGTACTGTGCTGCACACAGTTTGCAGAGCTCCACACAGGGAACAGTGCTGCACACAGGGTACACTGCTGCACACAGGGTACAGTCCTCCACAAAGGGTAAATCCTCCACACAGGGTACAGTGCTCCACACAGTGTAGAGTGCTCCACACAGTGTACAGTGCTGCACACAGTGTACAGTGCTGTACACAGTGTACAGTCCTCCACACAGGGTACAGTGCTCCACACAGTATACGGTCCTGCACAGAGCGTACAGTGCTCCACACAGTTTGCAGAGCTCCACACAGGGAACAGTGCTGCACACAGGGTACAGTGCTTGACACAGGGTACAGTGCTGCACACAGGGTACAGTCCTCCACACAGTGTACAGTGCTGCACACAGGGTACAGTCCTCCACAAAGGGTAAATCCTCCACACGGGCTACAGTTCTCCACACAGTGTGCAGTGCTGCACACAGGCTACATTGCTCCACACAGGGTACAGTGCTGCACACAGTGTACAGTGCTCCACACAGGGCACAGTGATGCACAGAGGGTACACTCCTCCAAACAAGGTACAGTGATCCACACAGCGTACAGTGCTCCACACAGGGTACAGTGCTGCACACAGTGTACAGTGCTCCACACAGTGCACAGTGCTGCACACAGGGTACAGTGCTCCACACCCTATACAGTGCTCCACACGGGATACAGTCCTCAACACACGTTACAGTACTCCACACAGGGTGCAGTGCTCCACCCAGTGTACAATTCTCCACAGTGTGTACAGTGCTCCATGCTAGGTACAGTGCTGCGTACAGGGTACAGTGCTCCACAGAGTGTACATTCCTCCACAAAGTGTACAGTGCTCCACACAGTGTAGAGTGCTGCACACAGAGTACAGTGCTGCACACAGTGTACATTCCTACACATGGGGTTCATTCCTCCACACAGGGTACAATGCTGCACACAGGGAACAGTCCTCCACACAGAGTTCAGTCCTCCTCCAAGGATACAGTGCTCCACATAGTGTACAGTGCTCCACAGAGTGTACAGTGCAGATCACAGAGTATAGTGCTGCACACAGGGTTCAGTCCTCCACGCAGGGTACAGTCCTCCACACAGCATACAGTCCTGCACAAACGGTCCAGAGCTCCACACAATGTATAGTGCTCCACACAGGGTACAGTGATGCACACAGGATACAGTGCTGCACACAGGGTACAGTGCTCCACACAGGATACAGTGTTCCACACAGGGTAGAGTGCTGCACACAAAGTTCAGTTCTCCACACAGGGTACAGTGATGCACACTGTGTACAGTTCTCCACACAGGATACAGTGCTCCACACAGGGTACAGTGCTGCACAAAGGGTACATTGCTCCAGTTAGGATACATTGATCCACAGAGGATACAGTGCTGCACACTGAGTACAGTGCTTCACACAGTGTACAGTCCTCCACACAGGGTACAGTGTTGCACCCAGGGTACAGTCCTCCACACAGGGTACAGTCCTTCACACAGGGTATAGTGCTCCACACAGGGTACAGTGCTCCACACATATTACTGTTCTGCACACAGGGTATAGTCTTCCACACAGTGTAAAGTGCTGCACACAGCATGCAGTGCTCCACACAGGGAAAAGTGCTGCACACAGTGTATATTCCTCCACACAGGGTACAGTGCTCCACACAGGTTAGAGTGCTGCTCACAGTGTACAGTCCTCCACACCGGGTAGGGTGCTGCGCACGGGGTACATTACTTCACACAGGGTACAGTGCATCAGCCAGGGTACAGTGCTGCACACAAAGTACAGTGCTCATCACAGGGTACAGTGCTCCACACATGGTACAGTGCTGCACACAAAGTACAGTGCTCCACACATATTACTGTTCTGCACACAGGGTATAGTCTTCCACACAGTGTACAGTGCTGCACACAGCATGCAGTGCTCCACACAGGGAAAAGTGCTGCACACAGTGTATATTCCTCCACCCAGGGTACAGTGCTGCACCCATGGCACAGTGCTGGACACAGGATACAGTGTTCCACACAGGGTAGAGTGCTGCACACAAAGTACAGTGTACAGTGTTGCACACTGTGTACAGTGCTCCACACAGGATACAGTCCTCCACACAGGGTACAGTGCTGCACAAAGGGTACATTGCTCCACACAGTGTACAATGCTCCAGACAGGATATATTGATCCACACAGGATACAGTGCTGCACACTGGCTACTGTGCTCCACACAGTGTACTGTCCTCCGCACAGGGTACAGTGTTGCACCCAGGGTCCAGTCCTCCACACAGTGTACCGTCCTCCACACCGGTAGGGTGCTGCACACGGGATACATTTCTTCACAAGGGTAAAGTGCATCACCCAGGGTACAGTGCTGCACACAAAGTACAGTGCTCCTCACAGGGTACAGTGCTCCACTCAGGGTACAGTGCTGCACACAAAGTACAGTGATCCACACATATTACTGTTCTGCACACAGGGTATAGTCCTCCACACAGTGTACAGTGTTGCACACAGCATGCTGTGCTCCACACAGGGTACAGTGCTGCACACAGCGTATAGTCATCCACACAGGGTACATTGCTGCACACAGGGTATAGTCCTCCACACAGGGTACAGTGCTGCACACAGGGTACAGTGCTGCACACCGTATACTGTGCTGCACACAGGATAAAATCCTCCACACAGGGTACGGTGCTCCACTCAGTGTACAGTGCTCCACACATTGTAGAGTGCTCCACACAGGGTGGAGTGCTACACACAGTTTACAGTCGCCCACTCAGGGTACAGTACTCCACACAGGATACAGTCCTGCACAGAGGGTACAGTCCTCCACACAGGGTACAGTGCTGCACACAGGGAACAGTGCTCCACACAGGGTACAGTGCTTCACACAGGGTACAATGCTCTACAAAGGGTACAGTGCTCCGTACAGGGTACAGTTCTGCACATAGGGTACAGTGCTGCACACAGTGTACAGTGCTCCACACAGGGTACTGTTCTGCACACAGGGTATAGTCCTCCACACAGTGTACATTGCTCCAAACAGGGTACAGTGCCTCACACAGGATACAGTCCTCCACACAGTGTACAGTGCTCCACACAGTGTAGAGCGCTCCACACAGGGTGCAGTGCTGCACACAGTGTACAGTCCTCCACACAGTGTAGAGCGCTCCACACAGTATACGGTCCTGCACAGAGTGTACTGTGCTGCACACAGTTTGCAGAGCTCCACACAGGGAACAGTGCTGCACACAGGGTACACTGCTGCACACAGGGTACAGTCCTCCACAAAGGGTAAATCCTCCACACAGGGTACAGTGCTCCACACAGTGTAGAGTGCTCCACACAGTGTACAGTGCTGCACACAGTGTACAGTGCTGCACACAGTGTACAGTCCTCCACACAGGGTACAGTGCTCCACACAGTATACGGTCCTGCAGAGCGTACAGTGCTCCACACAGTTTGCAGAGCTCCACACAGGGAACAGTGCTGCACACAGGGTACAGTGCTTGACACAGGGTACAGTGCTGCACACAGGGTACAGTCCTCCACACAGTGTACAGTGCTGCACACAGGGTACAGTCCTCCACAAAGGGTAAATCCTCCACACGGGCTACAGTTCTCCACACAGTGTGCAGTGCTGCACACAGGGTACATTGCTGCACACAGCGTACAGTTCTGCACACAGTGTACAGTGCTCCACACAGGGTACAGTGCTCCACGCAGGGTACAGTGCTGCACACAAGGAACAGTGCTGCACACAGGCTACATTGCTCCACACAGGGTACAGTGCTGCACACAGTGTACAGTGCTCCACACAGGGTACAGTGATGCACAGAGGGTACACTCCTCCAAACAAGGTACAGTGATCCACACAGCGTACAGTGCTCCACACAGGGTACAGTGCTGCACACAGTGTACAGTGCTCCACACAGGGTACAGTGCTGCACACAGGGTACAGTGCTGCACAAAGGGTACCGTGCTCCTCACAGTGTACAGTGCTGCACACAGGGCACAGTGCTCCACATAGGATACAGTGCTCCACACAGTATACAGTCCTCAACACAGGTTACAGTGCTCCACACAGGGTACAGTGCTCCACCCAGGGTACAATTCTCCACACAGTGTACAGTGCTCCATGCTAGGTACAGTGCTGCGTACAGGGTACAGTGCTCCACAGAATGTACATTCCTCCACAAAGTGTACAGTGCTCCACACAGCGTACAGTGCTGCGCACAGAGTACAGTGCTGCACACAGTGTACATTCCTACACATGGGGTTCATTCCTCCACACAGGGTACAATGCTGCACACAGGGAACAGTCCTCCACACAGAGTTCAGTCCTCCTCTAAGGATACAGTGCTCCACATAGTGTACAGTGCTCCACAGAGTGTACAGTGCAGATCACAGAGTATAGTGCTGCACACAGGGTTCAGTCCTCCACGCAGGGTACAGTGCTCCACACAGGATACAGTCCTGCACAAATGGTACAGAGCTCCACACAATGTATAGTGCTCCACACAGGGTACAGTGATGCACACAGGATACAGTGCTGCACACAGGGTACAGTGCTCCACACAGGATACAGTGTTCCACACAGGGTAGAGTGCTGCACACAAAGTTCAGTGCTCCACACAGGGTACAGTGTTGCACACTGTGTACAGTTCTCCACACAGGATACAGTGCTCCACACAGGGTACAGTGCTGCACAAAGGGTACATTGCTCCAGTTAGGATACATTGATCCACAGAGGATATAGTGCTGCACACTGGGTACAGTGCTCCACACAGTGTACAGTCCTCCACACAGGGTACAGTGTTGCACCCAGGGTACAGTGCTCCACACGGCTTAGAGTGCTGCTCACAGTGTACAGTCCTCCACACCGGGTAGGGTGCTGCGCACGGGATACATTACTTCACACAGGGTACAGTGCATCAGCCAGGGTACAGTGCTGCACACAAAGTACAGTGCTCATCACAGGGTACAGTGCTCCACACATGGTACAGTGCCGCACACAAAGTACAGTGCTCCACACATATTACTGTTCTGCACACAGGGCATAGTCTTCCACACAGTGTACAGTGCTGCACACAGCATGCAGTGCTCCCTACAGGGAAAAGTGCTGCACACAGTGTATATTCCTCCACCCAGGGTACAGTGCTGCACCCATGGCACAGTGCTGGACACAGGATACAGTGTTCCACACAGGGTAGAGTGCTGCACACAGGGTACACTGTACAGTGTTGCACACCGTGTACAGTGCTCCACACAGGATACAGTGCTCCACACAGGGTACAGTGCTGCACAAAGGGTACATTGCTCCACACAGTGTACAATGCTCCAGACAGGATATATTGATCCACACAGGATACAGTGCTGCACACTGGGTACAGTGCTCCACACAATGTACAGTCCTCCGCACAGGGTACAGTGTTGCACCCAGGGTCCAGTCCTCCACACAGGTTACCGTCCTCCACACAGGGAACAGTGCTGCACACAGGGTACACTGCTGCACACAGTGTACAGTGCTGCACACAGTGTACAGTCCTCCACACAGTGTACAGTTCTCCACACAGTATACGGTCCTGCACAGAGCGTACTGTGCTCCACACAGTTTGCAGAGCTCCACACAGGGAACAGTGCTGCACACAGGGTACAGTGCTTGACACAGGGTACAGTGCTGCACACAGGGTACAGTCCTCCACACAGTGTACAGTGCTGCACACAGGGTACAGTCCTCCACACAGGGTAAATCCTCCACACGGGGTACAGTTCTCCACACAGTGTGCAGTGCTGCACACAGTGTACAGTCCTCCACACAGGGTACTGTGCTGCACACAGGTTACATTCCACCACACAGGATACAGTGCTCCATTCAGGTTAGAGTGCTCCACACAGTGTACAGTGCTGCACACAGTGTACAGTGCTGCACACAGGCTACAGTCCTCCACACAGTGTAAAGTGCTGCACACAGGGTACAGTCCTCCACAAAGGGTAAATCCTCCACACAGGGTACAGTGATGCACACAGGATACAGTGCTGCACACAGGGTACAGTGCTCCACACAGTGTACAGTGCTGCACACAGGGTACAGTGCTGGACACAGGATACATTGTTCCACACAGGGTAGAGTGATGCACACAAAGTACAGTGCTCCACACAGGGTACAGTGTTGCACATCGTGTACGGTGCACCACACAGGATACAGTGCTCCATACAGGGTAAAGTGCTGCACAAAACGTACGTTGCTCCACACAGTGTACAGTGCTCCAGACAGGATACATTGATCCACACAGGATACATTGCTGCACACTGGGTACAGTGCTCCACACAGTGTACAGTCCTCCACACAGTGTGCAGTGTTGCACCCAGGGTACACTCCTCCACACAGGGTAAAGTGCTCCACACTGGGTACAGTGCTCCACACAGTGTACAGTCCTCCACACAGGGTACAGTGTTGCACCCAGGGTACAGTGCTGCACACAGGGTACAGTGCTCCACACAGGGTACAGTGCTGCACACAGGGTACATTGCTCCACACAGGGTACAGTGCTCCACACAGGATACAGTGCTGCACACTTGGTACAGTGCTGCACACAGTGTACAGTCCTCCACACAGGGTACAGTGTTGCACCCAGGGTACAGTCCTCCACACAGGGTACAGTCCTCCACACAGGGTAAAGTGCTCCACACAGTGTACAGTGCTCCACACAGGTTAGAGTGCTGCACACAGGGTACAGTCCTCCACACAGGGTAGGGTGCTGCAAACAGGGTACATTATTTCACACAGGGTACAGTGCATCACACAGGGTACAGTGCTGCACACAAAGTACAGTGCTTCACACAGGGTACAGTGCTGCACACAAAGTACAGTGCTCCACACAGGGTACTGTTCGGCACACAGGGTATAGTCCTCCACACAGTTTACAGTGCTGCACACAAAGTACAGTGCTTCACACAGGATACATTGCTGCACAATGGGTGCAGTGCTCCACACAGGGTACTGTCTTCCACACAGGGTACAGTGTTGCACCCAGGTTACAGTCCTATACACAGGGTACAGTCCTCCACACAGGGAAAAGTGCTCCACACTGGGTACAGTGCTCCACACAGTGTACAGTCCTCCACACAGTGTACAGTGCTGCACACAGGGTACAGTGCTCCACACAGTTTAGAGTGCTGCACACAGGGTACAGTGCTGCACACAGGGTATAGTCATCCACACAGGGTACATTGCTTCACACAGGGTACAGTGCTGCACACAAAGTACAGTGCTCCACACAGGGTACTGTTTGGCACACAGGGTATAGTCCTCCACACAGTGTACAGTGCTGCACACAGCGTGCAGTGCTCCACACAGGTTACCGTGCTGCACACAGGGTATAGTTGTCCACACAGGGTACAGTGCTGCACACAGGGTGTAGTCCACCACACAGGGTACAGTGCTGCACACAGGGTACAGTGCTCCACACAGGTTACAGTCCTCCACACAGGGTACATTGCTCCAAACAGGGTACAGTGCTCCACACCGTATACAGTGCTGCACACAGGATAAAGTCCTCCACACAGGGTACAGTGCTCCACTCAGTGTACAGTGCACCACACGTTGTAGAGTGCTCCACACAGGGTGGAGTGCTGCACACAGTTTACAGTCGCCCACCCAGGGTACAGTACTCCACACAGGATACAGTCCTGCACACAGGGTACAGTGCTGCACACACTTTGCGGAGCTCCACACAGGGAACAGTGCTTCACACAGGGTACAATGCTCTACAAAGGGTACAGTGCTCCATACAGGGTACAGTTCTGCACATAGGGTACAGTGCTGCACACAGTGTACAGTGCTCCACACAGGGTACTGTTCTGCACACAGGGTATAGTCCTCCACACAGTGTACAGTGCTGCACACAGGGTGTAGTCCTCCACACAGGGTACAGTGCTGTACACAGGGTACAGTGCTCCACACTGGTTACAGTCCTCCACACAGGGTACATTGCTCCAAACAGGGTACAGTGCCCCACACAGGATACAGTCCTCCACACAGTGTACAGTGCTCCACACAGTGTAGAGCGCTCCACACAGGGTGCAGTGCTGCACACAGTGTACAGTCCTCCACACAGTGTAGAGTGCTCCACACAGTGTACAGTGCTGCACACAGTGTACAGTGCTGCACACAGTGTACAGTGCTCCACACAGTGTAGAGTGCTCCACACAGGGTGCAGTGCTGCACACAGTGTAAAGTCCTCCACACAGTTTACAGCGCTCCACACAGTATACGGTCCTGCACAGAGTGTACTGTGCTGCACACAGTTTGCAGAGCTCCACACAGGGAACAGTGCTGCACACAGGGTACACTGCTGCACACAGGGTACAGTCCTCCACAAAGGGTAAATCCTCCACACAGGGTACAGTGCTCCACACAGTGTAGAGTGCTCCACACAGTGTACAGTGCTGCACACAGTGTACAGTGCTGTACACAGTGTACAGTCCTCCACACAGGGTACAGTGCTCCACACAGTATACGGTCCTGCACAGAGCGTACAGTGCTCCACACAGTTTGCAGAGCTCCACACAGGGAACAGTGCTGCACACAGGGTACAGTGCTTGACACAGGGTACAGTGCTGCACACAGGGTACAGTCCTCCACACAGTGTACAGTGCTGCACACAGGGTACAGTCCTCCACAAAGGGTAAATCCTCCACACGGGCTACAGTTCTCCACACAGTGTGCAGTGCTGCACACAGGCTACATTGCTCCACACAGGGTACAGTGCTGCACACAGTGTACAGTGCTCCACACAGGGCACAGTGATGCACAGAGGGTACACTCCTCCAAACAAGGTACAGTGATCCACACAGCGTACAGTGCTCCACACAGGGTACAGTGCTGCACACAGTGTACAGTGCTCCACACAGTGCACAGTGCTGCACACAGGGTACAGTGCTCCACACCCTATACAGTGCTCCACACGGGATACAGTCCTCAACACACGTTACAGTACTCCACACAGGGTGCAGTGCTCCACCCAGTGTACAATTCTCCACAGTGTGTACAGTGCTCCATGCTAGGTACAGTGCTGCGTACAGGGTACAGTGCTCCACAGAGTGTACATTCCTCCACAAAGTGTACAGTGCTCCACACAGTGTAGAGTGCTGCACACAGAGTACAGTGCTGCACACAGTGTACATTCCTACACATGGGGTTCATTCCTCCACACAGGGTACAATGCTGCACACAGGGAACAGTCCTCCACACAGAGTTCAGTCCTCCTCCAAGGATACAGTGCTCCACATAGTGTACAGTGCTCCACAGAGTGTACAGTGCAGATCACAGAGTATAGTGCTGCACACAGGGTTCAGTCCTCCACGCAGGGTACAGTCCTCCACACAGCATACAGTCCTGCACAAACGGTCCAGAGCTCCACACAATGTATAGTGCTCCACACAGGGTACAGTGATGCACACAGGATACAGTGCTGCACACAGGGTACAGTGCTCCACACAGGATACAGTGTTCCACACAGGGTAGAGTGCTGCACACAAAGTTCAGTTCTCCACACAGGGTACAGTGATGCACACTGTGTACAGTTCTCCACACAGGATACAGTGCTCCACACAGGGTACAGTGCTGCACAAAGGGTACATTGCTCCAGTTAGGATACATTGATCCACAGAGGATACAGTGCTGCACACTGAGTACAGTGCTTCACACAGTGTACAGTCCTCCACACAGGGTACAGTGTTGCACCCAGGGTACAGTCCTCCACACAGGGTACAGTCCTTCACACAGGGTATAGTGCTCCACACAGGGTACAGTGCTCCACACATATTACTGTTCTGCACACAGGGTATAGTCTTCCACACAGTGTAAAGTGCTGCACACAGCATGCAGTGCTCCACACAGGGAAAAGTGCTGCACACAGTGTATATTCCTCCACACAGGGTACAGTGCTCCACACAGGTTAGAGTGCTGCTCACAGTGTACAGTCCTCCACACCGGGTAGGGTGCTGCGCACGGGGTACATTACTTCACACAGGGTACAGTGCATCAGCCAGGGTACAGTGCTGCACACAAAGTACAGTGCTCATCACAGGGTACAGTGCTCCACACATGGTACAGTGCTGCACACAAAGTACAGTGCTCCACACATATTACTGTTCTGCACACAGGGTATAGTCTTCCACACAGTGTACAGTGCTGCACACAGCATGCAGTGCTCCACACAGGGAAAAGTGCTGCACACAGTGTATATTCCTCCACCCAGGGTACAGTGCTGCACCCATGGCACAGTGCTGGACACAGGATACAGTGTTCCACACAGGGTAGAGTGCTGCACACAAAGTACAGTGTACAGTGTTGCACACTGTGTACAGTGCTCCACACAGGATACAGTCCTCCACACAGGGTACAGTGCTGCACAAAGGGTACATTGCTCCACACAGTGTACAATGCTCCAGACAGGATATATTGATCCACACAGGATACAGTGCTGCACACTGGCTACTGTGCTCCACACAGTGTACTGTCCTCCGCACAGGGTACAGTGTTGCACCCAGGGTCCAGTCCTCCACACAGTGTACCGTCCTCCACACCGGTAGGGTGCTGCACACGGGATACATTTCTTCACAAGGGTAAAGTGCATCACCCAGGGTACAGTGCTGCACACAAAGTACAGTGCTCCTCACAGGGTACAGTGCTCCACTCAGGGTACAGTGCTGCACACAAAGTACAGTGATCCACACATATTACTGTTCTGCACACAGGGTATAGTCCTCCACACAGTGTACAGTGTTGCACACAGCATGCTGTGCTCCACACAGGGTACAGTGCTGCACACAGCGTATAGTCATCCACACAGGGTACATTGCTGCACACAGGGTATAGTCCTCCACACAGGGTACAGTGCTGCACACAGGGTACAGTGCTGCACACCGTATACTGTGCTGCACACAGGATAAAATCCTCCACACAGGGTACGGTGCTCCACTCAGTGTACAGTGCTCCACACATTGTAGAGTGCTCCACACAGGGTGGAGTGCTACACACAGTTTACAGTCGCCCACTCAGGGTACAGTACTCCACACAGGATACAGTCCTGCACAGAGGGTACAGTCCTCCACACAGGGTACAGTGCTGCACACAGGGAACAGTGCTCCACACAGGGTACAGTGCTTCACACAGGGTACAATGCTCTACAAAGGGTACAGTGCTCCGTACAGGGTACAGTTCTGCACATAGGGTACAGTGCTGCACACAGTGTACAGTGCTCCACACAGGGTACTGTTCTGCACACAGGGTATAGTCCTCCACACAGTGTACATTGCTCCAAACAGGGTACAGTGCCTCACACAGGATACAGTCCTCCACACAGTGTACAGTGCTCCACACAGTGTAGAGCGCTCCACACAGGGTGCAGTGCTGCACACAGTGTACAGTCCTCCACACAGTGTAGAGCGCTCCACACAGTATACGGTCCTGCACAGAGTGTACTGTGCTGCACACAGTTTGCAGAGCTCCACACAGGGAACAGTGCTGCACACAGGGTACACTGCTGCACACAGGGTACAGTCCTCCACAAAGGGTAAATCCTCCACACAGGGTACAGTGCTCCACACAGTGTAGAGTGCTCCACACAGTGTACAGTGCTGCACACAGTGTACAGTGCTGCACACAGTGTACAGTCCTCCACACAGGGTACAGTGCTCCACACAGTATACGGTCCTGCAGAGCGTACAGTGCTCCACACAGTTTGCAGAGCTCCACACAGGGAACAGTGCTGCACACAGGGTACAGTGCTTGACACAGGGTACAGTGCTGCACACAGGGTACAGTCCTCCACACAGTGTACAGTGCTGCACACAGGGTACAGTCCTCCACAAAGGGTAAATCCTCCACACGGGCTACAGTTCTCCACACAGTGTGCAGTGCTGCACACAGGGTACATTGCTGCACACAGCGTACAGTTCTGCACACAGTGTACAGTGCTCCACACAGGGTACAGTGCTCCACGCAGGGTACAGTGCTGCACACAAGGAACAGTGCTGCACACAGGCTACATTGCTCCACACAGGGTACAGTGCTGCACACAGTGTACAGTGCTCCACACAGGGTACAGTGATGCACAGAGGGTACACTCCTCCAAACAAGGTACAGTGATCCACACAGCGTACAGTGCTCCACACAGGGTACAGTGCTGCACACAGTGTACAGTGCTCCACACAGGGTACAGTGCTGCACACAGGGTACAGTGCTGCACAAAGGGTACCGTGCTCCTCACAGTGTACAGTGCTGCACACAGGGCACAGTGCTCCACATAGGATACAGTGCTCCACACAGTATACAGTCCTCAACACAGGTTACAGTGCTCCACACAGGGTACAGTGCTCCACCCAGGGTACAATTCTCCACACAGTGTACAGTGCTCCATGCTAGGTACAGTGCTGCGTACAGGGTACAGTGCTCCACAGAATGTACATTCCTCCACAAAGTGTACAGTGCTCCACACAGCGTACAGTGCTGCGCACAGAGTACAGTGCTGCACACAGTGTACATTCCTACACATGGGGTTCATTCCTCCACACAGGGTACAATGCTGCACACAGGGAACAGTCCTCCACACAGAGTTCAGTCCTCCTCTAAGGATACAGTGCTCCACATAGTGTACAGTGCTCCACAGAGTGTACAGTGCAGATCACAGAGTATAGTGCTGCACACAGGGTTCAGTCCTCCACGCAGGGTACAGTGCTCCACACAGGATACAGTCCTGCACAAATGGTACAGAGCTCCACACAATGTATAGTGCTCCACACAGGGTACAGTGATGCACACAGGATACAGTGCTGCACACAGGGTACAGTGCTCCACACAGGATACAGTGTTCCACACAGGGTAGAGTGCTGCACACAAAGTTCAGTGCTCCACACAGGGTACAGTGTTGCACACTGTGTACAGTTCTCCACACAGGATACAGTGCTCCACACAGGGTACAGTGCTGCACAAAGGGTACATTGCTCCAGTTAGGATACATTGATCCACAGAGGATATAGTGCTGCACACTGGGTACAGTGCTCCACACAGTGTACAGTCCTCCACACAGGGTACAGTGTTGCACCCAGGGTACAGTGCTCCACACGGCTTAGAGTGCTGCTCACAGTGTACAGTCCTCCACACCGGGTAGGGTGCTGCGCACGGGATACATTACTTCACACAGGGTACAGTGCATCAGCCAGGGTACAGTGCTGCACACAAAGTACAGTGCTCATCACAGGGTACAGTGCTCCACACATGGTACAGTGCCGCACACAAAGTACAGTGCTCCACACATATTACTGTTCTGCACACAGGGCATAGTCTTCCACACAGTGTACAGTGCTGCACACAGCATGCAGTGCTCCCTACAGGGAAAAGTGCTGCACACAGTGTATATTCCTCCACCCAGGGTACAGTGCTGCACCCATGGCACAGTGCTGGACACAGGATACAGTGTTCCACACAGGGTAGAGTGCTGCACACAGGGTACACTGTACAGTGTTGCACACCGTGTACAGTGCTCCACACAGGATACAGTGCTCCACACAGGGTACAGTGCTGCACAAAGGGTACATTGCTCCACACAGTGTACAATGCTCCAGACAGGATATATTGATCCACACAGGATACAGTGCTGCACACTGGGTACAGTGCTCCACACAATGTACAGTCCTCCACACAGGGTACAGTGTTGCACCCAGGGTCCAGTCCTCCACACAGGTTACCGTCCTCCACACAGGGAACAGTGCTGCACACAGGGTACACTGCTGCACACAGTGTACAGTGCTGCACACAGTGTACAGTCCTCCACACAGTGTACAGTTCTCCACACAGTATACGGTCCTGCACAGAGCGTACTGTGCTCCACACAGTTTGCAGAGCTCCACACAGGGAACAGTGCTGCACACAGGGTACAGTGCTTGACACAGGGTACAGTGCTGCACACAGGGTACAGTCCTCCACACAGTGTACAGTGCTGCACACAGGGTACAGTCCTCCACACAGGGTAAATCCTCCACACGGGGTACAGTTCTCCACACAGTGTGCAGTGCTGCACACAGCGTACAGTCCTCCACACAGGGTACTGTGCTGCACACAGGTTACATTCCACCACACAGGATACAGTGCTCCATTCAGGTTAGAGTGCTCCACACAGTGTACAGTGCTGCACACAGTGTACAGTGCTGCACACAGGGTACAGTCCTCCACACAGTGTACAGTGCTGCACACAGGGTACAGTCCTCCACAAAGGGTAAATCCTCCACACAGGGTACAGTGATGCACACAGGATACAGTGCTGCACACAGGGTACAGTGCTCCACACAGTGTACAGTGCTGCACACAGGGTACAGTGCTGGACACAGGATACATTGTTCCACACAGGGTAGAGTGATGCACACAAAGTACAGTGCTCCACACAGGGTACAGTGTTGCACATCGTGTACGGTGCACCACACAGGATACAGTGCTCCATACAGGGTAAAGTGCTGCACAAAACGTACGTTGCTCCACACAGTGTACAGTGCTCCAGACAGGATACATTGATCCACACAGGATACATTGCTGCACACTGGGTACAGTGCTCCACACAGTGTACAGTCCTCCACACAGTGTGCAGTGTTGCACCCAGGGTACACTCCTCCACACAGGGTAAAGTGCTCCACACTGGGTACAGTGCTCCACACAGTGTACAGTCCTCCACACAGGGTACAGTGTTGCACCCAGGGTACAGTGCTGCACACAGGGTACAGTGCTCCACACAGGGTACAGTGCTGCACACAGGGTACAGTGCTCCACACAGTGTACAGTGCTGCACACAGGATACAGTGCTGCACACTTGGTACAGTGCTGCACACAGTGTACAGTCCTCCACACAGGGTACAGTGTTGCACCCAGGGTACAGTCCTCCACACAGGGTACAGTCCTCCACACAGGGTAAAGTGCTCCACACAGTGTACAGTGCTCCACACAGGTTAGAGTGCTGCACACAGGGTACAGTCCTCCACACAGGGTAGGGTGCTGCAAACAGGGTACATTATTTCACACAGGGTACAGTGCATCACACAGGGTACAGTGCTGCACACAAAGTACAGTGCTTCACACAGGGTACAGTGCTGCACACAAAGTACAGTGCTCCACACAGGGTACTGTTCGGCACACAGGGTATAGTCCTCCACACAGTTTACAGTGCTGCACACAAAGTACAGTGCTTCACACAGGATACATTGCTGCACAATGGGTGCAGTGCTCCACACAGGGTACTGTCTTCCACACAGGGTACAGTGTTGCACCCAGGTTACAGTCCTATACACAGGGTACAGTCCTCCACACAGGGAAAAGTGCTCCACACTGGGTACAGTGCTCCACACAGTGTACAGTCCTCCACACAGTGTACAGTGCTGCACACAGGGTACAGTGCTCCACACAGTTTAGAGTGCTGCACACAGGGTACAGTGCTGCACACAGGGTATAGTCATCCACACAGGGTACATTGCTTCACACAGGGTACAGTGCTGCACACAAAGTACAGTGCTCCACACAGGGTACTGTTTGGCACACAGGGTATAGTCCTCCACACAGTGTACAGTGCTGCACACAGCGTGCAGTGCTCCACACAGGTTACCGTGCTGCACACAGGGTATAGTTGTCCACACAGGGTACAGTGCTGCACACAGGGTGTAGTCCACCACACAGGGTACAGTGCTGCACACAGGGTACAGTGCTCCACACAGGTTACAGTCCTCCACACAGGGTACATTGCTCCAAACAGGGTACAGTGCTCCACTCAGTGTACAGTGCTGCACATATTGTAGAGTGCTCCACACAGGGTGGAGTGCTGCACACAGTTTACAGTCACCCTCAAAGGGTACAGTACTCCACACAGGATACAGTCCTGCACAGAAGGTACAGTCCTCCACACAGGGTACAGTGCTGCACACAGTTTGAAGAGCTCCATACAGGGTACAGTGCTGCACACAGTTTGCAGAGCTCCACACAGGGAACAGTGCTGCACACAGGGAACAGTGCTCCACACAGGGTAGAGTGCTGCACATAGGGTACAGTGTTCCACACAGGGTACAGTGCTTCACACAGGGTACAATGCTCTACAAAGGGTACAGTGCACCATACAGGGTACATTTCTGCACATAGGGTACAGTGCTGCACACAGTGTACAGTGCTCCACACAGGGTACTGTTCTGCACACAGGGTATAGTCCTCCACACAGTGTACAGTGCTGCACACATGGTTTAGTCCTCCACACAGGGTACTGTGCTGCACACAGGGTACAGTGCTCCACACTGGTTACAGTCCTCCACACAGGGTACATTGCTCCAAACAGGGTACAGTGCCCCACACAGTGTAGAGTGCTCCACACAGGGTGCATTGCTGCACACTGTGTACAGTCCTCCACACAGAGTAAATCCTCCACACAGGGTACTGTGCTCCACACAGTGTAGTGTGCTCCACACAGGGTGCAGTGCTGCACACAGTTTAAAGTCCTCCACACAGTTTACAGTGCTCCACACAGTATACGGTCCTGCACAGAGTGTACAATGCTCCACACAGTTTGCAGAGCACCACACAGGGAACAGTGCTGCAAACAGGGTACACTGCTGCCCACAGGGTACAGTTCTCCACAAAGGGTAAATCCTCCACACAGGGTACAGTGCTCCACACAGTGTAGAGTGCTCCACACAGTGTACAGTGCTGAACACAGTGTACAGTGCTGCACACAGTGTACAGTCCTCCACACAGTGTAAAGTGTTGCACACAGCATGCAGTGCTCCTCACAGGGTACAGTCCTCCACACAGTGTACAGTGCTGCACACAGGGTACAGTCGTCCACAAAGGGTAAATCCTCCACACGGGGTACAGTTCTCCACACAGTGTGCAGTGCTGCACACAGTGTACAGCCCTCCACAGAGGGTACTGTGCTGCACACAGGTTACATTCCACCACACAGGATACAGTGCTCCATTCAGGTTAGAGTGCTCCACACAGTGTACAGTGCTGCACACAGTGTACAGTGCTGCACACAGGGTACAGTGCTGCACACAGGGTACAGTGCTCCACACAGGGTACAGTGCTCCACACAGGATACAGTGCTGCACACTTGGTACAGTGCTGCACACAGTGTACAGTCCTCCACACAGGGTACAGTGTTGCACCCAGGGCACAGTCCTCCACACAGGGTACAGTCCTCCACACAGGGTAAAGTGCTCCACACAGGGTACAGTGCTCCACACAGGTTAGAGTGCTGCACACAGGGTACAGTCCTCCACACAGGGTAGGGTGCTGCAAACAGGGTACATTATTTCACACAGGGTACAGTGCTGCACACAGGGTACAGTGCTCCACACAGGTTACAGTACTCCACACAGGGTACATTGCTCCAAACAGGGTACAGTGCTCCACACCGTATACAGTGCTGCACACAGGATAAAGTCCTCCACACAGAGTACAGTGCTCCACTCAGTGTACAGTGCTCCACACATTGTAGAGTGCTCCACACAGGGTGGAGTGCTGCACACAGTTTACAGTCGCCCACACAGGCTACAGTACTCCACACAGGATACAGTCCTGCACACAGGGTACAGTCCTCCACACAGGGTACAGTGCTGCACACAGTTTGCAGAGCTCCACACAGGGAACAGTGCTGCACACACTGAACATTGCTCCACACAGGGTACAGTGCTTCACACAGGGTACAATGCTCTACAAAGGGTACAGTGCTCCATACATGGTACAGTTCTGCACATAGGGTACAGTGCTGCACACAGTGTACAGTGCTCCACACAGGGTACTGTTCTGCACAGAGGGTATAGTCCTCCACACAGTGTTCAGTGCTGCACACAGTGTGTAGTCCTCCACACAGGGTACAGTGCTGCACACAGGGTACAGTGCTCCACACTGGTTACAGTCCTCCACACAGGCTACATTGCTCCAAACAGGGTACAGTGCCCACACAGGATACAGTCCTCCACACAGTGTACAGTGCTCCACACAGTGTAGAGTGCTCCACACAGGGTGCAGTGCTGCACACAGTGTACAGTCCTCCACACAGTGTAGAGCGCTCCACACAGGGTACTGTGCTCCACACAGTGTAGAGTGCTCCATACAGGGTGCAGTGCTGCACACAGTGTAAAGTCCTCCACACAGTTTACAGCGCTCCACACAGTATACGGTCCTGCACAGAGTGTACAGTGCTCCACACAGTTTGCAGAGCTCCACACAGGGAACAGTGCTGCACACAGGGTACACTGCTGCACACAGGGTACAGTCCTCCACAAAGGGTAAATCCTCCACACAGGGAACAGTGCTGCACACAGGGTACTGTGCTCCACACAGTGTACAGTGCTGCACACAGTGTACAGTGCTGCACACAGTGTACAGTCCTCCACACAGGGTACAGTTCTCCACACAGTATACGGTCCTGCACAGAGCGTACAGTGCTCCACACAGTTTGCAGAGCTCCACACAGGGAACAGTGCTGCACACAGGGTACAGTGATTGACACAGGGTACAGTGCTGCACACAGGGTACAGTCCTCCACACAGTGTACAGTGCTGCACACAGGGTACAGTCCTCCACAAAGGGTAAATCCTCCACACGGGGTACAGTTCTCCACACAGTGTGCAGTGCTGCACACAGGTTACATTCCACCACACAGGATACAGTGCTCCATTCAGGTTAGAGTGCTCCACACAGTGTACAGTGCTGCACACAGTGTACAGTGCTGCACACAGGGTACAGTCCTCCACACAGTGTAAAGTGCTGCACACATTGTACAGTCCTCCACAAAGGGTAAATCCTCCACACAGGGTACAGTGATGCACACAGGATACAGTGCTGCACACAGGGTACAGTGCTCCACACAGTGTACAGTGCTGCACACAGGGTACAGTGCTGGACGCAGGATACATTGTTCCACACAGGGTAGTGATGCACACAAAGTACAGTGCTCCACACAGGGTACAGTGTTGCACATCGTGTACAGTGCTCCACACAGGATACAGTGCTCCATACAGGGTAAAGTGTTGCACAAAACGTACATTGCTCCACACAGTGTACAGTGCTCCAGACAGGATACATTGATCCACAAAGGATACAGTGCTGCACGCTGGGTACAGTGCTCCACACAATGTACAGTCCTCCACACAGGTTACAGTGTTGCACACAGAGTACAGTCCTCCACACAGGGTACAGTGCTCCACACAGTGTACTGTCCTCCACACAGGGTACATTGTTGCACCCAGGGTACAGTGCTGCATACAGGGTACAGTGCTCCCCACAGGCTACAGTGCTGCACACAGGATACAGTGCTCCATACAGGGTAAAGTGTTGCACAAAACGTACATTGCTCCACACAGTGTACAGTGCTCCAGACAGGATACATTGATCCACACAGGATACAGTGCTGCACACTGGGTACAGTGCTCCACATAGTGTACAGTCCTCCACACAGTGTGCAGTGTTGCACCCAGGGTACACTCCTCCACACAGGGTAAAGTGCTCCACACTGGGTACAGTGCTCCACACAGTTTACAGTCCTCCACACAGGGTACAGTGTTGCACCCAGGGTACAGTGCTGCACACAGGGTACAGTGCTCCACACAGGGTACAGTGCTGCACACAGGGTACATTGCTCCACACAGGGTACAGTGCTCCACACAGGATACAGTGCTGCACACTTGGTACAGTGCTGCACACAGTGTACAGTCCTCCACACAGGGTACAGTGTTGCACCCAGGGTACAGTCCTCCACACAGGGTACAGTCCTCCACACAGGGTAAAGTGCTCCACACAGGGCACAGTGCTCCACACAGGTTAGAGTGCTGCACACAGGGTACAGTCCTCCACACAGGGTAGGGTGCTGCAAACAGGGTACATTATTTCACACAGGGTACAGTGCATCACACAGGGTACAGTGCTGCACACAAAGTACAGTGCTTCACACAGGGTACTGCTTGGCACACAGGGTATAGTCCTCCACACAGTGTACAGTGCTGCACACAGCGTGCAGTGCTCCACACAGGTTACCGTGCTGCACACAGGGTATAGTTGTCCACACAGGGTACAGTGCTGCACACAGGGTGTAGTCCACCACACAGGGTACAGTGCTCCACTCAGTGTACAGTGCTGCACATATTGTAGAGTGCTCCACACAGGGTGGAGTGCTGCACACAGTTTACAGTCGCCCTCAAAGGGTACAGTACTCCACACAGGATACAGTCCTGCACAGAGGGTACAGTCCTCCACACAGGGTACAGTGCTGCACACAGTTTGCAGAGCTCCACACAGGGAACAGTGCTGCACACAGGGAACAGTGCTCCACACAGGGTAGAGTGCTGCACTTAGGGTACAGTGTTCCACACAGGGTACAGTGCTTCACACAGGGTACAATGCTCTACAAAGGGTACAGTGCACCATACAGGGTACAGTTCTGCACATAGGGTACAGTGCTGCACACAGTGTACAGTGCTCCACACAGGGTACTGTTCTGCACACAGGGTATAGTCCTCCACACAGTGTACAGTGCTGCACACATGGTTTAGTCCTCCACACAGGGTACTGTGCTGCACACAGGGTACAGTGCTCCACACTGGTTACAGTCCTCCACACAGGGTACATTGCTCCAAACAGGGTACAGTGCCCCACACAGTGTAGAGCGCTCCACACAGGGTGCATTGCTGCACACTATGTACAGTCCTCCACACAGAGTAAATCCTCCACACAGGGTACTGTGCTCCACACAGTGTAGTGTGCTCCACACAGGGTGCAGTGCTGCACACAGTTTAAAGTCCTCCACACAGTTTACAGCGCTCCACACAGTATACGGTCCTGCACAGAGTGTACAATGCTCCACACAGTTTGCAGAGTACCACACAGGGAACAGTGCTGCAAACAGGGTACACTGCTGCCCACAGGGTACAGTTCTCCACAAAGGGTAAATCCTCCAAACAGGGTACAGTGCTCCACACAGTGTAGAGTGCTCCACACAGTGTACAGTGCTGAACACAGTGTACAGTGCTGCACACAGTGTACAGTCCTCCACACAGTGTAAAATGTTGCACACAGCATGCAGTGCTCCTCACAGGGTACAGTCCTCCACACAGTGTACAGTGCTGCACACAGGGTACAGTCGTCCACAAAGGGTAAATCCTCCACACGGGGTACAGTTCTCCACACAGTGTGCAGTGCTGCACACAGTGTACAGTCCTCCACAGAGGGTACTGTGCTGCACACAGGTTACATTCCACCACACAGGATACAGTGCTCCATTCAGGTTAGAGTGCTCCACACAGTGTACAGTGCTGCACACAGTGTACAGTGCTGCACACAGTGTACAGTGCTCCACACAGGGTACAGTGCTCCACACAGGGTACAGTGCTCCACACAGGGTAGAGTGCTGCACACAGGGTACAGTGCTGCACACAGGGTACAGTGCTCCACACAGGGTACAGTGCTCCACACAGGATACAGTGCTGCACACTTGGTACAGTGCTGCACACAGTGTACAGTCCTCCACACAGGGTACAGTGTTGCACCCAGGGTACAGTCCTCCACACAGGGTACAGTCCTCCACACAGGGTAAAGTGCTCCACACAGGGTACAGTGCTCCACACAGGTTAGAGTGCTGCACACAGGGTACAGTCCTCCACACAGGGTAGGGTGCTGCAAACAGGGTACATTATTTCACACAGGGTACAGTGCTGCACACAGGGTACAGTGCTCCACACAGGTTACAGTTCTCCACACAGGGTACATTGCTCCAAACAGGGTACAGTGCTCCACACCGTATACAGTGCTGCACACAGGATAAAGTCCTCCACACAGGGTACAGTGCTCCACTCAGTGTACAGTGCTCCACACATTGTAGAGTGCTCCACACAGGGTGGAGTGCTGCACACAGTTTACAGTCGCCCACACAGGCTACAGTACTCCACACAGGATACAGTCCTGCACACAGGGTACAGTCCTCCACACAGAGTACAGTGCTGCACACAGTTTGCAGAGCTCCACACAGGGAACAGTGCTGCACACACTGAACATTGCTCCACACAGGGTACAGTGCTTCACACAGGGTACAATGCTCTACAAAGGGTACAGTGCTCCATACATGGTACAGTTCTGCACATAGGGTACAGGGCTGCACACAGTGTACAGTGCTCCACACAGGGTACTGTTCTGCACACAGGGTATAGTCCTCCACACAGTGTTCAGTGCTGCACACAGTGTGTAGTCCTCCACACAGGGTACAGTGCTGCACACAGGGTACAGTGCTCCACACTGGTTACAGTCCTCCACACAGGCTACATTGCTCCAAACAGGGTACAGTGCCCACACAGGATACAGTCCTCCACACAGTGTACAGTGCTCCACACAGTGTAGAGTGCTCCACACAGGGTGCAGTGCTGCACACAGTGTACAGTCCTCCACACAGTGTAGAGCGCTCCACACAGGGTACTGTGCTCCACACAGTGTAGAGTGCTCCATACAGGGTGCAGTGCTGCACACAGTGTAAAGTCCTCCACACAGTTTACAGCGCTCCACACAGTATACGGTCCTGCACAGAGTGTACAGTGCTCCACACAGTTTGCAGAGCTCCACACAGGGAACAGTGCTGCACACAGGGTACACTGCTGCACACAGGGTACAGTCCTCCACAAAGGGTAAATCCTCCACACAGGGTACAGTGCTCCACACAGTGTAGAGTGCTCCACACAGTGTACAGTGCTGCACACAGTGTACAGTGCTGCACACAGTGTACAGTCCTCCACACAGGCTACAGTGCTCCACACAGTATACGGTCCTGCACAGAGCGTACAGTGCTCCACACAGTTTGCAGAGCTCCACACAGGGAACAGTGCTGCACACAGGGTACAGTGCTTGACACAGGGTACAGTGCAGCACACAGGGTATAGTCCTCCACACAGTGTACAGTGCTGCACACAAGGAACAGTGCTGCACACAGGCTACATTGCTCCACACATTGTACAGTGCTGCACACAGGGTACAGTGCTCCACACAGGGTACAGTGCTCCACACAGGATACAGTGCTGCACACTGGGTAAAGTGCTGCACACAGTGCACAGTCCTCCACACAGGGTACAGTGTTGCACCCAGGGTACAGTCCTCCACACAGGGTAAAGTGCTCCACACAGGGTACAGTGCTCCACACAGGTTAGAGTGCTGCACACAGGGTACAGTCCTCCACACAGGGTAGGGTGCTGCAAACAGGGTACATTATTTCACACAGGGTACAGGGCATCACACAGGGTACAGTGCTGCACACAAAGTACAGTGATGCACACAGGGTACAGTGCTGCACACAAAGTACAGTGCTCCACACAGGGTACTGTTCGGCACACAGGGTATTGTCCTCCACACAGTGTACAGTGCTGCACACAGCGTGCAGTGCTCCACACAGGGTACTGTGCTGCACACAGGTTACATTCCACCACACAGGATACAGTGCTCCATTCAGGTTAGAGTGCTCCACACAGTGTACAGTGCTGCACACAGTGTACAGTGCTGCACACAGGGTAGAGTGCTGCACATAGGGTACAGTGCTCCACACAGGGTACAGTGCTTCACACAGGGTACAATGCTCTACAAAGATACAGTTCTCCATACAGGGTACAGTTCTGCACATAGGGTACAGTGCTGCACACAGTGTACAGTGCTCCACACAGGGTAGTGTTCTGCACACAGGGTATAGTCCTCCACACAGTGAACAGTGCTGCACACAGGGTGTAGTCCGCCACACAGGGTACAGTGCTGCACACAGGGTACAGTGCTCCACACTGGTTACAGTCCTCCACACAGGGTACATTGCTCCAAACAGGGTACAGTGCTCCACACAGGGTACAGTGCCCCACACAGGATACAGTCCTCCACACAGTTTACAATGCTCCACACAGTGTAGAGCGCTCCACACATGGTACACTGCTGCACACAGGGTACAGTCCTCCACAAAGGGTAAATCCTCCACACAGGGTACTGTGCTCCACACAGTGTACAGTGCTGCACACAGTGTACAGTCCTCCACACAGGGTACAGTACTCCACACAGTATACGGTCCTGCACAGAGCGTACAGTGCTCCACACAGTTTGCAGAGCTCCACTCAGGGAACAGTGCTGCACACAGTGTACAATGCTTGACACAGGGTACAGTGCTGCACACAGGGTACAGTCCTCCACACAGTGTACAGTGCTGCACACAGGGTACAGTCCTCCACAAAGGGTAAATCCTCCAAACGGGGTACAGTGCTCCACACAGTGTGCAGTGCTGCACACAGTGTACAGTCCTCCACACAGGGTACCGTGCTGCGGACAGGTTACATTGCACCACACAGGATACAGTGCTCCATTCAGGTTAGAGTGCTCCACACAGTGTACAGTGCTGCACACAGTGTACAGTGCTGCACACAGGGTACAGTCCTCCACACAGTGTACAGTGCTGCACACAGGGTACAGTCCTCCACAAAGGGTAAATCCTCCACACGGGGTACAGTGCTCCACACAGTGTGCAGTGCTGCACACAGTGTACAGTCCTCCACACAGTGTACAGTGCTGCACACAGTGTACAGTCCTCCACACAGGGGACAGTGCTCCACACAGTATACGGTCCTGCACAGAGCGTACAGTGCTCCACACAGTTTGCAGAGCTCCACACAGGGAACAGTGCTGCACACAGGGTACAGTGCTTGACACAGGGTACAGTGCTGCACACAGGGTACAGTCCTCCACACAGTGTACAGTGCTGCACACAGGGTACAGTCCTCCACAAAGGGTAAATCCTCCAACGGGGTTCAGTGCTCCACACAGTGTGCAGTGCTGCACACAGTGTACATTCCACCACACAGGATACAGTGCTCCATTCAGGTTAGAGTGCTCCACACAATGTACAGTGCTGCACACAGTGTACAGTGCTGCACACAGGGTACAGTGCTCCACACAGGGTACATTGCTCCACACTGGGTACATTGCTCTACACAAGGTACCGTGCCCCATGGGAGGTACATTGCTGCACATAGGGTACAGTTCTGCACACAGGGTACATTGCTGCACACAGCATACAGTTCTGCACACAGGGTACAGTGCTCCACACAGGGTACAGTGCTCCACGCAGTGTACAGTGCTGCACACAAGGTCAGTGCTGCACGCAAGCTACATTTCTCCACACAGGGTACAGTGCTGCACGCAGGGTACAGTGTTGCACCCAGGGTACAGTCCTCCACACAGGGTACAGTCCTCCACACAGGGTAAAGTGCTCCACCCAGGGTACAGTGCTCCACACAGGGTACAGTGCTTCACACAGGGTACAATGCTCTACAAAGGGTACAGTGCTCCATACCCGGTACAGTTCTGCACATAGGGTACAGTGCTGCACACAGTGTACAGTCCTCCACACAGGGTACTGTTCTGCACACAGGGTATAGTCCTCCACACAGTGTACAGTGCTGCACACATGGTGTAGTCCTCCACACAGGGTACTGTGCTGCACACAGGGTACAGTGCTCCACACTGGTAAAGTCCTCCACACAGGGTACATTGCTCCAAACAGGGTACAGTGCCCCACACAGGATACAGTCCTCCACCCAGTGTACAGTGCTCCACACAGTGTAGAGCGCTCCACACAGGGTGCAGTGCTCCACACAGTGTACAGTCCTCCACACAGAGTAAATCCTCCACACAGGGTACTGTGCTCCACACAGTGTAGAGTGCTCCACACAGGTGGCAGTGTTGCACACAGTGTACAGTCCTCCACACAGGGTACAGTGCTCCACACAGTATACGGTCCTGCACAGAGCGTACAGTGCTCCACACAGTTTGCAGAGCTCCACACAGGGAACAGTGCTGCACACAGGGAACAGTGCTTGACACAGGGTACAGTGCTGCACACAGGGTACAGTCCTCCACACAGTGTACAGTGCTGCACACAGGGTACAGTCCTCCACAAAGGGTAAATCCTCCACACGGGGTACAGTGCTCCACACAGTGTACAGTGCTGCACACAGGGTACAGTCCTCCACACAGGGTACTGTGCTGCGCACAGGTTACATTCCACCACACAGGATACAGTGCTCCATTCAGGTTAGAGTGCTCCACACTGTGTACAGTGCTGCACACAGGGTACAGTCCTCCACAAAGGGTAAATCCTCCACACAGGGTACAGTGTTGCACCCAGGGTACAGTGCTGCACACAGGGTACAGTGCTCCACACAGGGTACAGTGCTCCACACTGGATACAGTGCTGCACACTTGGTACAGTGCTGCACACAGTGTACAGTGCTCCACACAGTGTACAGTGTTGCACCCAGGGTACAGTCCTCCACACAGGGTACAGTCCTCCACACAGGGTAAATTGCTCCACACAGGGTACAGTGCACCACACAGGTTAGAGTGCTGCACACAGGGTACAGTCCTCCACACAGGGTAGGGTGCTGCAAACAGGGTACATTATTTCACACAGGGTACAGTGCATCACACAGGGTACAGTGCTGCACACAAAGTACAGTGCTTCACACAGGGTACAGTGCTGCACACAAAGTACAGTGCTCCACACAGGATACTGCTCGGCACACAGGGTATAGACCTCCACACAGTGTACAGTGCTGCACACAGCGTGCAGTGCTCCACACAGGTTACCGTGCTGCACACAGGGTATAGTTGTCCACACAGGGTACAGTGCTGCACACAGGGTGTAGACCACCACACAGCGTACAGTGCTGCACACAGGGTGCAGTGCTCCACACAGGTTACAGTCCTCCACACAGGGTACATTGCTCCAAACAGGGTACAGTGCTCCACTTAGTGTACAGTGCTGCACCCATTGTAGAGTGCTCCACACAGGGTGGAGTGCTGCACACAGTTTACAGTCGCCCACAAAGGGTACAGTACTCCACACAGGATACAGTCCTGCACAGAGGATACAGTCCTCCACACAGGGAACAGTGCTGCACACAGGGTACAGTGCTCCACACAGGGTACTGTTCTGCACACAGGGTATAGACCTCCACACAGTGTACAGTGCTGCACACATGGTGTAGTCCTCCACACAGGGTACTGTGCTGCACACAGCGTACAGTGCTCCACACTGGTTACAGTCCTCCACACAGGGTACATTGCTCCAAACAGGGTACAGTGCCCCACACAGGATACAGTCCTCCACACAGTGTACAGTGCTCCACACAGTGTAGAACGCTCCACACAGGGTGCAGTGCTGCACACAGTGTACAGTCCTCCACACAGAGTAAATCCTCCACACAGGGTACTGTGCTCCACTCAGTGTAGAGTGCTCCACACAGGATGCAGTGCTGCACACAGTTTAAAGTCCTCCACACAGTTTACAGTGCTTCACACAGTATACAGTCCTGCACAGAGTGTACAGTGCTGCACACAGTTTGCAGAGCTCCACACAGGGAACAGTGCTGCACACAGGGTACACTGCTGCACACAGGGTACAGTCCTCCACAAAGGGTAAATCCTCCACACAGGGTACAGTGCTCCACACAGGGTACTGTGCTCCACACAGTGTACAGTGCTGCACACAGGGTACAGTCCTCCACAAAGGGTAAATCCTCCACACGGGGTACAGTTCTCCACACAGTGTGCAGTGCTGCACACAGTGTACAGTCCTCCACACAGGGTACTGTGCTGCACACAGGTTACATTCCACCACACAGGATACAGTGCTCCATTCAGGTTAGAGTGCTCCACACAGCGTACAGTGCTGCACACAGTGTACAGTGCTGCACACCGGGTACAGTGCTGCACACAGGGTACAGTGCTCCACCCAGGGTACAGTGCTCCACACAGGATACAGTGCTGCACACTTGGTACAGTGCTGCACACAGGGTACAGTCCTCCACACAGGGTACAGTGTTGCACCCAGGGTACAGTCCTCCACACAGGGTACAGTCCTCCACACAGGGTAAAGTGCTCCACACAGGGTACAGTGCTCCACACAGGTTAGAGTGCTGCACACAGGGTACAGTCCTCCACACAGGGTAGGGTGCTGCAAACAGGGTACATTATTTCACACAGGGTACAGTGCATCACACAGGGTACAGTGCTGCACACAAAGTACAGTGCTCCACACAGGGTACTGTTCGGCACACAGGGTATAGTCCTCCACACAGTGTACAGTGCTGCACACAGCGTGCAGTGCTCCACACAGTGTACCGTGCTGCACACAGGGTATAGTCGTCCACACAGGGTACAGTGCTGCACACAGGGTGTGGTCCACCACACAGGGTACAGTGCTGCACATAGGGTACAGTGCTCCACACAGGTTAGTCCTCCACACAGGGTACATTGCTCCAAACAGGTTACAGTGCTCCACACCGTATACAGTGCTGCACACAGGATAAAGTCCTCCACACAGGGTACAGTGCTCCACTCAGTGTACAGTGCTCCACACATTGTAGAGTGCTCCACACAGGGTGGAGTGCTGCACACAGTTTACAGTCGCCCACACAGGCTACAGTACTCCACACAGGATACAGTCCTGCACACAGGCTACAGTACTCCACACAGGATACAGTCCTGCACACAGGGTACAGTCCTCCACACAGGGAACAGTGCTGCACACAGTGTACAGTGCTCCACACAGGGTACTGTTCTGCACACAGTTTGCAGAGCTCCACACAGGGAACAGTGCTGCACACAGTGTACAGTGCTCCACACAGGGTACTGTTCTGCACACGGGGTATAGTCCTCCACACAGTGTACATGCTGCACACAGGGTGTAGTCCTCCACACAGGGTACAGTGCTGCACACAGGGTACAGTGCTCCACACAGTGTAGAGCGCTCCACACAGGGTACTTTGCTCCACACAGTGTAGAGCGCTCCACACAGTATACGGTCCTGCACAGAATGTACAGTGCTGCACACAGTTTGCAGAGCTCCACACAGGGAACAGTGCTGCACACAGGGTACACTGCTGCACACAGGTTACAGTCCTCCAGAAAGCGTAAATCCTCCACACAGGGTACAGTGCTCCACACAGTGTAGAGTGCTCCACACAGTGTACAGTGCTACACACAGTGTACAGTGCTGCACACAGTGTACAGTCCTCCACACAGGGTACAGTTCTCCACACAGTATACGGTCCTGCACAGAGCGTACAGTGCTCCACACAGTTTGCAGAGCTCCACACAGGGAACAGTGCTGCACACAGGGTACAGTGCTGCACACAGGGTACAGTGCTTGACACAGGGTACAGTGCTGCACACAGGGTACAGTCCTCCACACAGTGTACAGTGCTGCACACAAGGAACAGTGCTGCACATAGGCTACATTGCTCCACACAGGGTACAGTGCTGCACACAGTTTGCAGAGCTCCACACAGGGAACAGTGCTGCACACTGGGAACAGTGCTCCACACAGGGTAGAGTGCTGCACATAGCGTACAGTCCTCCACACAGGGTACAGTGCTTCACACAGGGTACAATGCTCTACAAAGATACAGTGCTCCAGACAGGGTACAGTTCTGCACATAGGGTACAGTGCTGCACACAGTGTACAGTGCTCCACACAGGGTAGTGTTCTGCACACAGGGTATAGTCCTCCACACAGTGAACAGTGCTGCACACAGGGTGTAGTCCGCCACACAGGGTACAGTGCTGCACACAGGGTACAGTGCTCCACATTGGTTACAGTCCTCCACACAGGGTACATTGCTCCAAACAGGGTACAGTGCTCCACACAGGGTACAGTGCCCCACACAGGATACAGTCCTCCACACAGTTTACAATGCTCCACACAGTGTAGAGCGCTCCACACATGGTACACTGCTGCACACAGGGTACAGTCCTCCACAAAGGGTAAATCCTCCACACAGGGTACTGTGCTCCACACAGTGTACAGTGCTGCACACAGTGTACAGTGCTGCACACAGTGTACAGTCCTCCACACAGGGTACAGTACTCCACACAGTATACGGTCCTGCACAGAGCGTACAGTGCTCCACACAGTTTGCAGAGCTCCACTCAGGGAACAGTGCTGCACACAGGGTACAATGCTTGACACAGGGTACAGTGCTGCACACAGGGTACAGTCCTCCACACAGTGTACAGTGCTGCACACAGGGTACAGTCCTCCACAAAGGGTAAATCCTCCAAACGGGGTACAGTGCTCCACACAGTGTGCAGTGCTGCACACAGTGTACAGTCCTCCACACAGGGTACCGTGCTGCGCACAGGTTACATTGCACCACACAGGATACAGTGCTCCATTCAGGTTAGAGTGCTCCACACAGTGTACAGTGCTGCACACAGTGTACAGTGCTGCAAACAGGGTACAGTCCTCCACACAGTGTAAAGTGCTGCACACAGGGTACAGTCCTCCACAAAGGGTAAATCCTCCACACGGGGTACAGTGCTCCACACAGTGTGCAGTGCTGCACACAGTGTACATTCCTCCACACAGTGTACAGTGCTGCACACAGTGTACAGTCCTCCACACAGGGGACAGTGCTCCACACAGTATACGGTCCTGCACAGAGCGTACAGTGCTCCACACAGTTTGCAGAGCTCCACACAGGGAACAGTGCTGCACACAGGGTACAGTGCTTGACACAGGGTACAGTGCTGCACACAGGGTACAGTCCTCCACACAGTGTACAGTGCTGCACACAGGGTACAGTCCTCCACAAAGGGTAAATCCTCCAACGGGGTTCAGTGCTCCACACAGTGTGCAGTGCTGCACACAGTGTACATTCCACCACACAGGATACAGTGCTCCATTCAGGTTAGAGTGCTCCACACAATGTACAGTGCTGCACACAGTGTACAGTGCTGCACACAGGGTACAGTGCTCCACACAGGGTACATTGCTCCACACTGGGTACATTGCTCTACCCAAGGTACCGTGCCCCATGGGAGGTACATTGCTGCACATAGGGTACAGTTCTGCACACAGGGTACATTGCTGCACACAGCATACAGTTCTGCACACAGGGTACAGTGCTCCACACAGGGCACAGTGCTCCACGCAGTGTATAGTGCTGCACACAAGGTCAGTGCTGCACGCAGGCTTCATTTCTCCACACAGGGTACAGTGCTCCACGCAGGGTACAGTGTTGCACCCAGGGTACAGTCCTCCACACAGGGTACAGTCCTCCACACAGGGTAAAGTGCTCCACCCAGGGTACAGTGCTCCACACAGGTTAGAGTGCTGCACACAGGGTACAGTCCTCCACACAGGATACAGTGCTGCACACTTGGTACAGTGCTGCACACAGTGTACAGTGCTGCACACAGTGTACAGTGCTCCACACAGGGTATAGTCCTCCACACAGGGTACATTGCTCCAAACAGGGTACAGTGCTCCACTCAGTGTACAGTGCTGCACCCATTGTAGAGTGCTCCACACAAGGTGGAGTGCTGCACACAGTTTACAGTCACCCACAAAGGGTACAGTACTCCACACAGGATACAGTCCTGCACAGAGCGTACAGTGCTGCACACAGTTTGCAGAGCTCCATACAGGGAACAGTGCTGCACACAGGGTACAGTGTTCGACACAGGGTACAGTGCTGCACACAGTTTGCAGAGCTCCATACAGCGTACAGTGCTCCACACAGGGTAGAGTGCTGCACATAGGGTACAGTGCTCCACACAGGGTACAGTGCTCCACACAGGGTACAGTGCTTCACACAGGGTACAATGCTCTACAAAGGGTACAGTGCTCCATACCCGGTACAGTTCTGCACATAGGGTACAGTGCTGCACACAGTGTACAGTGCTCCACACAGGGTACTGTTCTGCACACAGGGTATAGTCCTCCACACAGTGTACAGTGCTGCACACATGGTGTAGTCCTCCACACAGGGTACTGTGCTGCACACAGGGTACAGTGCTCCACACTGGTTACAGTCCTCCACACAGGGTACATTGCTCCAAACAGGGTACAGTGCCCCACACAGGATACAGTCCTCCACACAGTGTACAGTGCTCCACACAGTGTAGAGCGCTCCACACAGGGTGCAGTGCTGCACACATGGTGTAGTCCTCCACACAGGGTACTGTGCTGCACACAGGGTACAGTGCTCCACACTGGTTACAGTCCTCCACACAGGGTACATTGCTCCAAACAGGGTACAGTGCCACACACATGATACAGTCCTCCACACAGTGTACAGTGCTCCACACAGTGTAGAGCGCTCCACAGAGGGTGCAGTGCTGCACACAGTGTACAGTCCTCCACACAGTGTAGAGCGCTCCACACAGGGTACAGTGCTCCACACAGGGTAGAGTGCTCCACACAGTGTACAGTGCTGCACACAGTGTACAGTGCTGCACACAGTGTACAGTCCTCCACACAGGGTACAGTGCTCCACACAGTATACGGTCCTGCACAGAGCGTACAGTGCTCCACACAGTTTGCAGAGCTCCACACAGGGAACAGTGCTGCACACAGGGTACAGTGCTTGACACAGGGTACAGTGCTGCACACAGGGTACAGTCCTCCACACAGTGTACAGTGCTGCACACAAGCAACAGTGCTGCACACAGTCTACATTGCTCCACAAAGGGTACAGTGCTGCACACAGGGTACAGTGCTCCACACAGGGTACAGTGCTCCACACAGGATACAGTGCTGCACACTGGGTACAGTGCTGCACACAGTGTACAGTCCTCCACACTGGGTAGAGTGTTGCCCCCTGGGTACAGTCCTCCACACAGGGTACAGTCCTCCACACAGGGTAAAGTGCTCCACACAGGGTACAGTGCTCCACACTGGTTAGAGTGCTGCACACAGGGTACAGTCCTCCACACAGGGTAGGGTGCTGCAAACAGGGTACATTATTTCACACAGGGTACAGTGCATCACACAGGGTACAGTGCTGCACACAAAGTACAGTGCTGCACACAGGGTACAGTGCTGCACACAAAGTACAGTGCTCCACACAAGGTACTGTTCGGCACACAGGGTATAGTCCTCCACACAGTGTACAGTGCTGCACACAGCGTGCAGTGCTCCACACAGGGTACCGTGCTGCACACAGGGTATAGTCCTCCACACAGGGTACAGTGCTTCACACAGGGTACAATGCTCTACAAAGATACAGTGCTCCATACAGGGTACAGTTCTGCACATAGGGTACAGTGCTGCACACAGTGTACAGTGCTCCACACAGGGTACTGTTCTGCACACAGGGTATAGTCCTCCACACAGTGAACAGTGCTGCACACAGGGTGTAGTCCGCCACACAGGGTACAGTGCTGCACACAGGGTACAGTGCTCCACACTGGTTACAGTCCTCCACACAGGGTACATTGCTCCAAACAGGGTACAGTGCTCCACACAGGGTACAGTGCCCCACACAGGATACAGTCCTCCACACAGTTTACAATGCTCCACACAGTGTAGAGCGCTCCACACATGGTACACTGCTGCACACAGGGTACAGTCCTCCACAAAGGGTAAATCCTCCACACAGGGTACTGTGCTCCACACAGTGTACAGTGCTGCACACAGTGTACAGTGCTGCACACAGTGTACAGTCCTCCACACAGGGTACAGTACTCCACACAGTATACGGTCCTGCACAGAGCGTACAGTGCTCCACACAGTTTGCAGAGCTCCACTCAGGGAACAGTGCTGCACACAGGGTACAATGCTTGACACAGGGTACAGTGCTGCACACAGGGTACAGTCCTCCACACAGTGTACAGTGCTGCACACAGGGTACAGTCCTCCACAAAGGGTAAATCCTCCAAACGGGGTACAGTGCTCCACACAGTGTGCAGTGCTGCACACAGTGTACAGTCCTCCACACAGGGTACCGTGCTGCGCACAGGTTACATTGCACCACACAGGATACAGTGCTCCATTCAGGTTAGAGTGCTCCACACAGTGTACAGTGCTGCACACAGTGTACAGTGCTGCACACAGGGTACAGTCCTCCACACAGTGTAAAGTGCTGCACACAGGGTACAGTCCTCCACAAAGGGTAAATCCTCCACACGGGGTACAGTGCTCCACACAGTGTGCAGTGCTGCACACAGTGTACAGTCCTCCACACAGGGGACAGTGCTCCACACAGTATACGGTCCTGCACAGAGCGTACAGTGCTCCACACAGTTTGCAGAGCTCCACACAGGGAACAGTGCTGCACACAGGGTACAGTGCTTGACACAGGGTACAGTGCTGCACACAGGGTACAGTCCTCCACACAGTGTACAGTGCTGCACACAGGGTACAGTCCTCCACAAAGGGTAAATCCTCCAACGGGGTTCAGTGCTCCACACAGTGTGCAGTGCTGCACACAGTGTACATTCCACCACACAGGATACAGTGCTCCATTCAGGTTAGAGTGCTCCACACAATGTACAGTGCTGCACACAGTGTACAGTGCTGCACACAGGGTACAGTGCTCCACACAGGGTACATTGCTCCACACTGGGTACATTGCTCTACACAAGGTACCGTGCCCCATGGGAGGTACATTGCTGCACATAGGGTACAGTTCTGCACACAGGGTACATTGCTGCACACAGCATACAGTTCTGCACACAGGGTACAGTGCTCCACACAGGGTACAGTGCTCCACGCAGTGTACAGTGCTGCACACAAGGTCAGTGCTGCACGCAAGCTACATTTCTCCACACAGGGTACAGTGCTCCACGCAGGGTACAGTGTTGCACCCAGGGTACAGTCCTCCACACAGGGTACAGTCCTCCACACAGGGTAAAGTGCTCCACCCAGGGTACAGTGCTCCACACAGGTTAGAGTGCTGTACACAGGGTACAGTCCTCCACACAGGGTAGGGTTCTGCAAACAGGGTACATTATTTCACACAGGGTACAGTGCATCACACAGGATACAGTGCTGCACACTTAGTACAGTGCTGCACACAGTGTACAGTGCTGCACACAGTGTACAGTGCTCCACACAGGGTATAGTCCTCCACACAGGGTACATTGCTCCAAACAGGTTACAGTGCTCCACTCAGTGTACAGTGCTGCACACATTGTAGAGTGCTCCACACAAGGTGGAGTGCTGCACACAGTTTACAGTCACCCACAAAGGGTACAGTACTCCGCACAGGATACAGTCCTGCACAGAGGATACAGTCCTCCACACAGGGTACAGTGCTGCACACAGTTTGCAGAGCTCCACACAGGGAACAGTGCTGCACACAGGGAACAGTGCTCCACACAGGGTAGAGTGCTGCACATAGGGTACAGTGCTCCACACAGGGTACAGTGCTTCACACAGGGTACAATGCTCTACAAAGGGTACAGTGCTCCATACAGGGTACAGTTCTGCACATAGGGTACAGTGCTGCACACAGTGTACAGTGCTCCACACAGGGTACTGTTCTGCACACAGGGTATAGACCTCCACACAGTGTACAGTGCTGCACACATGGTGTAGTCCTCCACACAGGGTACTGTGCTGCACACAGCGTACAGTGCTCCACACTGGTTACAGTCCTCCACACAGGGTACATTGCTCCAAACAGGGTACAGTGCCCCACACAGGATACAGTCCTCCACACAGTGTACAGTGCTCCACACAGTGTAGAACGCTCCACACAGGGTGCAGTGCTGCACACAGTGTACAGTCCTCCACACAGAGTAAATCCTCCACACAGGGTACTGTGCTCCACTCAGTGTAGAGTGCTCCACACAGGGTGCAGTGCTGCACACAGTTTAAAGTCCTCCACACAGTTTACAGTGCTCCACACAGTATACAGTCCTGCACAGAGTGTACAGTGCTGCACACAGTTTGCAGAGCTCCACACAGGGAACAGTGCTGCACACAGGGTACACTGCTGCACACAGGGTACAGTCCTCCACAAAGGGTAAATCCTCCACACAGGGTACAGTGCTCCACACAGGGTACTGTGCTCCACACAGTGTACAGTGCTGCACACAGGGTACAGTCCTCCACAAAGGGTAAATCCTCCACACGGGGTACAGTTCTCCACACAGTGTGCAGTGCTGCACACAGTGTACAGTCCTCCACACAGGGTACTGTGCTGCACACAGGTTACATTCCACCACACAGGATACAGTGCTCCATTCAGGTTAGAGTGCTCCACACAGTGTACAGTGCTGCACACAGTGTACAGTGCTGCACACCGGGTACAGTGCTGCACACAGGGTACAGTCCTCCACACAGGGTACAGTCCTCCACACAGGGTAAAGTGCTCCACACAGGGTACAGTGCTCCACACAGGATACAGTGCTGCACACTTGGTACAGTGCTGCACACAGGGTACAGTCCTCCACACAGGGTACAGTGTTGCACCCAGGGTACAGTCCTCCACACAGGGTACAGTCCTCCACACAGGGTAAAGTGCTCCACACAGGGTACAGTGCTCCACACAGGTTAGAGTGCTGCACACAGGGTACAGTCCTCCGCACAGGGTAGGGTGCTGCAAACAGGGTACATTATTTCACACAGGGTACAGTGCATCACACAGGGTACAGTGCTGCACACAAAGTACAGTGCTCCACACAGGGTACTGTTCGGCACACAGGGTATAGTCCTCCACACAGTGTACAGTGCTGCACACAGCGTGCAGTGCTCCACACAGTGTACCGTGCTGCACACAGGGTATAGTCGTCCACACAGGGTACAGTGCTGCACACAGGGTGTGGTCCACCACACAGGGTACAGTGCTGCACACAGGGTGTGGTCCACCACACAGGGTACAGTGCTGCACACAGGGTACAGTGCTCCACACAGGTTAGTCCTCCACACAGGGTACATTGCTCCAAACAGGGTACAGTGCTCCACACCGTATACAGTGCTGCACACAGGATAAAGTCCTCCACACAGGGTACAGTGCTCCACTCAGTGTACAGTGCTCCACACATTGTAGAGTGCTCCACACAGGGTGGAGTGCTGCACACAGTTTACAGTCGCCCACACAGGCTACAGTACTCCACACAGGATACAGTCCTGCACACAGGCTACAGTACTCCACACAGGATACAGTCCTGCACACAGGGTACAGTCCTCCACACAGGGAACAGTGCTGCACACAGTGTACAGTGCTCCACACAGGGTACTGTTCTGCACACAGTTTGCAGAGCTCCACACAGGGAACAGTGCTGCACACAGTGTACAGTGCTCCACACAGGGTACTGTTCTGCACACGGGGTATAGTCCTCCACACAGTGTACATGCTGCACACAGGGTGTAGTCCTCCACACAGGGTACAGTGCTGCACACAGGGTACAGTGCTCCACACTGATTACAGTCCTCCACACAGTGTACAGTGCTCCACACAGTGTAGAGCGCTCCACACAGGGTACTTTGCTCCACACAGTGTAGAGTGCTCCACACAGGGTGCAGTGCTGCACACAGTGTAAAGTCCTCCACACAGTTTACAGCGCTCCACACAGTATACGGTCCTGCACAGAATGTACAGTGCTGCACACAGTTTGCAGAGCTCCACACAGGGAACAGTGCTGCACACAGGGTACACTGCTGCACACAGGTTACAGTCCTCCAGAAAGCGAAAATCCTCCACACAGGGTACAGTGCTCCACACAGTGTAGAGTGCTCCACACAGTGTACAGTGCTACACACAGTGTACAGTGCTGCACACAGTGTACAGTCCTCCACACAGGGTACAGTTCTCCACACAGTATACGGTCCTGCACAGAGCGTACAGTGCTCCACACAGTTTGCAGAGCTCCACACAGGGAACAGTGCTGCACACAGGGTACAGTGCTTGACACAGGGTACAGTGCTGCACACAGGGTACAGTCCTCCACACAGTGTACAGTGCTGCACACAAGGAACAGTGCTGCACATAGGCTACATTGCTCCACACAGGGTACAGTGCTGCACACAGGGTACAGTGCTGCACACAGTTTGCAGAGCTCCACACAGGGAACAGTGCTGCACACAAGGAACAGTGCTCCACACAGGGTAGAGTGCTGCACATAGGGTACAGTCCTCCACACAGGGTACAGTGCTTCACACAGGGTACAATGCTCTACAAAGATACAGTGCTCCAGACAGGGTACAGTTCTGCACATAGGGTACAGTGCTGCACACAGTGTACAGTGCTCCACACAGGGTACTGTTCTGCACACAGGGTATAGTCCTCCACACAGTGTACAGTGCTGCACACAGGGTGTAGTCCGCCACACAGGGTACAGTGCTGCACACAGGGTACAGTGCTCCACACTGGTTACAGTCCTCCACACAGGGTACATTGCTCCAAACAGGGTACAGTGCTCCACACAGGGTACAGTGCCCCACACAGGATACAGTCCTCCACACAGTTTACAATGCTCCACACAGTGTAGAGCGCTCCACACATGGTACACTGCTGCACACAGGGTACAGTCCTCCACAAAGGGTAAATCCTCCACACAGGGTACTGTGCTCCACACAGTGTACAGTGCTGCACACAGTGTACAGTGCTGCACACAGTGTACAGTCCTCCACACAGGGTACAGTACTCCACACAGTATACGGTCCTGCACAGAGCGTACAGTGCTCCACACAGTTTGCAGAGCTCCACTCAGGGAACAGTGCTGCACACAGGGTACAATGCTTGACACAGGGTACAGTGCTGCACACAGGGTACAGTCCTCCACACAGTGTACAGTGCTGCACACAGGGTACAGTCCTCCACAAAGGGTAAATCCTCCAAACGGGGTACAGTGCTCCACACAGTGTGCAGTGCTGCACACAGTGTACAGTCCTCCACACAGGGTACCGTGCTGCGCACAGGTTACATTGCACCACACAGGATACAGTGCTCCATTCAGGTTAGAGTGCTCCACACAGTGTACAGTGCTGCACACAGTGTACAGTGCTGCACACAGGGTACAGTCCTCCACACAGTGTAAAGTGCTGCACACAGGGTACAGTCCTCCACAAAGGGTAAATCCTCCACACGGGGTACAGTGCTCCACACAGTGTGCAGTGCTGCACACAGTGTACAGTCCTCCACACAGTGTACAGTGCTGCACACAGTGTACAGTCCTCCACCAGGGGACAGTGCTCCACACAGTATACGGTCCTGCACAGAGCGTACAGTGCTCCACACAGTTTGCAGAGCTCCACACAGGGAACAGTGCTGCACACAGGGTACAGTGCTTGACACAGGGTACAGTGCTGCACACAGGGTACAGTCCTCCACACAGTGTACAGTGCTGCACACAGGGTACAGTCCTCCACAAAGGGTAAATCCTCCAACGGGGTTCAGTGCTCCACACAGTGTGCAGTGCTGCACACAGTGTACATTCCACCACACAGGATACAGTGCTCCATTCAGGTTAGAGTGCTCCACACAATGTACAGTGCTGCACACAGTGTACAGTGCTGCACACAGGGTACAGTGCTCCACACAGGGTACATTGCTCCACACTGGGTACATTGCTCTACACAAGGTACCGTGCCCCATGGGAGGTACATTGCTGCACATAGAGTACAGTTCTGCACACAGGGTACATTGCTGCACACAGCATACAGTTCTGCACACAGGGTACAGTGCTCCACACAGGGTACAGTGCTCCACGCAGTGTACAGTGCTGCACACAAGGTCAGTGCTGCACGCAGGCTACATTTCTCCACGCAGGGTACAGTGTTGCACCCAGGGTACAGTCCTCCACACAGGGTACAGTCCTCCACACAGGGTAAAGTGCTCCACCCAGGGTACAGTGCTCCACACAGGTTAGAGTGCTGCACACAGGGTACAGTCCTCCACACAGGGTAGGGTGCTGCAAACAGGGTACATTATTTCACACAGGGTACAGTGCATCACACAGGATACAGTGCTGCACACTTGGTACAGTGCTGCACACAGTGTACAGTGCTGCACACAGTGTACAGTGCTCCACACAGGGTATAGTCCTCCACACAGGATAAAGTCCTCCACACAGGGTACAGTGCTCCACTCAGTGTACAGTGCTGCACACATTGTAGAGTGCTCCACACAAGGTGGAGTGCTGCACACAGTTTACAGTCACCCACAAAGGGTACAGTACTCCACACAGGATACAGTCCTGCACAGAGGGTACAGTACTCCACACAGGGTACAGTGCTGCACACAGTTTGCAGAGCTCCACACAGGGAAGAGTCGTGCACACAGGGAACAGTGCTCCACACAGGGTAGAGTGCTGCACATAGGGTACAGTGCTCCACACAGGGTACAGTGCTTCACACAGGGTACAATGCTCTACAAAGGGTACAGTGCTCCATACCCGGTACAGTTCTGCACATAGGGTACAGTGCTGCACACAGTGTACAGTGCTCCACACAGGGTACTGTTCTGCACACAGGGTATAGTCCTCCACACAGTGTACAGTGCTGCACACATGGTGTAGTCCTCCACACAGGGTACTGTGCTGCACACAGGGTACAGTGCTCCACACTGGTTACAGTCCTCCACACAGGGTACATTGCTCCAAACAGGGTACAGTGCCCCACACAGGATACAGTCCTCCACACAGTGTACAGTGCTCCACACAGTGTAGAGCGCTCCACACAGGGTGCAGTGCTGCACACATGGTGTAGTCCTCCACACAGGGCACTGTGCTGCACACAGGGTACAGTGCTCCACACTGGTTACAGTCCTCCACACAGGGTACATTGCTCCAAACAGGGTACAGTGCCACACACATGATACAGTCCTCCACACAGTGTACAGTGCTCCACACAGTGTAGAGCGCTCCACAGAGGGTGCAGTGCTGCACACAGTGTACAGTCCTCCACACAGTGTAGAGCGCTCCACACAGGGTACAGTGCTCCACACAGGGTAGAGTGCTCCACACAGTGTACAGTGCTGCACACAGTGTACAGTGCTGCACACAGTGTACATTCCTCCACACAGGGTACAGTGCTCCACACAGTATACGGTCCTGCACAGAGCGTACAGTGCTCCACACAGTTTGCAGAGCTCCACACAGGGAACAGTGCTGCACACAGGGTACAGTGCTTGACACAGGGTACAGTGCTGCACACAGGGTACAGTCCTCCACACAGGGTACAGTGCTGCACACAAGCAACAGTGCTGCACACAGGCTACATTGCTCCACAAAGGGTACAGTGCTGCACACAGGGTACAGTGCTCCACACAGGGTACAGTGCTCCACACAGGATACAGTGCTGCACACTGGGTACAGTGCTGCACACAGTGTACAGTCCTCCACACTGGGTAGAGTGTTGCCCCCTGGGTACAGTCCTCCACACAGGGTACAGTCCTCCACACAGGGTAAAGTGCTCCACACAGGGTACAGTGCTCCACACTGGTTAGAGTGCTGCACACAGGGTACAGTCCTCCACACAGGGTAGGGTGCTGCAAACAGGGTACATTATTTCACACAGGGTACAGTGCATCACACAGGGTACAGTGCTGCACACAAAGTACAGTGCTGCACACAGGGTACAGTGCTGCACACAAAGTACAGTGCTCCACACAGGGTACTGTTCGGCACACAGGGTATAGTCCTCCACACAGTGTACAGTGCTGCACACAGCGTGCAGTGCTCCACACAGGGTACCGTGCTGCACACAGGGTATAGTCGTCCACACAGGGTACAGTGCTGCACACAGGGTGTAGTCCACCACACAGGTTACAGTCCTCCACACAGGGTACATTGCTCCAAACAGGGTACAGTGCACCACACCGTATACAGTGCTGCACACAGGATAAAGTCCTCCACACAGGGTACAGTGCTCCACTCAGTGTACAGTGCACCACACGTTGTAGAGTGCTCCACACAGGGTGGAGTGCTGCACACAGTTTACAGTCGCCCACACAGGGTACAGTACTCCACACAGGATACAGTCCTGCACAGAGGGTACAGTACTCCACACAGGGTACAGTGCTGCACACAGTTTGCAGTGCTCCACACAGGGTACAGTGCTGCACACAGTTTGCAGTGCTCCACACAGGGTACAGTGCTGCACACAGTTTGCAGAGCTCCACACAGGGAACAGTGCTGCACACAAGGAACAGTGCTCCACACAGGGTAGAGTGCTGCACATAGGGTACAGTGCTCCACACAGGGTACAGTGCTTCACACAGGGTACAATGCTCTACAAAGATACAGTGCTCCATACAGGGTACAGTTCTGCACATAGGGTACAGTGCTGCACACAGTGTACAGTGCTCCACACAGGGTACTGTTCTGCACACAGGGTATAGTCCTCCACACAGTGAACAGTGCTGCACACAGGGTGTAGTCCGCCACACAGGGTACAGTGCTGCACACAGGGTACAGTGCTCCACACTGGTTACAGTCCTCCACACAGGGTACATTGCTCCAAACAGGGTACAGTGCTCCACACAGGGTACAGTGCCCCACACAGGATACAGTCCTCCACACAGTTTACAATGCTCCACACAGTGTAGAGCGCTCCACACATGGTACACTGCTGCACACAGGGTACAGTCCTCCACAAAGGGTAAATCCTCCACACAGGGTACTGTGCTCCACACAGTGTACAGTGCTGCACACAGTGTACAGTGCTGCACACAGTGTACAGTCCTCCACACAGGGTACAGTACTCCACACAGTATACGGTCCTGCACAGAGCGTACAGTGCTCCACACAGTTTGCAGAGCTCCACACAGGGAACAGTGCTGCACACAGGGTACAATGCTTGACACAGGGTACAGTGCTGCACACAGGGTACAGTCCTCCACACAGTGTACAGTGCTGCACACAGGGTACAGTCCTCCACAAAGGGTAAATCCTCCAAACGGGGTACAGTGCTCCACACAGTGTGCAGTGCTGCACACAGTGTACAGTCCTCCACACAGGGTACCGTGCTGCGCACAGGTTACATTGCACCACACAGGATACAGTGCTCCATTCAGGTTAGAGTGCTCCACACAGTGTACAGTGCTGCACACAGTGTACAGTGCTGCACACAGGGTACAGTCCTCCACACAGTGTAAAGTGCTGCACACAGGGTACAGTCCTCCACAAAGGGTAAATCCTCCACACGGGGTACAGTGCTCCACACAGTGTGCAGTGCTGCACACAGTGTACAGTCCTCCACACAGTGTACAGTGCTGCACACAGTGTACAGTCCTCCACACAGGGGACAGTGCTCCACACAGTATACGGTCCTGCACAGAGCGTACAGTGCTCCACACAGTTTGCAGAGCTCCACACAGGGAACAGTGCTGCACACAGGGTACAGTGCTTGACACAGGGTACAGTGCTGCACACAGGGTACAGTCCTCCACACAGTGTACAGTGCTGCACACAGGGTACAGTCCTCCACAAAGGGTAAATCCTCCAACGGGGTTCAGTGCTCCACACAGTGTGCAGTGCTGCACACAGTGTACATTCCACCACACAGGATACAGTGCTCCATTCAGGTTAGAGAGCTCCACACAATGTACAGTGCTGCACACAGTGTACAGTGCTGCACACAGGGTACAGTGCTCCACACAGGGTACATTGCTCCACACTGGGTACATTGCTCTACACAAGGTACCGTGCCCCATGGGAGGTACATTGCTGCACATAGGGTACAGTTCTGCACACAGGGTACATTGCTGCACACAGCATACAGTTCTGCACACAGGGTACAGTGCTCCACACAGGGTACAGTGCTCCACGCAGTGTACAGTGCTGCACACAAGGTCAGTGCTGCACGCAGGCTACGTTTCTCCACACAGGGTACAGTGCTCCACGCAGGGTACAGTGTTGCACCCAGGGTACAGTCCTCCACACAGGGTACAGTCCTCCACACAGGGTAAAGTGCTCCACCCAGGGTACAGTGCTCCACACAGGTTAGAGTGCTGTACACAGGGTACAGTCCTCCACACAGGGTAGGGTGCTGCAAACAGGGTACATTATTTCACACAGGGTACAGTGCATCACACAGGATACAGTGCTGCACACTTAGTACAGTGCTGCACACAGTGTACAGTGCTGCACACAGTGTACAGTGCTCCACACAGGGTATAGTCCTCCACACAGGGTACATTGCTCCAAACAGGTTACAGTGCTCCACTCAGTGTACAGTGCTGCACACATTGTAGAGTGCTCCACACAAGGTGGAGTGCTGCACACAGTTTACAGTCACCCACAAAGGGTACAGTCCTCCACACAGGATACAGTCCTGCACAGAGGGTACAGTCCTCCACACAGGGAACAGTGCTCCACACAGGGTAGAGTGCTGCACATAGGGTACAGTGCTCCACACAGGGTACAGTGCTTCACACAGGGTACAATGCTCTACAAAGGGTACAGTGCTCCATACCCGGTACAGTTCTGCACATAGGGTACAGTGCTGCACACAGTGTACAGTGCTCCACACAGGGTACTGTTCTGCACACAGGGTATAGTCCTCCACACAGTGTACAGTGCTGCACACATGGTGTAGTCCTCCACACAGGGTACTGTGCTGCACACAGGGTACAGTGCTCCACACTGGTTACAGTCCTCCACACAGGGTACATTGCTCCAAACAGGGTACAGTGCCCCACACAGGATACAGTCCTCCACACAGTGTACAGTGCTCCACACAGTGTAGAGCGCTCCACACAGGGTGCAGTGCTGCACACATGGTGTAGTCCTCCACACAGGGTACTGTGCTGCACACAGGGTACAGTGCTCCACACTGGTTACAGTCCTCCACACAGGGTACATTGCTCCAAACAGGGTACAGTGCCACACACATGATACAGTCCTCCACACAGTGTACAGTGCTCCACACAGTGTAGAGCGCTCCACACAGGGTGCAGTGCTGCACACAGTGTACAGTCCTCCACACAGAGTAAATCCTCCACACAGGGTACTGTGCTCCACACAGTGTAGAGTGCTCCACACAGGTGGCAGTGCTGCACAGAGTGTACAGTCCTCCACACAGGGTACAGTGCTCCACACAGTATACGGTCCTGCACAGAGCGTACAGTGCTCCACACAGTTTGCAGAGCTCCACACAGGGAACAGTGCTGCACACAGGGTACAGTGCTTGACACAGGGTACAGTGCTGCACACAGGGTACAGTGCTCTACACAGTGTACAGTCCTCCACACAGTGTACAGTCCTCCACACAGGGTACAATCCTCGACACAGGGTACAGTGCTGCACCCAGGGTACTGTGTTCCACACAGGGTACAGTGTTGCACACAGGGTACAGTCCTCCCCACAGGGTACAGTGCTGCACCCAGGGTACAGTCTTCCCCACAGTGTAAAGTGCTCCACACAGGGTACTGTGCTCCACACAGGGTATAGAGCTGCATACAGGGTACAGTGTTGCACACAGGTTACATTCGACAACACAGGATACAGTGCTCCATTCAGGTTAGATTGCTCCACACAGGGTACAGTGCTCCACACAGGATACTGTGCTCCACACAGTGTACGTTGTTACACATAAGGTACAGTGCTGCTCACAGGGTACAGTCCTCCACACAGGGTACAGTGCTGCACACTGAGTACAGTCCTGCACACAGGGTACAGTGATGCACCCAGGGTACCGTGCTCCACACAGGGTACAGTGCTCCATGCTAGGTACTGTGCTGCATACAGTGTACAGTGCTCCACAGCGTGTACTTGTTCCACAAAGTGTACAGTGCTCCACACAGTGTACAGTGCTCCACACAGGGTATAGTGCTGCACACAGTGTACAGTCCTACACACAGGGTTCATTCCTCCACACAAAGGATACAGTGTTCCTTTCAGGTTGGAGTGCTCCACACAGGGTACAGTGCTTCACACAGGATACAGTGCTCCACACAGTGTACGTTGTTACACATAAGGTACAGTGCTGCTCACAGGGTACAATCCTCCACACAGGGTACAGTGCTGCACACAGGGTACTGTCCTCCACACCGGGTACAGTGCTGCACCCAGGGTACAGTGCTCCACAGAGGGTACAGTGCTCCATAGAGTGTATGGAGGTGCATACTGGGTACAGTGCTCCACCCAGTGTACAGTGCGGCACAGAGGCTACAGTGCTGCAAACAGGCTTCATTGCTCCACACAGGATAATGTGCTGGACACAGTATACTGTGCTCCACACAGGGTACCGTGCTGCACCCAGGGTACACAGTTCCACACAGGGTACAGTACTCCATGCAGGATACAGTGCTGCACACAGGATACAGTCCTCCATACAAGATAAAGTGCACCACACAGGGTACAGTGCTCCACACAGGGTACAGTGCTCAACACAATACAGTCCTCCACACAGGGTACAATCCTCGACACAGGGTACAGTGTTGCACAGAGGGTACAGTGCTCGACACAGTGTACAGTGCTCGACACAGTGTATAGTGCTGCACACAGGGTACATTCGACAACACAGGATACAGTGCTCCATTCAGGTTAGAGTGCTCCACACAGGGTACAGTGCTCCACACAGGATATTGTGCTCCACACAGGGTACATTGTTACACATAAGGTACAGTGCTGCTCACAGGGTACAGTCCTCCACGCAGGGTACAGTGCTGCACCCAAGGAACAGTGCTCCACAGAGGGTATAGTGCTCCATGCTAGGTACGGTGCTGCATAAAGTGTACAGTGCTCCACACAGTGTACAGTGCTCCACACAGGGTACAGTGCTGCACACAGTTTACAGTGCTCCACACAGGGTACATTCCTCCACACAGGTTACAGTGCTGCACATAGGGTACAGTGCACCACACAGTGTACAGTGCTCCACACAGTGTACAGTGCTCCGCACAGGGTACATTCCTCCAGAGAGGATACAGTGCTCCATTCAGGTTAGAGTGCACCACACAGGGTACAGTGCTCCACACAGTATACAGTGCTCCACACACCGTACATTTTTACACATAAGGTACAGTGCTGCTCACAGGGTACAGTCCTCCACACATAAGGTACAGTGCTGCACACAGGGTACAGTGCTCCACACAGTGTATAGAGCTGCATACTGGGTACAGTGCTCCACACAGTGTACAGTGCGGCACACAGGGTAGTGTGCTGCACACAGGGTACAGTGCTGCACACAGGCTTCATTGCTCCACTCAGGCTAAGGTGCTGCACAAAGGGTACAGTGCTCCACACAGGGTACCGTGCTGCACCCAGGGTACACAGTTCCACACAGGGTACAGTCCTCCACACAAGATACAGTGCACCACACAGGGTACAGTGCTCCACACAGTGTACAGTGCTCCACACAGTGTACAGTCCTCCACACAGGGTACAATCCTCGACAGAGGGTACAGTGTTGCACAGAGGATACAGTGATGCACACAGGGTACAGTGTTCCACATAGGGTACAGTGTTGCACACAGAGTACAGTCCTCCCCACAGGGTACAGTGCTGCACCCAGGGTACAGTCTTCCCCACAGTGTACAGTGCTCCCAACAGGGTACTGTGCTCCACACAGGGTATAGAGCTGCATACAGGGTACAGTGCTCCACCCAGTGTACAGTGCGGCACACAGGGACAGTGCTGCTCGCAAGCTTCATGCTCCACACAGGTTAAGGTGCTGCACAGTGGGTACAGTGCTCCACACAGGGTGCAGTGCTGCACACAGTGTACAGTGCTGGACAAAGGATACCGTGCTCCAAACCGGGTACCGTGCTGCACCCAGGGTACACATTTCCACACAGGGTACAGTACTCCACGAAGGATACAGTGCTTCACACAGGATAGAGTCCTCCACACAAGATATAGTGCACCACACAGGGTACAGTGCTCCACACAGGGTACAGTGTTCCACAAAGATTATAGTGCTCCACACAGTGTACAGTCCTCCACACAGGGTACAATCCTCGACACAGGATACTTTGTTGCACAGAGGGTACAGTGCTGCACACAGGGTACAGTTTTCCACACAGTGTACAGTCCTCCACACAGTGTACAGTCCTCCACACAGGGTACAATCCTCGACACAGGGTTCAGAGCTGCACATAGGGTACAGTGTTCCACACAGGGTACAGTGCTGCACCCAGGGTACAGTCTTCCCCACAGTGTACAGCGCTCCACACAGGGTACTGTGCTCCACACAGGGTATAGAGCTGCATACAGGGTACAGTGTGGCACACAGGGTACATTCGACAACACAGGATACAGTGCTCCATTCAGGTTAGAGTGCTCCACACAGGGTACAGTGCTCCACACAGGATACTGTGCTCCACACAGGGTACTCTGTTACCCATAAGGTACAGTGCTGCTCACAGACTACAGTCCTCGACACAGGGTACAGTGCTGCACACAGGGTACAGTCCTCCACACAGGGTACAGTGCTGCACCAAGGGTACTGTGCTCCACAGAGGGTACAGTGCTCCATGCTAGGTACTGTGCTGCATACAGTGTACAGTGATCCACAGAGTGTACATTGCTCCACAAAGTGTACAGTACTCCACACAGTGTACAGTGCTGCACACAGGGTACAGTGCTCTACACAGTGTACAGTCCTCCACACAGTGTACAGTCCTCCACACAGGGTACAATCCTCGACACAGGGTACAGTGCTGCACACAGGGTACAGAGTTCCACACAGGGTACAGTGTTGCACACAGGGTACAGTCCTCCCCACAGGGTACAGTGCTGCACCCAGGGTACAGTCTTCCCCACAGTGTACCGTGCTCCACACAGGGTACTGTGCTCCACACAGGGTATAGAGCTGCATACAGGGTACATTGTTGCACACAGGGTACATTCGACAACGCAGGATACAGTGCTCCATTCAGGTTAGAGTGCTCCACACAGGGTACAGTGCTCCACACAGGATACTGTGCTCCACCCAGTGTACATTGTTACACATAAGGTACAGTGCTGCACACAGGGTACAGTCCTCCACACAGGGTACAGTGCTGCACACAGTGTACAGTCCTCCACAAAGTGTACAGTGCAGCACACAGGGTACAGTGCTACTCGCAGGCTTCGTGCTCCACACAGGTTAATGTGCTGCGCAGAGGGTACAGTGCTCCACAAAGGGTGCAGTGCTGCACACAGTGTACAGTGCTGGACACAGGATACCGTGCTCCACACAGGGTACCGTGCTGCACCCAGGGTACACATTTCCACACAGGGTACAGTACTCCACGAAGGATACAATGCTGCACACAGGATAGAGTCCTCCACACAAGATACAGTGCACCACACAGGGTACAGTCCTCCACACACTGTACAGTGCTCCACACAGGGTACAATCCTCGACACAGGGCACAGTGTTGCACAGAGGGTACAGTGCTGCACACAGGGTACAGTGCTCTACACAGTGTACAGTCCTCCACACAGTGTACAGTCCTCCACACAGGGTACAATCCTCGACACAGGGTACAGTGCTGCACCCAGGGTACTGTGTTCCACACAGGGTACAGTGTTGCACACAGGGTACAGTCCTCCCCACAGGGTACAGTGCTGCACCCAGGGTACAGTCTTCCACACAGTGTAAAGTGCTCCACACAGGGTACTGTGCTCCACACAGGGTATAGAGCTGCATACAGGGTACAGTGTTGCACACAGGTTACATTCGACAACACAGGATACAGTGCTCCATTCAGGTTAGATTGCTCCACACAGGGTACAGTGCTCCACACAGGATACTGTGCTCCACACAGTGTACGTTGTTACACATAAGGTACAGTGCTGCTCACAGGGTACAGTCCTCCACACAGGGTACAGTGCTGCACACTGAGTACAGTCCTGCACACAGGGTACAGTGATGCACCCAGGGTACCGTGCTCCACACAGGGTACAGTGCTCCATGCTAGGTACTGTGCTGCATACAGTGTACAGTGCTCCACAGCGTGTACTTGTTCCACAAAGTGTACAGTGCTCCACACAGTGTACAGTGCTCCACACAGGGTATAGTGCTGCACACAGTGTACAGTCCTACACACAGGGTTCATTCCTCCACACAGGGTACAGTGTTCCTTTCAGGTTGGAGTGCTCTACACAGGGTACAGTGCTTCACACAGGATACAGTGCTCCACACAGTGTACGTTGTTACACATAAGGTACAGTGCTGCTCACAGGGTACAATCCTCCACACAGGGTACAGTGCTGCACACAGGGTACTGTCCTCCACACCGGGTACAGTGCTGCACCCAGGGTACAGTGCTCCACAGAGGGTACAGTGCTCCATAGAGTGTATGGAGGTGCATACTGGGTACAGTGCTCCACCCAGTGTACAGTGCGGCACAGAGGCTACAGTGCTGCAAACAGGCTTCATTGCTCCACACAGGATAATGTGCTGGACACAGTATACTGTGCTCCACACAGGGTACCGTGCTGCACCCAGGGTACACAGTTCCACACAGGGTACAGTACTCCATGCAGGATACAGTGCTGCACACAGGATACAGTCCTCCATACAAGATAAAGTGCACCACACAGGGTACAGTGCTCCACACAGGGTACAGTGCTCAACACAATACAGTCCTCCACACAGGGTACAATCCTCAACACAGGGTACAGTGTTGCACAGAGGGTACAGTGCTCGACACAGTGTATAGTGCTGCACACAGGGTACATTCGACAACACAGGATACAGTGCTCCATTCAGGTTAGAGTGCTCCACACAGGGTACAGTGCTCCACACAGGATATTGTGCTCCACACAGGGTACATTGTTACACATAAGGTACAGTGCTGCTCACAGGGTACAGTCCTCCACGCAGGGTACAGTGCTGCACCCAAGGAACAGTGCTCCACAGAGGGTATAGTGCTCCATGCTAGGTACGGTGCTGCATAAAGTGTACAGTGCTCCACACAGTGTACAGTGCTCCACACAGGGTACAGTGCTGCACACAGTTTACAGTGCTCCACACAGGGTACATTCCTCCACACAGGTTACAGTGCTGCACATAGGGTACAGTGCACCACACAGTGTACAGTGCTCCACACAGTGTACAGTGCTGCACACAGGGTTCATTCCTCCACACAGGATACAGTGCTCCACACAGTGTACAGTGCTGCACACAGTGTACTGTCCACCACACAGGTTACAGTGCTGCACATAGGGTACAGTGCTCCACAGAGTGTACATTGCTCCACAAATTGTACAGTGCTGCACACAGGGTACAGTCGTCCCCACAGTGTACAGTGCTGCACCCAGGGTACAGTCCTCCACACAAGGTACAGTCCTCCACACAGGGTTAAGTGCTCCACACAGGATACAGTGCTGCACATAGGGTAAAGTGCTGCATACAGGGTACGGTCCTCCACACAGGATAGGGTGCTGCACACAGGTTGCATTACTGCACACAGGGTACAGTGCTGCATACAGAGTACAGTGCTCCACACAGGGTACAGTGTTGCACACAAAGTACAGTGCTCCACACATGGTACTGTTCTGCACAGAGGGTATAGTCCTCCACACAGGGTACAGTGCTGCACACAGGGTACAGTCCTCCACACAGTGTACAGTGCTCCACACAGTGTACAGTGCTGCATACAGGGTACATTCCTCCACACAGGATACAGTGCTCCATTCAGGTTGGAGTGCTCCACACAGGGTACAGTACATCACACAGGATACAGTGCTCCACACAGTGTACATTGTTACAAATAAGGTACAGTGCTGCTCACAGGGTACAGTCCTCCTCACAGTGTCCAGTCCTCCACACAGTGTACAGTTCTCCACACAGGGTACAATCCTCGACACAGGATACAGTGCTGCACCCAGGGTACAGTCTTCCCCACAGTGTACAGTGCTGCACACAGGGTACTGTGCTCCACACAGGGTATAGAGCTGCATACAGGGTACCGTGTTGCACACAGGGTACGTTCGACAACACTGGATACAGTGCTCCATTCAGGTTAGAGTGCTCCACACAGGGTACTGTGCTCCACACAGGATACTGTGCTCCACACAGGGTACATTGTTACACATAAGGTACAGTGCTGCACACAGGGTACAGTCTTCCACACAGGGTACAGTGCTGCACCCAGCGTACAGTGCTCCACAAAGTGTACAGTGCTCCACACAGTGTATAGTGCTGCACACAGGGTACAGTGCTGCACACAGGGTACTGTCCTCCACACAGGTTACAGTGCTGCACATAGGGTACAGTGCTCCACACAGTGTACAGTGCTCCACACAGTGTACAGTCCTACACACAGGGTTCATTCCTCGACACTGGGTACACTGCTGCACACACGGTACAGTCCTCCACACCGGGCACAGTGCTTGACACAGGATACTGTGCTGCACCCAGGGTACAGTGCTCCACACAGGGTACTGTGCTCCACACAGGGTATAGAGCTGCATACAGGGTGCAGTGCTCCTCCCAGTGTACAGTGCGGCACACAGGGTGCAGTGCTGTACACAGTCTTCTTTGCTCCACACAGGCTAAGGTGCTGCACAGCGGGTACAGTGCTCCACACAGGGTGCAGTGCTGCACACAGTGTACAGTGCTGGACACAGGATAGTGTGCTCCACACAGGGTACCATGCTGCACCCATGGTACACAGTTCCACACAGGGTACAGTACTCCACGCAGGATACAGTGCTGCACACAGGGTACAGTGCTGCACCCAGGGTACCCAGTTCCACACAGGGTACAGTCCTCCCCACAGGGTACAGTGCTGCACCCAGGGTACAGTCCTCCCCACAGTGTACAGTGCTGCACCCAGGGTACAGTCTTCCACACATGGTAAAGTGCTCCACACAGGAAACAGTGCTGCACATAGGGTAAAGTGCTGCACACAGGGTACGGTGCTGCACACAGAGTACAGTGCTGCACACAAAGTACAGTGCTCCACACAGGGTACTGTTCTGCACAGAGGGTATAGTCCTCCCCACAGGGTACAGTGTTGCACCCAGGGTACAGTCGTCCCCACAGTGTACAGTGCTCCACACAGCATACAGTGCTCCACACAGTGTACATTGTTACAAATGAGGTACAGTGCCGCGCACAGGGTACAGTGCTCCACACAGGGTACAATGCTGCATGCAGGGTACAGTGCCGGACACGGGATACAGTGCTCCACACAGGGTACAGTGCTGCACAAAGGGTACATTGCTCCACACAGTGTACAGTGCTCCAGAAAGGATACATTGATGCACACAGGATACAGTGGTCCACCCAGGGTACTGTGCTGCACACAGGGTACAGTGCTCCACACAGGGTACAGTGCTCCACGCAAGGTACTGTGCTGCACTCAGGGTACAGTCCTCCACACAGGGTACCGTGCTCCACACAGGGTACAGTGATGCACACAGGACACAGTGCTGCACACAGGGTACAGTGCTGCACACAAGGTATAGTCCTCCACACAGGGTACAATGCTGCACACAGGGTAAGCGCTCCACACAGGTCAGTGTCCTCCACCCTGGGTACAATGCTCCACACAGGGTACAGTGCGGCACAGCGGATACAGTGCTCCACACAGGCTACAATTCTCCACACAGGATACAGTCCTCCACACAGGGTACAGCGCTCCACAAAGGGTACAGTGCTCCACACAGTGTACAGTCCTCCACACAGGGTACAGTGTTGCACAGAGGGTACAGTGCTACACACAGGGTATAGTGCTCCACACAGGGTACAGTGTTGCACAGAGGGTACAATGCTGCACCCAGGGTACATTCCTCCACACAGGATACAATCCTCCACACAGGGTTAAGTGTTCCACACACGATACAGTGCTGCACATAGGGTAAAGTGCTGCACACAGGGTACAGTCTTCCACACGGGGTAGGGTGCTGCACACAGGGTACATTACTGCACACAGGGTACAGTGCTGCACACAGAGTACAGTGCTCCACACAGGGTACAGTGCTGCACACAAAGTACAGTGCTCCACACAGGGCACTGTTCTGCACAGAGGGTATAGTCCTCCACACAGGGTACAGTGCTGCACACAGTGTACAGTCCTCCACAAAGTGTACAGTGCTGCACTCAGCATGCAGTGCTCCACACAGTTTACAGTCCTCCACACTGGGTACAGTGCTGCACACAGGGTACAGTGCTCCACACAGGTTACAGTCCTCCACACAGGTTACATTGCTCCACACAGGGTACAGTGCTCCACACCAGATTCAGTGCTCCACACATGATACAGTCCTCCACACAGGCTACATTGCTTCACACAGGGTACAGTGCTCCACACAGGGTACAGTGCTCCACAAAGGGTAAATCCTACACACAGGTTACAGTGCTCCACAAATTGTAGAGTGCTCCACACAGGGTAGAGTGCTGCACACAGGATACAGTCCTGCACAGAGGTTACAGTGCTCCACACAGTTTGCAGAGCTCCACACAGGGAATAGTGCTGCAAACAGTGCTCGACACAGGGTACAGTGCTGCACACAGAGTACAGTCCTCCACACAGGGTACAGTACTGCACACAGGGTACAGTCCTCCACCCAGGTTACAGTGCTGCACACAGGTTGCATTTCTCCACACAGGATACAGTGCTCCATTCAGGTTAGAGAGCTCCACACAGGGTACAGTGCTCCACACAGGCTACAGTGCTGCACACAGTGTACAGTGCTCCACACGGAGTACAGTGCTGCACACAGGGTACAGTGCTCCACACAGGGTACATTGCTCCACAATGGGTACATTGCTCTACACAGGGTACAGTGCTCCATATAGGGTACAGTGCTGCACATAGGGTACAGTGCTGCACACAGGGTACATTGCTGCACACAGCGTACAGCGCTGCACACAGGGTACAGTGCTCCATACAGGGTACAGTGCTCCATGCAGGGTACAGTGCTCCACACAGGGTACAGTGCTCCACGCATGGTACAGTACTGCATACAAGGTACAGTGCTGCACACAGGCTCCATTGCTCCATACAGGGTACAGTGCTGCACACAGGGTACAGTGCTCCACAAAGGTTACAATCCTCCTCACAGGTTACATTGCACTACACAGGGTACAGTGCTCCACACCAGATACAGTCCTCCACACAGGCTACAGTGCTCCACAAAGGCTACAGTGCACCACAGAGGATACAGTGCTCCACACAGTGTACAGTCCTCCACAAAGTGTAAATCCTCCACACAGGGTACAGTGCTCCACACATTGTAGAGTGCTCCACACAGGGTGGAGTGCTGTACACAGTGTACAGTCCTCCACACAGGGTACAGTCCTCCACACAGGGTACAGTGCTCCAGACAGGATACAGTCCTGCACAGATGTTACGGTGCTCCACACAGTTTGCAGAGCTCCACACAGGTTGGAGTGCTGTACACAGTGTACAGTCCTCCACACAGGGTACAGTGTTTCAGCCAGGGTACAGTCCTCCACACAGGCTACAGACCTCCACACAGGGTAAAGTGCTCCACACATGGTACAGTGCTCCACACAGGTTAGAGTGCTGCTCACAGTTTACAGTCCTCCACACAGGGTAGGGTGCTGCACACGGGGTACAGTGCTCCACAAAGGTTACAGTCCTCCACACAGGTTACATTGCTCCACACAGGGTACAGTCCTCCAAACAGGCTACAGTGCTCCTCACACGGTACAGTGCTGCACACAGGGTACAGTGATGCACACTGGGTACAGTCCGCCACACAGGATACAGTGCTGCACACTGGGTACAGTGCTCCACACATTGTACAGTGCTGTGCACAGGGCACTGTGCTGCACACAGTGTACATTCCTACACATAGGGTTCATTCCTCCACACAGGATACAATTCTGCACCCAGGGTACAGTCCTCCACACAGAGTTCAGTCCTCCTCTAAGGATACAGTGCTCCACATAGTGTACAGTGCTCCACAGAGGTTACAGTGCAGCACACAGGGTATAGTGCTGCACACAGGGTGCAGTCCTCTACACAGGATACAGTGCTCCACACAGGGTACAGTGCTCCACACAGGGTACAATGCTGCACACAGGGTACAGTGCTCCACACAGGTTACAGTCCTCCACACTGGGTACAGTGCTGCGCACAGGGTATAGTCCTCCACACAGGGTACAGTGCTGCACACAGTGTACAGTGTTCCACAAAGGTTACAGTCCTCCACACAGGTTACATTGCTCCACACAGGGTACAGTGCTCCACACCAGATACAGTGTTCCACAGAGAATGCAGTGCTCCACATGCTCCACACAGTTTGCAGAGCTCCACACAGGGAACAGTGCTCGACACAGGGTACAGTGCTGCACACAGGGTACAGTGCTCCACACAGGGTAGAGTGCTGCACACAGGGTACAGTCCTCCACCCAGGTTACAGTGCTGCACATAGGGTACAGTGTTCCACGCAGGGTACAGTGCTCCACACAGGGTACAGTGCTCCACACAGGTTGCATTCCTCCATACAGGATACAGTGCTCCATTCAGGTTAGAGTGCTCCACACAGGGTACAGTGCTCCACACAGGATACAGTGCTCCACACAATGTACAGTGCTGCAGACAGGATACAGTGCTGCACACAGTCTTCATTGCTCCAAACAGGCTACAGTGCTGCACACAGGGTACAGTGCTCCACACAGAGTACAGTGCTGCACACAGGGTACAGTGCTCCACACAGGGTACATTGCTCCACAATAGGTACATTGCTCTACACAGGGTACAGTGCTCCATATAGGGTACAGTGCACCACATAGGGTACAGTGCTGCACACAGGGTACAGTGCTGCACACAAGGTATAGTCCTCCACACAGGGTACAGTGCTGCACACAGTGTACAGTCCTCCTCACAGGGTACAATGCTGCACACAGGGTAAGTGCTCCACACAAGTTAGAGTCCTCCACCCTGGGTACAGTGCTCCACACAGGGTACAGTGCAGCACAGCGGATACAGTGCTCCACACAGGCTACAATGCTCCACACAGGATACAGTACTCCACACAGGGTACAGTGCTCCACACAGGGTACAGTGCTCCACACAGGGTACAGTCCTCCACAAAGTGTAAATCCTCCACACAGGGAACTGTGCTCCACACAGTGTAGGGTGCTCCACACAGGGTGCAGTGCTGCACGCTGTGTACAGTGCTCCACACAGTTTACAGTGCTCCACACAGTTTGCAGTGCACCACACAGGGAACAATGCTGCACACAGTGTACAGTGCTCGACACAGGGTACTGTGCTGCATACCGGGTACAGTCCTCCACACAGGGTACAGTGCTGCACATAGGGTACAGTGCTCCACACAGCGTACAGTGCTCCACACAGGGTACAGTGCTGCACACAGGTTACATTCCTCCACACAGGATACAATGCTCCATTCAGGTTAGAGTGCTCCACACAGGGTACAGTTCTCCACACAGGATACAGTGCTCCACACGTGTACGTTGCTGCACACAGGGTACAGTGCTGCACACAGACTTCATTGCTCCACACAGGCTACAGTGCTGCACACAGGGTACAGTGCTCCACACAGGGTACAGTGCTCCACACAGGGCACAGTGCTCCACACAGTGTACATTGCTGCGCACAGGGTACAGTGCTGCACACAGTATTCATTGCTCCACGCAGGCTAAGGTGCTGCACATAGGGTACAGTGCTCCACACAGGGTGCAGCACTGCACACAGTGTACAGTGCTGGACACAGTATACCGTGCTCCACACAGGGTCCCGTGCTGCACCCAGTGTACACGGTTCCACACAGGGTACAGTACTCCACACAGGATACAGTGCTGCACACAGGATACAGTCCTCCACACAAGATACAGTACACCACACAGGGTACAGTGCTCCACACAGGGTACAGCGCTCCACCCAGTGTACAGTCCTCCACACAGGGTACAATCCTCGACACAGGGTACAGTGTTGCACAGAGGGTACAGTGCTGCACACAGGGAACTGTGCTCCACACAGTGTAGGGTGCTCCACACAGGGTGCAGTGCTGCACGCTGTGTACAGTGCTCCACACAGTGTACAGTGCTCCACACAGTTTGCAGTGCACCACACAGGGAACAATGCTGCACACAGTGTACAGTGCTCGACACAGGGTACTGTGCTGCACACCGGGTACAGTCCTCCACACAGGGTACAGTGCTGCACATAGGGTACAGTGCTCCACACAGCGTACAGTGCTCCACACAGGGTACAGTGCTGCACACAGGTTACATTCCTCCACACAGGATACAATGCTCCATTCAGGTTAGAGTGCTCCACACAGGGTACAGTTCTCCACACAGGATACAGTGCTCCACACGTGTACATTGCTGCACACAGGGTACAGTGCTGCACACAGTCTTCATTGCCCCACGCAGGCTAGGGTGCTGCACATAGGGTACAGTGCTCCACACAGGGTGCAGCACTGCACACAGTGTACAGTGCTGGACACAGTATACCGTGCTCCACACAGGGTCCCGTGCTGCACCCAGTGTACACAGTTCCACACAGGGTACAGTACTCCACACAGGATACAGTGCTGCACACAGGATACAGTGCTGCACATAGGGTAAAGTGCTGCACATAGGGTACCGTGCTCCACACAGGGTCCCGTGCTGCACCCAGTGTACACAGTTCCACACAGGGTACAGTACTCCACACAGGATACAGTGCTGCACACAGGATACAGTCCTCCACACAGGATACAGTGCTGCACACAGGGTACAGTGCTGCACACAGTTTACAGTGTTCCACACAGGGTACAGAGCTCCACACAGGGTACAGTGCTCCACACAGGGTACAGTGCTCGACACAGGATACAGTGCTGCATACAGGTTGCAGTGCTCCACACAGGGTACATTGCTCCACACAGGGTACAGTGCTGCATACAGAGTACAGTGCTCCACACAGGTTACAGTGCTCCACACAGGGTACAGTGCTGAACACAGGATTCAGTGCTCCACTCAGGGTACAGTTCTGCACACAGGGTACAGTGCTGCACACAGTTTACAGTGTTCGACACAGGGTACAGTGCTGAACACAGGATTCAGTGCTGAACACAGGATTCAGTGCTCCACACAGGCTACAGTGCTCCACACAGGGTACAGTGCTGCACACAGGTTACATTCCTCCACACAGGATACAGTGCTCCATTCAGGTTAGAGTGCTCCACACAGGGTACAGTGCTCCACACAGGATACAGTGCTCCACACAGGGTACAGTGTTCCACACAGGGTACAGTGCTGCACACAGGCTTCATTGCTCCACACAGGAAACAGTGCTGCACACAGGGTACAGTGCTCCACACAGGGTACAGTGCTCCACACAGGATACAGTGCTCCACACAGTGTACAGTGCTGCACACAGGGTACAGAGCCTGACACAGGCTTCATTGCTCCACGCAGGCTAAGGTGCTGCACAGAGGGTACAGTGCTCCACACTGGATGCGGTGCTGCACACAGTGTACAGTGCTGGACACAGGATACCGTGCTCCACACAGGGTACCATGCTGCACCCAAGGTACACAGTTCCACACAGGGTACAGTAGCCCACGCAGGGTACGCTGCTGCACACAGGATACAGTCCTCCACACAAGATACAGCGCATCACACAGGGTACAGTGCTCCACACAGGGTACAGTGCTCCACACAGTGTACAGTCCTCCACACAGGGTACAATCCTCGACACAGGGTACAGTGTTGCACAGAGGGTACAGTGCTGCACACAGTGTACAGTCCTCCACACAGTGTAGGGTGCTCCACACAGGGTGCAGTGCTGCCCGCTGTGTACAGTGCTCCACACAGTGTACAGTGCTCCACACAGTTTGCAGTGCACCACACAGGGAACAATGCTGCACACAGTGTAAAGTGCTCGACACAGGGTACTGTGCTGCACACCGGGTACAGTCCTCCACACAGGGTACAGTGCTGCACATAGGGTACAGTGCTCCACACAGCGTACAGTGCTCCACACAGGGTACAGTGCTGCACACAGGTTACATTCCTCCACACAGGATACAATGCTCCATTCAGGTTAGAGTGCTCCACACAGGGTACAGTTCTCCACACAGGATACAGTGCTCCACACGTGTACATTGCTGCACACAGGGTACAGTGCTGCACACAGACTTCATTGCTCCACGCAGGCTAAGGTGCTGCACATAGGGTACAGTGCTCCACACAGGGTGCAGCACTGCACACAGTGTACAGTGCTGGACACAGTATACCGTGCTCCACACAGGGTCCCGTGCTGCACCCAGTGTACACAGTTCCACACAGGGTACAGTACTCCACACAGGATACAGTGCTGCACACAGGATACAGTGCTGCACATAGGGTAAAGTGCTGCACATAGGGTACCGTGCTCCACACAGGGTCCCGTGCTGCACCCAGTGTACACAGTTCCACACAGGGTACAGTACTCCACACAGGATACAGTGCTGCACACAGGATACAGTCCTCCACACAGGCTACAGTGCTTCACACAGGGTACAGTGCTCCATACAGGATACAGTCCTGCACAGAGGTTACAGTGCTCCACACAGTTTGCAGAGCTCCACACAGGGAACAGTGCTCGACATAGGGTACACTGCTCCATTCAGGTTAGAGTGCTCCACACATGGTACAGTGCTGCACATAGGGTACTGTGCTGCACACAGGGTACAGTCCTCCACACAGGTTACAGTGCTGCACACAGGGTACAGTGCTCCACGCAGGATACAGTGCTCCATTCAGGTTAGAGTGCTCCACACAGGGTACAGTGCTCCACAAAGGATACAGTGCTCCACACATGAACATTGCTGCACACAGGGTACAGTGCTGCACACAGGCTTCCTTGCTCCACACAGGCTAAGGTTCTGCACAGAGGGTACAGTGCTTCTCACAGGGTGCAGTGCTGCACACAGTGTACAATGCCGGACACAGGATACCATGCTCCACACAGGGTACCGTGCTGCACCCAGGGTATACAGTTCCACACAGGGTACAGTGCTCCACGCAGGATACAGTGCTGCACACAGGATACAGTCCTCCACACTAGATACAGTGCACCACACAGCGTACAGTGCTCCACACAGGGTACAGTGCTCCAAACAGTGTACAATCCTCCACATAGGGTGCAATCCTCGACACAGGGTACAGTGTTGCACAGAGTGTACAGTGCTGCACGCAGGGTACTGTGTTGCACAGAGGGTACAGTGCTGCACACAGGGTACAGTGCTGCACCACGGGTACAGTCCTCCACACATGATACAGTCCTCCACACAGGATTAAGTGCTCCACACAGGATACAGTGCTGCACATAGGGTAAAGTGCTGCACACAGGGTACAGTGCTCCACATAGGGTTGGGTGCTGCACCCAGGGTACAGTCCTCCACACATGATACAGTCCTCCACACAGGGATAAGTGCTCCACCCAGGTTACAGTGCTGCACATAGTGTACAGTGCTCCACACAGGGTATTGTTCTGCACAGAGGGTATAGTCCTCCACACAGGGTACAGTGCTGCACACAGTGTACAGTCCTCTACACAGTGTACAGTGCTGCACACAGCGTGCAGTGCTCCACACAGGTTACAGTCCTCCACACTGGGTACAGTGCTGCACACAGGGTGTAGTCCTCCACACAGGGTACAGTGCTGCACACAGTGTACAGTGTTCCACAAAGGTTACAGTCCTCCACACAGGTTACATTGCTCCACACAGGGTACAGTGCTCCACACCAGATACAGTGTTCCACAGAGAATGCAGTGCTCCACATGCTCCACACAGTTTGCAGAGCTCCACACAGGGAACAGTGCTCGACACAGGGTACAGTGCTGCACACAGGGTACAGTCCTCCACCCAGGTTACAGTGCTGCACATAGGGTACAGTGTTCCACGCAGGGTACAGTGCTCCACACAGGGTACAGTGCTCCACACAGGTTGCATTCCTCCATACAGGATACAGTGCTCCATTCAGGTTAGAGTGCTCCACACAGGGTACAGTGCTCCACACAGGATACAGTGCTCCACACAATGTACAGTGCTGCAGACAGGATACAGTGCTGCACACAGTCTTCATTGCTCCAAACAGGCTACAGTGCTGCACACAGGGAACAGTGCTCCACACAGAGTACAGTGCTGCACACAGGGTACAGTGCTCCACACAGGGTACATTGCTCCACAATAGGTACATTGCTCTACACAGGGTACAGTGCTCCATATAGGGTACAGTGCTGCACACAGGGTACAGTGCTGCACACAGGATACAGTGCTGCACACAGTGTACAGTGCTCCACTCAGGGTACAATGCTGCACACAGGGTACAGTGCTGGACACAGGATACAGTGCTCCACACAGGGTACAGTGCTGCACAAAAAGTACAGTGCTCCACAGAGGGTACAGTGTTGCACACCGTGTACAGTGCTTCACACAGGATACAGTGCTCCACACAGGGTACAGTGCTGCACACAGGGTACAGTGCTCCACATAGGGTAGGGTGCTGCACCCTGGGTACAGTCCTCCACACATGATACAGTCCTCCACACAGGGATAAGTGCTGCATACAAGGTACAGTGCTGTACACAGGCTATATTGCTCCATACAGGGTACAGTGCTGCACACAAAGTACAGTGCTCCACACAGGGTATTGTTCTGCACAGAGTGTATAGTCCTCCACACAGTGTACAGTGCTGCACACAGTGTACAGTCCTCCACACAGTGTACAGTGCTGCACACAGTGTACAGTGCTCCACAAAGGTTACAGTCCTCCACACAGGTTACATTGCTCCACACAGGGTACAGTGCTCCACACAGGGTACAGTGCTGCACACAGGTTGCATTCCTCCACATAGGATACAGAGCTCCATTCAGGTTAGAGTGCTCCACACAGGGTACAGTGCTCCACACAGAATACAGTGCTCCACACAGTTTACAGTGCTGCACACAGGATACAGTGCTGCACACAGTCTTCATTGCTCCACACAGGCTGCAGTGTGGCACACAGGGTACAGTGCTGCTCACAGGGTACAGTGCTCCACACAGGGTACAGTGCTCCACACAGGGTACTGTTCTGCACAGAGGGTATAGTCCTCCACACAGGGTTATGTGCTGCACACAGTGTACAGTCCTCCACACAGATACAGTGCTGCACACAGCATGCAGTGCTCCACACAGTGTACAGTGCTGCACACAGGGTACAGTCGTCCACACAGGGTACAGTGCTGCACACAGGGCATAGTCCTCCACACAGGGTACAGTGCTGCACACAGGGTACAGTGCTCCAAACAGGTTACAGTCCTCCACAAGGGGTACATTGCTCCACATAGGATACAGTCCTCCACACAGGCAACAGTGCTCCACACAGGGTACAGTCCTCCACAAAGGGTAAATCATCCACACAGGGTACAGTGCTCCACACAGTTTGCAGAGCTCCACACAGGGAACAGTGCTCGACACAGGGTACAGTGCTGCACACAGGGTACAGATCTCCACACAGGGTACAGTGCTGCACACAGGTTACAGTCCTCCACACAGGGTACAGTGCTGCACACAGGGTACAGTGTAGCACACAGGATACAGTCCTCCACACAGGCTACAGTGATCCCCACAGGGTACAGTGCTCCACACAGTGTACTGTCCTCCACAAAGGGTAAATCCTCCACACAGGGTACAGTGCTACACACAGTGTACAGTCCTCCACACAGGGTACAGTGCTGCACACAGTGTACAGTGCTCCACACAGGGTACAGTGTTGGACACAGGGTACAGTGCTCCTTGCTAGGTACAGTGCTGCATACAGGGTACAGTGCTCCACACAGTGTTCAGTCCTCCTCTAAGGATACAGTTCTCCACATAGTGTACAGTGCTCCACAGAGTGTACAGTGCAGCACAGAGGGTATAGTGCTGCACGCAGGGTGCAGTCCTCCACACAGGGTACAGTGCTCCACAGAGGATACAGTGCTGCACAAAGGTTACAGAGCACTAAACAATGAAGAGTGCTCCACACAGTGTACAGTGATGCACACAGGATACAGTGCTGCACACAGGGTACAGTGCTCCACACAGGGTACAGTGCACCACCCAGGGTACTGTGCTGCACACAGGATAAAGTGCTCCACACAGGGTACAGTGCTACACACAGTTTACAGTGATCCACACAGGGTACAGTCCTCCACACAGGTTACAGTGCTGCGCATAGGGTACAGTGCTCCACACAGCGTACAGTGCTCCACACAGGGTACAGTGCTGCACACAGGTTGCATTCCTCCACATAGGATACAGAGCTCCATTCAGGTTCGAGTGCTGCACACAGGGTACATTGCTCCACACAGGATACAGTGCTCCACACAGTGTACAGTGCTGCACACAGGGTACAGTGCTGCACACAGTGTACAGTGCTCCACACAGGCTCCAGTGCTGCACACAGGGTACAGTGCTGCACACAGTGTACAGTCCTCCACACAGGGTACAGTGCTGCACACAGGGCATAGTCCTCCACACAGGGTACAGTGCTGCACACAGGGTACAGTGCTCCACACAGGTTACAGTCCTCCACAAGGGATACATTGCTCCACACAGGATACAGTCCTCCACACAGGCTACAGTGCTCCACACAGGGTAGAGTGCTCCACACAGGGTACAGTCCTCCACAAAGGGTAAATCCTCCACACAGGGTACAGTGCTCCACACAGTTTGCAGAGCTCCACACAGGGAACAGTGCTCGACACAGGGTACAGTGCTGCACACAGGGTACAGATCTCCACACGGTACAGTGCTGCACACAGGTTACAGTCCTCCACACAGGGTACAGTGCTGCACACAGGGTAAAGTCCTCCACACAGGGTACAGTGCAGCACACAGGATACAGTCCTCCACACAGGCTACAGTGATCCACACAGGGTACAGTGCTCCACACAGTGTACTGTCCTCCACAAAGGGTAAATCCTCCACACAGGGTACAGTGCTGCACACAGTGTACAGTCCTCCACACAGGGTACAGTGCTGCACACAGTGTACAGTCCTCCACACAGTATACAGTGCTTCACACAGTTTGCTGAGATCCACACAGGGAACAGTGCTCGACACAGGGTACAGTGCTGCACACAGGATATAGTCCTCCACACAGGTTACAGTGCTGCATATGGGGTACAGTGCTCCACACAGGGTACAGTGCTGCACTCAGGGTACAGTCCTCCACACAGGTTACAGTGCTGCATATAGGGTACAGTGCTCCACACAGGGTACAGTGCTCCACACAGGGTACAGTGCTGCACACAGGTTGCATTCCTCCACATAGGATACAATGCTCCATTCAGGTTAGAGTGCTCCACACTGGGTACAGTGCTCCACACAGGATACAGTGCTCCACACAGTGTCCAGTGCTGCACACAGGGTACAGTGCTGCACACAGTCTTCATTGCTCCACACAGGCTACAGAGCTGCACACAGGGTACAGTGCTCCACACAGGATACAGTGCTCCACACAGGGTACAGTGCTGCACACAGGGTACAGTGCTCAACACAGGGTACAGTGCTCCACGCAGGGTACAGTGCTCCACACAGGGTACAGTGCTCCACACAGTGTACAGTGCTCCAGCCTGGATATATTGATCCACACAGGTTACAGTGCTGCACACAGGGTAAAGTGCTCCACGCAAAGTACAGTGCTCCACACAGTGTACAGTGCTCCACACAGGATACAGTCCTCCACACAGGTTACAGTGCTGCACATAGGGTACAGTGCTCCACACAGGGTACAGTGCTCCACACAGGGTACAGTGCTGCACACAGGTTGCATTCCTCCACATAGGATACAGAGCCCCATTCAGTTTAGATTGCTCCACATAGGGTACAGTGCTCCACACAGCGTACAGTGCTGCACACAGGGTACAGTCCTCCACACAGTTTACAGTGCTGCACATAGCGTACAGTCCTCCACACAGGGTACAGTGCTGCACACAGGGTGCATTCCTCCACATTGGATACAGAGCTCCATTCAGTTTAGATTGCTCCACATAGGGTACAGTGCTCCACACAGCGTACAGTGCTCCACACAGGATGCAGTCCTCCATACAGGGTACAGTGCTCCACACAGGGTACAGTGCTGCACACAGTTTACAGTGTTCCACACAGGGTACAGAGCTCCACACAGGGCACAGTGCTCCACACAGGGTACAGTGCTCAACACAGGGTACAGTGCTGCACACAGGGTAGTGATACACAAAGGTTACAGTTCTCCACACAGGGTACAGTGCACCTCACAGGGTACAGTGCTGCACACAGGGTACAGTGCTGCACACAGGGTACAGTGATGCACACAGGATACAGTCCTCCACACAGGGTACAGTGCTCCACACAGGATACAGTCCTCCACACAGGGTACAGTGCACCACACAGGATACAGTGCTCCACACAGGGTACAGTGCTGCACACAGGGTACAGTGCTCCAAACAGGGTGCAGTGCTCCACGCAAGGTACTGTGCTGCATACAGTGTACAGTGCTCCACAGAGTGTACATTGCTCCACAAAGTGTACAGTGCTGCACACAGTGTACAGTGATGCACATAGGGTACAGTCCTCCACACAGGGTACAGCCCTCCACACAGGATACAGTGCTCCACACAGGGTACAGTGCTGCACACAGTGTACAGTGCTCCACACAGGGTACAGTCCTCCACGCAAGGTACAGTGCTGCATACAGGTACAGTGCTCCACAGAGTGTACATTGCTCCACAAAGTGTACAGTGCTGCACACAGTGTACTTTCCTACACACAGGGTAAAGTCCTCCACACAGAGTTCAGTCCTCCTCAAAGGATACAGTGCTCCATATAGTGTACATTGCTCCACAGGTGGTACAGTGCAGCACACAGGGTATAGTGCCCCACGCATGATGCAGTGTTCCATACAGGGCACAGTGCTCCACACAGGATACAGTGCTGCACACAGGGTACAGTGCTGCACACAGGGTACAGTGCTGCACACAGGTTGCATTCCTCCACATATGATAAAGAGCTCCATTCAGGTTAGAGTGCTCCACATAGGGTATAGTTCTCCACACAGGATGCAGTCCTCCATACAGGGTACAGTGTTCCACACAGGATACAGTGCTGCACACAGGGTACAGTGCTGCACACAGTTTACAGTGTTCCACACAGGGTACAGAGCTCCACACAGGGTACAGTGCTCCACACAGGGTACAGTGCTCGACACAGGATACAGTGCTGCATACAGGGTACAGTGCTCGACACAGGATACAGTGCTGCATACAGGGTGCAGTGCTCCACACAGGGTACATTGCTCCACACAGGGTACAGTGCTGCACACAGGGTAGTGATACACAAAGGTTAGAGTTCTCCACACAGGGTACAGTGCACCTCACAGGGTACAGTGCTGCACACAGGGTACAGTGCTGCACACAGGGTACAGTGATGCACACAGGATACAGTCCTCCACACAGGGTACAGTGCTGCACACAGGGTACAGAGCTGCACACAGTGTACAGTGCTCCACACAGGGTACAGTGATGTACACAGGATACAGTGCTGCACACAGTGTACAGTGCTCCACATACGGTACAGTGCTGCACACAGGTAACAGTGCTGGACACAGGATACAGTGCTCCACACACGGTATAGTGCTGCACACAGGGAACAGTGCTGGACACAGTATACAGTGCTCCACGCAGGGTACAGTGCTGCACACAGGGTACATTACTCCACACAGTGTACAGAGCTCCACACAGGATACATTGATCCACACAGGATACAGTACTCCACCCAGGGTACAGTGCTCCACACAGGGTACAGTCCTCCACACAGGGTACAGTGCTCCACACAGGATACAGTGCTCCACACAGGGTACAGTGCTGCACACAGGGTACAGTGCTCCAAACAGGGTGCAGTGCTCCACGCAAGGTACAGTGCTCCATACAGTGTACAGTGCTCCACAGAGTGTACATTGCTCCAAAAAGTGTACAGTGCTGCACACAGTGTACAGTCCTACACACAGGGTACATTCCTTCACACAGTGTACAGTGCTGCACACAGGGTACAGTGATGCACATAGGGTACAGTCCTCCACACAGGGTACAGTCCTCCACACAGGATACAGCGTTCCACACAGGGTACAGTGCCCCACACAGTGTACAGTGCTAAACACAGGGTACATTACTTTGCACAGGGTACAGTACTCCACCCAGGATAGGGTGCTGCATACAGGACACATTTCTCCACACAGTGTACAGTGCTGCACACAGGGTACAGTGCTGGACACTGGATACAGTGCTCCACACAGGGTACAGTGCTGCACCCAGGTACAGTGCCCCACACAGGGTACAGTGCATCACACAGGGTACAGTGCTGCACACAGGGTAGTGATACACAAAGGTTACAGTTCTCCACACAGGGTACAGTGCACCTCACAGGGTACAGTGCTGCACACAGGGTACAGTGCTGCACACAGGGTATAGTGCTCCACACAGGATACAGTCCTCCACACAGGGTACAGTGCTCCACACAGGATACAGTGCTCCATACAGGGTACAGTGCTGCACACAGGGTACAGTGCTCCAAACAGGGTGCAGTGCTCCACGCAAGGTACAGTGCTGCATACAGTGTACAGTGCTCCACAGAGTGTACATTGCTCCACAAAGTGTACAGTGCTGCACACAGTGTACAGTCCTACACACAGGGTACATTCCTTCACACAGTGTACAGTGCTGCACACAGGGTACAGTGATGCACATAGGGTACAGTCCTCCACACAGGGTACAGTCCTCCACACAGGATACAGTGCTCCACACAGGGTACAGTGCTGCACACAGTGTACAGTGCTCCACACAGTGTACAGTCCTCCACGCAAGGTACAGTGCTGCATACAGGTACAGTGCTCCACAGAGTGTACATTGCTCCACAAAGTGTACAGTGCTGCACACAGTGTACTTTCCTACACACAGGGCAAAGTCCTCCACACAGAGTTCAGTCCTCCTCAAAGGATACAGTGCTCCACATAGTGTACATTGCTCCACAGGTGGTACAGTGCAGCACACAGGGTATAGTGCTCCACGCATGATGCAGTCCTCCATACAGGGTACAGTGCTCCACACAGGATACAGTGCTGCACACAGGGTACAGTGCTGCACACAGTGTACAGTGCTCCACACAGGGTACAGTGATGTACACAGGATACAGTGCTGCACACAGTGTACAGTGCTCCACACACGGTACAGTGCTGCACACAGGGAACAGTGCTGGACACAGTATACAGTGCTCCACGCAGGGTACAGTGCTGCACACAGGGTACATTGCTCCACACAGTGTACAGAGCTCCACACAGGATACATTGATCCACACAGGATACAGTACTCCACCCAGGGTACAGTGCTCCACACAGGGTACAGTGCGCCACACAGGGTACAGTGCTGCACACAGTGTACATTGCTCCACACAGTGTACAGTGCTGCACACAGGGTTCAGTGCTCCACACAGGGTACAGTGCTCCACACAGGGTACAGTGCTGCACACAGTGTACATTGCTCTACACAGTGTACAGTGCTGCACACAGGGTACAGTCCTCCACACAGGGTACCGTGCTCCACACAGTGTTCAGTGCTCCACACAGGGTACTGTTCTGCACAGAGTATATAGTCCTCCACACCGGGTACAGTGCTGCACACAGGGTATAGTCCTCCATACAGGGTACAGTGCTGCACACAGGGGACAGTCCTCCACACAGTGTACAGTGCTGCACACAGGGTACAGTGCTCTGCACAGTTTACAGTCCTCCACAAAGGGTACAGTGCTCCACAGAGGGTACAGTGCTGCACACCGAATACAGTGCTCCACACAGTATACAGTCCTCCACACAGGCTACAGTGCTCCACAGAGTGTACAGTGCTCCACATAGGGTACAGTCCTCCGCAAAGTGTAAATCCTCCACACAGGGTACAGTGCTCCACACAGTGTACAGTCCTCCACACAGGGTGCAGTGCACCACACAGGATACTGTCCTGCACATAGGGTACATTGCTCCATCAGGGTACAGTGCTGCACGCATTGTACATTGCTCCACACAGGATACATTGTTCCACACAGGTTCAGTGCTCCACGCAAGCTACGTTGCTGCACACAGTGTACAGTGCTCCACACAGGGTACAATGCTCCACGCAAGGTACAGTTTTGCACACAGTGTTCAGTGCTCCACATAGGGTACAGTGCTCCACGCAAGCTACGTTGCTGCACACAGTGTACAGTGCTCCACACAGGGTATAGTGCTCCACGCAAGGTACAGTGATGCACACAGGGTACAGTGCTACACACAGTTTACAGTGGTCCACACAGGGTACAGTGCTCGACACAGTGTACAGTGCTGCATACAGGGCGCAGTGCTCCACACAGGGTAAATTGCTCCACGAAGGGTATCGTGCTCCACACAGGGTACATTGCTGTGCACAGGGTACAGTGCTGCACACAAGGTACAGTGCTCCACAGAGGGTTCAGTACTCCACACAGGGCCCAGTGCTCCACAAAGGGTAAAGTGCTCCACAGAGAGTTCAGTACTCCACACAGGGCACAGTGCTCCACAAAGGGTAAAGTGCTCCACAAAGGGTACAGTGCTCCACACACGGTACAGTGCTGTACACAAGGTACAGTGCTGCACACAGGCTACATTGCTCCACTTAGCATACAGTGCTGCACACAGTGTACATTGGTCCACACAGGGTACAGTGCTGCACACAGGGTACAGTGATGCACACAGTTTACAGTTCTCCACACAGGGTACAGTGCACCACACAGGGTACAGTGCTGCACCCAGGTACAGTGCTCCACACAGAGTGCAGTGCTCCACACAGGGTACAGTGCTGCACACAGGTTACAGTGCTCCACACATGGTACAGTGCTGAACATAGTGTACAGTGCTCCACACAGGATACAGTGTTCCACATAGGATACAGAGCTCCACGCAGTGTACAGTGCTCTACACAGGTTACAGTACCCCACACAGTGTACAGTGCTCCACACAGGGTACATTACTTTGCACAGTGTACAGTACTCCACCCAGGATAGGGTGCTGCATACAGGACACAGTTCTCCACACAGGGTACAGTGCTGGACACTGGATACAGTGCTCCACACAGGGTACAGTGCTGCACCCAGGTACAGTGCTCCACACAGGGTACAGTGCTGCACACAGTGTACAGTGCTCCACACAGGGTACAGTGCTGCACCCAGGTACAGTGCCCCACACAGGGCACAGTGCTGCACACAGGGTACAGTGCTCCACACAGGGTACAGTGCTGCACACAGGGTACAGTGCTCCACACAGGGTACAGTGCTGCACACAGAGTACAGTGCTCCACACAGGGTACAGTGCTCCACACAGGGTACAGTGCTGCATACAGAGTACAGTGCTCCACACAGGTTACAGTGCTCCACACAGGGTACAGTGCTGAACACAGGATTCAGTGCTCCACTCAGGGTACAGTTCTGCACACAGGGTACAGTGCTGCACACAGTTTACAGTGTTCCACACAGGGTACAGTGCTGAACACAGGATTCAGTGCTGAACACAGGATTCAGTGCTCCACACAGGCTACAGTGCTCCACACAGTGTACATTACTTCGCACAGGGTACAGTACTGCACACAGTGTACAGGGCTCCACACTGGGTAAAGTCCTCCACAGTGTTTACAGTGCCCCACACAGGGTACAGTGCTCCACACAGGGCGCATTCCTCCATACAGGGTACGGAACTCCATAGATGATACAGTGCTGCACACAGGGTGCAGTGCTCCAGACAGGATACAGCGCTGGACACAGGGTACAGTGCTCCACACAGGATACAGCGTTCCACACAGGGTGCAGTGCCCCACACAGTGTACAGTGCTAAACACAGGGTACATTACTTTGCACAGGGTACAGTACTCCAACCAGGATAGGGTGCTGCATACAGGACACATTTCTCCACACAGGGTACAGTGCTGCACACAGGGTACAGTGCTGGACACTGGATACAGTGCTCCACACAGGGTACAGTGCTGCACCCAGGTACAGTGCCCCACACAGGGTACAGTGCTCCACACAGGGTACAGTGCTGCACACAGAGTACAGTGCTCCACACAGGGTACAGTGCTCCACACAGGGTACAGTGCTGCACACAGAGTACAGTGCTCCGCACAGGTTACAGTGCTGAACGCAGGATTCAGTGCTTCACAAAGGGTACAGAGCTGCACAAAGTGTAAAGTGCTCCACAACGGATACAGTGCTGCACACAGGGTACAGTGCTGGACACTGGATACAGTGCTCCACACAGGGTACAGTGCTGCACCCAGGTACAGTGCTCCACAAAGCGTACATTGCTGCACCCAGGTGCAGTCCTCCACACAGGGTACAGTGCTCCACACAGGGTACAGTGCTGCATACAGAGTACAGTGCTCCACACAGGTTACAGTGCTCCACACAGGGTACAGTGCTGAACACAGGATTCAGTGCTCCACTCAGGGTACAGTTCTGCACACAGGGTACAGTGCTGCACACAGTTTACAGTGTTCCACACAGGGTACAGTGCTGAACACAGGATTCAGTGCTCCACAAAGCGTACATTGCTGCACCCAGGTGCAGTCCTCCACACAGGGTACAGTGCTGCACACGGGGTACAGTGCGCCACACAGCATAGAGTGCTGCAGACAGGTTACAGTGCTCCTCAAAGTGTAGAGTGCTGCACACAGGGTACAGTGCTGGACACAGGATACAGTGCTCCACAAAGGGTACAGTGCTGCATACAGGTTGCAGAGCTCCACACAGGGTCCATTGATCCACGAAGGGCACAGTGCACCAGAAAGGGTACAGTGCAGCCCCCAGGGTACAGTGCTCCACACAGGGTACAGTGTTCCACCCAGTGTACAGTGCTGCATACAGGGTACAGTGCTCCACACAGTCTGCATTGCTGCACGCAGGGGACAGTACTGCAGACCGGGTACATTGCTTCACACAGGGTACAGTGCTCAACACAGGATTCAGTAATACACACAGCGTAATGTGCTGCATACAGGGTTCAGTCCTACACACAAGGTAAAATCCTCCACCCAGAGTACAGTGCTGCAGACAGGGTACAGTGCTGCACACAAGGTACAGTCGCTCACACAGGGTACAGTGCTCCACACAGGGTACAGTGCTGCACAAAGCAGACAGTGCTCCACAGAGGGTGCATTGCTGCTCACAGGGCACAGTCCTCCACACAGGGTACAGTGTTCCACACAGGGTACAGTGCTGCACAAAGTGTACAGTGCTCCACACAGGATAGAGTGCTCCACTCAGGGTACAGTGCTCGACAGGGGGTACAGGGCTCCACACAGGGTACAGTGTTGAGCACAGGGTAAAGTGCACAACAGAGGGTACAGTGCTCCACCCAGTGTACAATGCTCTACACAGGGTACAGTCCTGCACACAGTATACAGTGCTCCACACAGGATAAAGTGCTGTACACAGGGTACAGTGCTGCACACAGTATACATTGCTCCACCCAGTGTACAGTGCTCCACACAGAATACATTGAACAACACAGGTACAGTGCTCCACACAGGATACAGTGCTGCACACAGTGTACAGTGCTCCACACAGGGTTCAGTGCTCCACACAGAGTACGGTGCCCCACACAGGGTTCAGTACCGCACACAGGGTACAGTGCTCCAGACAGGGTACTGTACTGCACAGAGGGTACAGTACTGCACACAGGGCACAGTGCTGAGCACAGGGTAAAGTGCACAACACAGGGTACAGTGCTCTACACAGGGTACAGTCCTGCACACATTATACATTGTTCCACACAGGTACAGTGCTCCACACAGGATACAGTGCTGTACACAGTGTACAGTGCAGCCCCGAGGTTATAGTGCTCCACACAGGATACAGTGCTGCACACAGTGTACAGTGCTCCACACAGGGTACAGTGCTCCACACAGTGTACGGTGCCCCACACAGGGTTCAGTACCGCACACAGGGTACAGTGCTCCAGAGAGGATACTGTACTGCACAGAGGGTACAGTGCTCAACACAGGGTTCAGTACTCCACACAAGGTACAATCCTCCACACAGCGTACATTGCTGCAGACTGGGTACAGTGCTCCACACAGGGTACAGTGCTCCACAAAGCATACAGTGCTCCACAGAGTGTACAGAGTTGCTCACAGGGCACAGTCTACCACACAGGGTACAGTGCTCCACACAGTGTAGAGTGCTCCACACAGGGTGCAGTGCTGCACACAGTGTACAGTCATCCACACAGGGTACAGTGTTGCACACAGGATACAGTCTGGCACAGAGGGTACAGTGCTCCACACAGTTTGCAGAGCTCCACACAGGGAACAGTGCTGCACACAGCGTACAGTGTTCGGCACAGGGTACAGTGCTCCACACAGGGTTCAGTGCTCCACACAGTGTAGAGTGCTCCACACGGAGTGCAGTGCTGCACACAGGGTACAGTCCTAAACACAGGGTACAATGCTCCACACAGGATACAGACCTGCACAGAGGGTACAGAGCTTCACACTGGTTGCAGAGCTCCACACAGGGAACAGTGCTGCACACAGGGTACAGAGCTCGACACAGGGTAAAGTGCTCCACACAGGGTACAGTCCTCCACACAGGGTACAGTGCTGCACACAGGGTACACTGCAACACACAGGGTATTTTGCTGCACACAGGATACAGTGCTCGACACAGGGTACAGTGCCCACACAGGGTACAGTGCTCCACACAGGATACTGTCTTGCACAGAGGGTACAGTGCTCCATACAGGTTGCAGAGCTCCACACAGTGTACAGTGCTGCACACAGATTACAGCGCTCCACAACTGTTAAAGTGCTGCCCCCAGGGTACAGTGCTGCACACAGGGTACAGTGCTCCACACAGGGTACATTGCTGTGCACAGGGCACAGTCCACCACACAGGGTACATTTCTGCAAACAGGGTAGAGTCCTCACTACAGGGTACAGTCATCCACTCAGGGTACAGTCCTCCACACAGGGTACAGGGCTGTACACAGGGTACAGTGCTCCAAATAGGGTACAGTGTTCCACACAGGGTACAGTGCTGCACAAAGTGTACAGTGCTCCACACAGGATAGAGTGCTCCACTCAGGGTACAGTGCTCGACAGAGGGTACAGAGCACCACACAGGGTACAGTGCTGAGCACAGAGTAAAGTGCACCACACAGTGTACAGTGCTCCACCCAGTGTACAGTGCTCCACACAGGGTACAGTCCTGCACACAGTATACAGTGCTCCACACAGGGTACAGTGCTGCACACAGTTTATATTGCTCCACCCAGTGTATATTGCTCCACACAGGCTACATTGTTCCACACAGGTACAGTGCTCCACACAGGATACAGTGCTGCACACAATGTACAGTGCTGCCCCGAGGTTATAGTGCTCCACACAGGATACAGTGCTGCACACAGTGTACAGTGCTCCACACAGGGTTCAGTGCTCCACACAGTGTACGGTGCCCAAAACAGGGTTCAGTACCGCACACAGGGTACAGTGCTCCAGAAAGTGTACTGTACTTCACAGAGGGTACAGTTTTCAACACAGGGTTCAGTGCTCCACAGAGGGTACAGTACTGCACACAGCGTAAAGTGCTGCACACAGGGTACACTGCTACACACAAGGTACAATCCTCCACACAGCATACATTGCTGCAGACTGGGTACAGTGCTCCACACAGGGTACAGTGCTCCACACAGTGTAGAGTGCTCCACACAGTGTAGATTGCTCCACACAGGGTGCAGTGCTGCACACAGTGTACAGTCCTCCACACAGGGTACAGTGCTGCACACAGGATACAGTCCTGCACAGAGGGTACAGTGCTCCACACTGTTTGTAGAGCACCACACAGGGAACAGTGCTGCACACAGGGTACAGTGTTCGACACAGGGTACAGTGCTCCACACAGGGTTCACTGCTCCACACAGTGTAGAGTGCTCCACACGGAGTGCAGTGCTGCACACAGTGTACGGTCCAACACAGGGTATAGTGCTCCACACAGGATACAGTACTGCAAACAGGGTACAGTGCTCGACACAGGGTACAGTCCTCCACACAGGGTACAGTCCTGCAAACAGGGTACAGTGCTCGACACAGGGTACAGTCCTCCACACAGGGTACAGTCCTCCACACAGGGTAATGTGCTGCACACAGGGTACACTGCATCACACAGGGTATTTTGCTCCACACAGGATACAGTCCTGCACAGAGGGTACAGTGATCTATACAGGTTGCAGAGCTCCACACATTGTACAGTGCTGCACACAGAGTACAGTGCTCCACAACTGTTAAAGTGCTGCCCCCAGGGTACAGTGCTCCACACAGGGTACAGTGTTCAACATCGGGTACAGTGCTGCACATAGGGCACAGTGCTGCACAGAGGGTACAGTGTTCCACACAGGGTACAGTGCTGCACACAGGGTACAGTGCTCCACACAGGGTACAGTCCTCCACACAGGGTAATGTGCTGCACACAGGGTACACTGCATCACACAGGGTATTTTGCTCCACACAGGATACTGTCCTGCACAGAGGGTACAGTGCTCCATACAGGTTGCAGAGATCCACACAGGGTACAGTGCTGCACACAGGGTACAGTGTTCGACACAGGGTACACTGCTCCACACAGGGTTCAGTGCTCCACACAGTGTAGAGTGCTCCACACGGAGTGCAGTGCTGCACACAGTGTACAGTCCTCCACACAGGGTACAATGCTCTACACAGGATACAGTCCTGCACAGAGGGTACAGAGCTTCACACTGGTTGCAGAGCTCCACACAGGGAACAGTGCTGCATACAGGGTACAGTGCTCAACACAGGGTACAGTGCTCCACACAGGCTAGACTCCTCCACACAGGGTACAGTGCTGCACACAGGGTACACTGCATCACACAGGGTATTTTGCTGCACACAGGATACAGTGCTCGACACAGAGTACAGTGCCCACACAGGGTACAGTGCTCCACACAGCTTACTGTCCTGCACAGAGGGTACAGTGCTCCATACAGGTTGCAGAGCTCCACACAGTGTACAGTGCTGTACACAGAGTACAGTGCTCCACAACTGTTAAATTGCTGCCCCCAGGGTACAGTGCTCCACACAGGGTACAGTGTTCCACACAGGGTACAGTGCTGCACACAGGGTACAGTGCTCCACACAGGGTACAGTGCTGCACACAGGGTACATTGCTCCACACAGGGTACAGTGCTCCACACAGGGTACAGTGCTCCACACAGGGTACATTGCTGCACACAGGGTACATTGCTCCACACAGGTTACAGTGCTCCACACAGTGTACATTGCTGCACACAGGGTACAGTCCTCCACACAGGGTACATTTCTGCACAAAGGGTAGAGTCCTCGCTACAGGGTACAGTCATCCACTCAGAGTACAGTCCTCCACACAGAGTACAGTGCTGTACACAGGGTACAGTGTTCGACACAGGGTACAGTGCTCCACACAGGGTTCACTGCTCCACACAGTGTAGAGTGCTCCACACGGAGTGCAGTGCAGCACACAGTGTACAGTCCAACACAGGGTATAGTGCTCCACACAGGATGCAGTCCTGCACACAGGGTACAGTGCTCGACACAGGGTACAGTGTTCAACGCCGGGTACAGTGCTGCACACAGTGCACAGTGCTGCCCACAGTGTACAGTGCACCACACAGGGTACAGTGCTGCACACAGTGTACAGTGCTCCACACAGGGTACAGTGCTGCACACAGGGTACATTGCTCCACACAGGGTACAGTGCTGAACACAGGGTACATTGTTCCACACAGGGTACAGTGCACCACACAGGGTACATTGCTGCGCACAGGGTACAGTCCTCCACACAGGGTACATTTCGGCACACAGGGTAGAGTCCTCACTACAGAGTACAGTCATCCACTCAGGGTACAGTCCTCCTCACAGGGTACAGTGCTGTACCCAGGGTACAGTGTTCGACACAGGGTACAGTGTTCCACACAGGGTACAGTGCTGCACAAAGTGTACAGTGCTCCACACAGGATAGAGTGCTCCACTCAGGGTACAGTGCTCGACAGAGGGTACAGTACTCCACACAGGGCACAGTGCTGAGCACAGGGTAAAGTGCACCACACAGGGTACAGTGCTCCACCCAGTGTACAGTGCTCTAAACTGGGTACAGTCCTGCACACAGTATACAGTGCTCCACACAGGATAGAGTGCTCCACTCAGGGTGGAGTGCTCGACACAGGGTTCAGTACTCCACACAGGGTTCAGTGCTCCACACAGTGTAGAGTGCTCCACACGGATTGCAGTGCTGCACACAGTGTACAGTCCTCCACACAGGGTACAATGATCCACACAGGATACAGTGCTGCACAGAGGGTACAGAGCTTCACACTGGTTGCAGAGCTCCACACAGGGAACAGTGCTGCATACAGGGTACAGTGCTCAACACAGGGTACAGTGCTCCACACAGGGTAGAGTCCTCCACACAGGGTACAGTGCTGCACACAGGGTACACTGCATCACACAGGGTATTTTGCTGCACACAGGATACAGTGCTCGACACAGAGTACAGTGCCCACACAGGGTACAGTGTTCCACACAACATACTGTCCTGCACAGAGGGTACAGTACTCCATACAGGTTGCAGAGCTCCACACAGTGTACAGTGCTCCACACAGTGTACGGTGCCCAAAACAGGGTTCAGTACCGCACACAGGGTACAGTGCTCCAGAAAGGGTACTTTACTGCACAGAGGGTACAGTGCTCAACACAGGGTTCAGTGCTCCACAGAGGGTACAGTACTGCACACAGCGTAAAGTGCTGCACACAGGGTACACTGCTACTCACAAGGTACAATCCCCCACACAGCATACATTGCTGCAGACTGGGTACAGTGCTCCACACAGGGTACAGTGCTCCACACAGTGTACAGTGCTCCACACAGTGTAGAGTGCTCCACACAGGGTGCAGTGCTGCACACAGTGTACAGTCCTCCACACAGGGTACAGTGCTGCACACAGGATACAGTCCTGCACAGAGTTTACAGAGCTTCACACTGGTTGCAGAGCTCCACACAGGGAACAGTGCTGCATACAGGGTACAGTGCTCAACACAGGGTACAGTGCTCCACACAGGCTAGACTCCTCCACACAGGGTACAGTGCTGCACACAGGGTACACTGCATCACACAGGGTATTTTGCTGCACACAGGATACAGTGCTCGACACAGAGTACAGTGCCCACACAGGGTACAGTGCTCCACACAGCTTACTGTCCTGCACAGAGGGTACAGTGCTCCATACAGGTTGCAGAGCTCCACACAGTGTACAGTGCTGTACACAGAGTACAGTGCTCCACAACTGTTAAATTGCTGCCCCCAGGGTACAGTGCTCCACACAGGGTACAGTGTTCCACACAGGGTACAGTGCTGCACACAGGGTACAGTGCTCCACACAGGGTACAGTGCTGCACACAGGGTACATTGCTCCACACAGGGTACAGTGCTGCACACAGGGTACAGTGCTCCACACAGGGTACATTGCTGCACACAGGGTACATTGCTCCACACAGGTTACAGTGCTCCACACAGTGTACATTGCTGCACACAGGGTACAGTCCTCCACACAGGGTACATTTCTGCACAAAGGGTAGAGTCCTCGCTACAGGGTACAGTCATCCACTCAGAGTACAGTCCTCCACACAGAGTACAGTGCTGTACACAGGGTACAGTGTTCGACACAGGGTACAGTGCTCCACACAGGGTTCACTGCTCCACACAGTGTAGAGTGCTCCACACGGAGTGCAGTGCAGCACACAGTGTACAGTCCAACACAGGGTATAGTGCTCCACACAGGATGCAGTCCTGCACACAGGGTACAGTACTCGACACAGGGTACAGTGTTCAACGCCGGGTACAGTGCTGCACACAGTGCACAGTGCTGCCCACAGTGTACAGTGCACCACACAGGGTACAGTGCTGCACACAGGGTACAGTGCTCCACACAGGGTACAGTGCTGCACACAGGGTACATTGCTCCACACAGGGTACAGTGCTGAACACAGGGTACATTGTTCCACACAGGGTACAGTGCTCCACACAGGGTACATTTCGGCACACAGGGTAGAGTCCTCACTACAGAGTACAGTCATCCACTCAGGGTACAGTCCTCCTCACAGGGTACAGTGCTGTACCCAGGGTACAGTGTTCGACACAGGGTACAGTGTTCCACACAGGGTACAGTGCTGCACAAAGTGTACAGTGCTCCACACAGGATAGAGTGCTCCACTCAGGGTACAGTGCTCGACAGAGGGTACAGTACTCCACACAGGGCACAGTGCTGAGCACAGGGTAAAGTGCACCACACAGGGTACAGTGCTCCACCCAGAGTACAGTGCTCTAAACTGGGTACAGTCCTGCACACAGTATACAGTGCTCCACACAGGATAGAGTGCTCCACTCAGGGTGGAGTGCTCGACACAGGGTTCAGTACTCCACACAGGGTTCAGTGCTCCACACAGTGTAGAGTGCTCCACACGGATTGCAGTGCTGCACACAGTGTACAGTCCTCCACACAGGGTACAATGATCCACACAGGATACAGTGCTGCACAGAGGGTACAGAGCTTCACACTGGTTGCAGAGCTCCACACAGGGAACAGTGCTGCATACAGGGTACAGTGCTCAACACAGGGTACAGTGCTCCACACAGGGTAGAGTCCTCCACACAGGGTACAGTGCTGCACACAGGGTACACTGCATCACACAGGGTATTTTGCTGCACACAGGATACAGTGCTCGACACAGAGTACAGTGCCCACACAGGGTACAGTGTTCCACACAACATACTGTCCTGCACAGAGGGTACAGTACTCCATACAGGTTGCAGAGCTCCACACAGTGTACAGTGCTCCACACAGTGTACGGTGCCCAAAACAGGGTTCAGTACCGCACACAGGGTACAGTGCTCCAGAAAGGGTACTTTACTGCACAGAGGGTACAGTGCTCAACACAGGGTTCAGTGCTTCACAGAGGGTACAGTACTGCACACAGCGTAAAGTGCTGCACACAGGGTACACTGCTACTCACAAGGTACAATCCCCCACACAGCATACATTGCTGCAGACTGGGTACAGTGCTCCACACAGGGTACAGTGCTCCACACAGTGTACAGTGCTCCACACAGTGTAGAGTGCTCCACACAGGGTGCAGTGCTGCACACAGTGTACAGTCCTCCACACAGGGTACAGTGCTGCACACAGGATACAGTCCTGCACAGAGGGTACAGAGCTTCACACTGGTTGCAGAGCTCCACACAGGGAACAGTGCTGCATACAGGGTACAGTGCTCAACACAGGGTACAGTGCTCCACACAGGCTAGACTCCTCCACACAGGGTACAGTGCTGCACACAGGGTACACTGCATCACACAGGGTATTTTGCTGCACACAGGATACAGTGCTCGACACAGAGTACAGTGCCCACACAGGGTACAGTGCTCCACACAGCTTACTGTCCTGCACAGAGGGTACAGTGCTCCATACAGGTTGCAGAGCTCCACACAGTGTACAGTGCTGCACACAGTGTACAGTGCTCCACAACTGTTAAATTGCTGCCCCCAGGGTACAGTGTTCCACACAGGGTACAGTGTTCCACACAGGGTACAGTGCTGCACACAGGGTACAGTGCTCCACACAGGGTACAGTGCTGCACACAGGGTACAGTGCTCCACACAGGGTACAGTGCTGCACACAGGGTACAGTGCTCCACACAGGGTACAGTGCTGCACACAGGGTACAGTGCTCCACACAGGGTACATTGCTGCACACAGGGTACATTGCTCCACAAAGGTTACAGTGCTCCACACAGTGTACATTGCTGCGCACAGGGTACAGTCCTCCACACAGGGTACATTTCTGCACACAGGGTAGAGTCCTCACTACAGGGTACAGTGCTCCACACAGAGTACAGTGCTGTACACAGGGTACAGTGTTCGACACAGGGTACAGTGCTCCACACAGGGTTCACTGCTCCACAGAGTGTAGAGTGCTCCACACGGAGTGCAGTGCTGCACACTGTGTACAGTCCAACACAGGGTATAGTGCTCCACACAGGATGCAGTCCTGCACACAGGGTACAGTGCTCGACACAGGGTACTGTGCTCCACACAGGCTGCAGAGCTCCACACAGTGCATAGTGCTGCCCACAGGGTACAATGCTCCACATACGGTACATTTCTGCACACAGGGTACAGTGCTCCACACAGGGTACAGTGCTGCACACAGGCTACAGTGCTCCACAAAGGGTACAGTGCTGAACACAGGGTACAGTGCTGCACACAGGGTACATTGCTCCACACAGGGTACAGTGCTGAACACAGTGTACAGTCCTCCACACAGGGTACAGTGCTGCACACAGGATACAGTCCTGCACAGAGGGTACAGTGCTCCACACAGTTTGCAGAGCTCCACACAGGGAACAGTGCTGCACACAGGGTACAGTGTTCGACACAGGGTACAGTGCTCCACACAGGGTTCAGTGGTCCACACAGTGTAGAGTGCTCCACATGGATTGCAGTGCTGCACACAGTGTACAGTCCTCCACACAGGGTACAATGCTCCACACAGGATACAGTCCTGCACAGAGGGTACAGAGCTTCACACTGGTTGCAGAGCTCCACACAGGGAACAGTGCTGCATACAGGGTACAGTGCTCAACACAGGGTACAGTGCTCCACATAGGGTAGAGTCCTCCACACAGGGTACAGTGCTGCACACAGGGTACACTGCATCACACGGGGTATTTTGCTGCACACAGGATACAGTGCTCGACACAGAGTACAGTGCCCACACAGGGTACAGTGCTCCACACAGCTTACTGTCCTGCACAGAGGGTACAATGCTCCATACAGGTTGCAGTGCTCCACACAGTGTACAGTGCTGTACACAGAGTACAGTGCTCCACAACTGTTAAAGTGCTGCCCCCAGGGTACAGTGCTCCACACAGGGTACAGTGTTCCACACAGGGTACAGTGCTGCACACAGGGTACAGTGCTGCACACAGGGTACAGTGCTCCACACAGGCTACAGTGCTGCACACAGGGTACAGTGCTCCACACAGGGTACAGTGCTGCACACAGGGTACATTGCTCCACACAGGGTACAGTGCTCCACACAGTGTACATTGCTGCACACAGGGTACAGTCGTCCACACAGGGTACATTTCGGCACACAGGGTAGAGTCCTCACTACAGAGTACAGTCATCCACTCAGGGTACAGTCCTCCACACAGGGTACAGTGCTGTACCCAGGGTACAGTGTTCGACACAGGGTACAGTGTTCCACACAGGGTACAGTGCTGCACACAGGATAGAGTGCTCCACTCAGGGTACAGTGCTCGACAGAGGGTACAGTACTCCACACAGGGCACAGTGCTGAGCACAGGGTAAAGTGCACCACACAGGGTACAGTGCTCCACCCAGTGTACAGTGCTCTAAAGTGGGTACAGTCCTGCACACAGTATACAGTGCTCCACACAGGATAGAGTGCTCCACTCAGGGTAGAGTGCTCGACAGAGGGTACAGTACTCCACACAGGGCACAGTGCTGAGCACAGGGTAAAGTGCACCACACAGTGTACATTGCTCCACCCAGTGTACAGTGCTCCACACAGGAGACATTGTTCCACACAGGTACAGTGCTCCACACAGGATACAGTGCTGTACACAGTGTACAGTGCTGCCCCGAGGTTATAATGCTCCACACAGGATACAGTGCTGCACACAGTGTACAGTGCTCCGCACAGGGTACAGTGCTCAACACAGTGTACGGTGCCCTACACAGGGTTCAGTACCGCACACAGGGTGCTGTGCTCCAGACAGGGTACTGTACTGCACAGAGGTTACAGTGCTCAAAACAGAGTTCAGTGCTCCACACAGGGTACAGTACTGCACACAGCGTAAAGTGCTACACACAGGGTACACTGCTACACACAAGGTACAATCCTCCACACAGCGTACATTGCTGCAGGCTGGGTACACTTCTCCACACAGGGTACAGTGCTCCACAAAGCATACAGTGCTCCACAGAGTGTACAGTGTTGCTCACAGGGCACAGTCCACCACACAAGGTACAGTGCTCCACACAGTGTAGAGTGCTCCACACAGGGTGCAGTGCTGCACACAGTGTACGGTCCTCCACACTGGGTGCAGTTCTGCACACAGGATACAGTCCTGCACAGAGGGTACAGTGCTCCACACAGTTTGAAGAGCTCCACACAGGATACAGTGCTCCACACAGTGTATGGTGCCCAAAACAGGGTTCAGTACCGCACACAGGGTACAGTGCACCAGAAAGGGTACTGTACTGCACAGAGGGTACAGTGCTCAACACAGGGTTCAGTGCTCCACAGAGGTTACAGTACTGCACACAGCGTAAAGTGATGCACACAGGGTACACTGCAACACACAAGGTACAATCCCCCACACAGCATACATTGCTGAAGACTGGGTACAGTGCTCCACACAGTGTAGAGTGCTCCACACAGGGTGCAGTGCTGCACACAGTGTACAGTCCTCCACACAGGGTACAGTGCTGCACACAGGATACAGTCCTGCACAGAGGGTACAGTGCTCCACACAGTTTGCAGAGCTCCACACAGGGAACAGTGCTGCACACAGGGTACAGTGTTCGACACAGGGTACAGTGCTCCACACAGGGTTCAGTGCTCCACACAGTGTAGAGTGCTCCACACGGATTGCAGTGCTGCACACAGTGTACAGTCCTCCACACAGGGTACAATGCTCCACACAGGATACAGTCCTGCACAGAGGGTACAGAGCTTCACACTGGTTGCAGAGCTCCACACAGGGAACAGTGCTGCATACAGGGTACAGTGCTCAACACAGGGTACAGTGCTCCACATAGGGTAGAGTCCTCCACACAGGGTAAAGTGCTGCACACAGGGTACACTGCATTACACCGGGTATTTTGCTGCACACAGGATACAGTGCTCAACACAGAGTACAGTGCCCACACAGGGTACAGTGCTCCACACAGCATACTGTCCTGCACAGAGGGTACAATGCTCCATACAGGTTGCAGTGCTCCACACAGTGTACAGTGCTGTACACAGAGTACAGTGCTCCACAACTGTTAAAGTGCTGCCCCCAGGGTACAGTGCTCCACACAGGGTACAGTGTTCCACACAGGGTACAGTGCTGCACACAGGGTACAGTGCTCCACACAGGGTACAGTGCTGCACACAGGGTACAGTGCTCCACACAGGGTACAGTGCTGCACACAGGGTACAGTGCTCCACACAGGGTACAGTGCTGCACACAGGGTACATTGCTCCACACAGGGTACAGTGCTCCACACAGGGTTCACTGCTCCACACAGTGTAGAGTGCTCCACACGGAGTGCAGTGCTGCACACAGTGTACAGTCCAACACGGTATAGTGCTCCACACAGGATACAGTCCTGCACACAGTGTACAGTGCTCGACACATGGTACTGTGCTCCACACAGGCTGCAGAGCTCCACACAGTGTACAGTGCTGCACACAGAGTACAGTGCTCCACAACTGTTAAAGTGCTGCCCCTAGGGTACAGTGCTCCACACAGGGTACAGTGTTCAACACCGGGTACAGTGCTGCACACAGTGTACAGTGCTGCCCACAGGGTACAGTGCTCCACACAGGGTACAGTGCTGCACACAGGGTACAGTGCTCCACACAGGGTACAGTGCTGCACACAGGGTAAAGTGCTCCACACAGGGTACAGTGCTGAACACAGGGGACATTTCTCCACACAGGGTACAGTGCTCCACACAGGGTACATTGCTGCGCACAGGGTACAGTCCTCCACACAGGGTACATTTCTGCACACAGGGTAGAGTCCTCACTACAGAGTACAGTCATCCACTCAGAGTTCAGTCCTCCACACAGGGTACAGTGCTGTACCCAGGGTACAGTGTTCGACACAGGGTACAGTGTTCCACACAGGGTACAGTGCTGCACAAAGTGTACAGTGCTCCACACAGGATAGAGTGCTCCACTCAGGGTACAGTGCTCGACAGAGGGTACAGTACTCCACACAGGGCACAGTGCTGAGCACAGGGTAAAGCGCACCACACAGGGTACAGTGCTCCACCCAGTGTACAGTGCTCTAAACTGGGTACAGTCCTGCACACAGTATACAGTGCTCCACACAGGATAGAGTGCTCCACTCAGGGTAGAGTGCTCGACAGAGGGTACAGTACTCCACACAGGGCACAGTGCTGAGCACAGGGTAAAGTGCACCACACAGTGTACATTGCTCCACCCAGTGTACAGTGCTCCACACAGGATACATTGTTCCACACAGGTACAGTGCTGCACACAGGATACAGTGCTGTACACAGTGTACAGTGTTCTACACAGTGTACAGTCCTGCACACAGTATACAGTGCTCCTCACAGTGTACAGTGCTGCACACAGTGTATATTGCTCCACCCAGCGTACAGCGCTCCACACAGGATGCATTGTTCCACACAGGTACAGTGCTCCACACAGGATACAGTGCTGCACACAGTGTACATTGCTGCCCCGAGGTTATAGTGCTCCACACAGGATACAGTGCTGCACACAGTGTACAGTGCTCCACACAGGGTTCAGTGCTCCACACAGTGTAGGGTGCCCCACATAGGCTTCAGTACCGCACACAGGGTACAGTGCTCCACACAGGGTACAGTGCTGCACACAGGGTACAGTGCTCCATACAGGGTACAGTGCTGCACACAGTGTATATTGCTCCACCCAGCGTACAGCGCTCCACACAGGATGCATTGTTCCACACAGGTACAGTGCTCCACACAGGATACAGTGCTGCACACAGTGTACATTGCTGCCCCGAGGTTATAGTGCTCCACACAGGATACAGTGCTGCACACAGTGTACAGTGCTCCACACAGGGTTCAGTGCTCCACACAGTGTAGGGTGCCCCACATAGGCTTCAGTACCGCACACAGGGTACAGTGCTCCACACAGGGTACAGTGCTGCACACAGGGTACAGTGCTCCATACAGGGTACAGTGCTGCACACAGGGTACATTGATCCACACAGGGGACAGTGCTCCACACAGGGCACATTTCTGCGCACAGGGTACAGTCCTCCACACAGGGTACATTTCTGCACACAGGGTAGAGTCCTCACTAAAGTGTACAGTCATCCACTCAGGGTACAGTCCTCCACACAGGGTACAGTGCTGTACACAGTGTACAGTGCTCCACATAGGGTACAATGTTCCACACAGGGTACAGTGCTGCACAAAGTGTACAGTGCTCCACACAGGATAGAGTGCTCCACTCAGGGTACAGTGCTGGACAGAGGGTACAGTGCTCCACACAGGGTACAGTGCTGAGCACAGGATAAAATGCACCACACAGAGTACAGTGCTCCACCCAGTGTACAGTGTTCTACACAGTGTACAGTCCTGCACACAGTATACAGTGCTCCTCACAGGGTACAGTGCTGCACACAGTGTATATTGCTCCACCCAGTGTACAGTGCTCCACACAGGATACATTGTTCCACACAGGTACAGTGCTCCACACAGGGTTCAGTGCTCCACACAGTGTACGGTGCCCCACACAGGGTTCAGTACCGCACACAGGGTACAGTGCTCCACACAGGGTTCAGTGCTGCACACAGGGTACAGTGCTCCATACAGGGTACAGAGCTGCACACAGGGTACATTGCTCCACACAGGGGACAGTGCTCCACACAGGGTACATTGCTGCGCACAGGGTACAGTCCTCCACACAGGGTACATTTCTGCACACAGGGTAGAGTCCTCACTAAAGGGTACAGTCATCCACTCAGGGTACAGTCCTCCACACAGGGTACAGTGCTGTACACAGGGTACAGTGCTCCACATAGGGTACAGTGTTCCACACAGGGTACAGTGCTGCACAAAGTGTACAGTGTTCCACACAGGATAGAGTGCTCCACTCAGGGTACAGTGCTGGACAGAGGGTACAGTGCTCCACACAGGGTACAGTGCTGAGCACAGGGTAAAATGCACCACAGAGGGTACAGTGCTCCACCCAGTGTACAGTGTTCTACACAGTGTACAGTCCTGCACACAGTATACAGTGCTCCACACAGGGTACAGTGTTGCACACAGTGTATATTGCTCCACCCAGTGTACAGTGCTCCACACAGGATACATTGTTCCACACGGGTACAGTGCTCCACACAGGATACAGTGCTGCACACAGTGTACATTGCTGCCCCGAGGTTATAGTGCTCCACACAGGATACAGTGCTGCACACAGTGTACAGTGCTCCACACAGGGTTCAGTGCTCCACACAGTGTACGTTGCACCACACAGGGTTCAGTACCGCACACAGGGTACAGTGCTCCAGACAGGGTACTGTACTGCACAGAGGGTACAGTACTCAACACAGGGTTCAGGTCTCCACAGAGGGTACAGTACTGCACAAAGCGTAAAGTGCTGCACACAGGGTACACTGCTACACACAAGGTACAATCCTCCACACAGCGTACATTGCTGCAGACTGGGTACAGTGCTCCACACAGGGTACAGTGCTCCACAAAGCATACAGTGCTCCACAGAGTGTACAGTGTTGATCACAGGGCACAGTAAACCACACAGGATACAGTCCTCCACACAGGGTATAGTGCTCCACACAGGATACATTCCTGCACAGAGGGTACAGAGCTTCATTTTGGTTGCAGAGCTCCACACAGGGAACAGTGCTGCACACAGGGTACAGTGCTCGACACAGGGTACAGTGCTGCACACAGGGTACAGTGCTCCATACAGGGTACAGTGCTGCACACAGGGTACATTGCTCCACACAGGTGACAGTGCTCCACACAGGGTACATTTCTGCGCACAGGGTACAGTCCTCCACACAGGGTACATTTCTGCACACCAGGGTAGAGTCCTCACTAAAGGGTACAGTCATCCACTCAGGGTACAGTCCTCCACACAGGGTACAGTGCTGTACACAGGGTACAGTGCTCCACCTAGGGTACAGTGTTCCACACAGGGTACAGTGCTGCACAAAGTGTACAGTGCTTCACACAGGATAGAGTGCTCCACTCAGGGTACAGTGCTGGACAGAGGGTACAGTGCTCCACACAGGGTACAGTGCTCGACACAGGGTATAGTGCTCCACACAGGGTACAGTCCTCCACACAGGGTACAGTGCTGCATGCAGGGTACACTGCATCACACAGGGTATTTTGCTGCAAACAGGATACAGTGCTCGACACAGGGTACAGTGCCCACACAGGGTACAGTGCACCACACAGGATACTGTCCTGCACAGAGGGTACAGTGCTCCATACAGGTTGCAGAGATCCACACAGTGTACAGTGCTGTACACAGAATACAGTGCTCCACAGAGGGAACATTGATGCGCACAGGGTACAGTCCTCCACACAGGGTACATTTCTACACCCAGGGTACAGTGCTCCACACAGGGTACAATGTTCCACACAGGGTACAGTGCTGCACACAGGGTACAGTCATCCACTCAGGGTACAGTCCTCCACACAGGGTACAGTGCTGTACACAGGGTACAGTGCTCCACATAGGGTACAGTCTTCCACACAGGGTACAGTGATGCACAAAGTGTACAGTGCTCCACACAGGATAGAGTGCTCTACACAGGGTACAGTGCTCGACAGAGGGTACAGTGCTCCACACAGGGTGAAGTGCAGAGCACAGGGTAAGGTGCACCACACAGGGTACAGTGCTCCACCCAGTGTACTGTGCTCCACACATGATACATTGTTACACACAGGTACAGTGCTTCACACAGGATACAGTGCTGCACACAGTGTACAGTGCTGCCCGAGTTAGGAGTGCTCCACACAGGATACAGTGCTGCACACAGTGTACAGTGCTGCCCCGAGGTAACAGTGCTCCTCACAGGATACAGTGCTGCACACTGTGTACAGTGCTCCACACAGGGTACTGTGCTCCACACAGTGTGCGGTGACCCACACTGGGTTCAGTACTGCACACAGGGTACAGTGCTCCAGAAAGGGTAATGTACTGCACAGAGGGTGCAGTGCTCAACACAGGGTTCAGTGCTCCACAAAGCATACAGTGCTCCACAGAGTGTACAGTGTTGCACACAGGGAACAGTCCACCACACAGGGTACAGTGCTCCACACAGTGTAGCGTGCTCCACACAGGGTGCAGTGCTGCACACAGTGTACAGTCCTCCACACAGGGTAAAGTGCTGCACACAGGATACAGTCCTGCACAGAGGGTACAGTGCTCCACACAGTGTGCAGAGCTCCACACAGGGAACAGTGCTGCACACAGGGTACAGTGTTCAACACAGCGTACAGGGCTCCACACAGGGTTCAGTGCTCCACACAGTTCAGAGTGCTCCAAACAGTGTACAGTCCTCCACAAGGGGTATAGTGCTCCACACGGATTGCAGTGCTGCACACAGGGTAGAGTCCTCCACACAGGGTACAATGCTCCACACAGGATACAGTCCTGCACAGAGGGTACAGAGCTTCACACTGGTTGCAGAGCTCCACGCAGGGAACAGTGCTGCACACAGGGTACAGTGCTCGACACAGGGTACAGTGATCCACACAGGGTACAATCCTCCACACAGGGTACAGTGCTGCACACAGGGTACACTGCATCACACAGTGTATTTTGCGGCACACAGGATACAGTGCTCGACACAGGGTACAGTGCCCACACAGGGTACAGTGCACCACACAGGATACTGTCCTGCACAGAGGGTACAGTGCACCATTCAGGTTGCAGAGCTCCACACAGTGTACAGTGCTGCACAAAGAGTACAGTGCTCCACAACTGTTAAAGTGCTGCCCCCAGGGTACAGTGCTCCACACAGGGTGCAGTCCTGCACACAGTATACAGTGCTGCACACAGCGTACAGTGCTGCACACAGTGTATATTGCTCCACCCAGTGTACTGTGCTCCACACAGGATACATTGTTCCACACAGGTACAGTGCTCCACACAGGATACAGTGCTGCACACAGTGTTCAGTGCTGCCCCGAGGTTATAGTGCTCCACACAGGATACAGTGCTGCACACAGTGTACAGTGCTCCACACAGGGTTCAGTTCTCCACACATTGTACGGTGCCCAAAACAGGGTTCAGTACCGTACACAGGGCACAGTGCTCCCGAAAGGGTACTGTACTGCACAGAGGGTTCAGTTTTCAACACAGGGTTCAGTGCTCCACAGAGGGTTCAGTACTGCACACAGCATAAAGTGCTGCACACAGGGTATACTGCTACACACAAGGTACAATCCTCCACACAGCATACATTGCTGCAGACTGGGTGCAGTGCTCCACAGAGGGTACAGTGCTCCACACAGTGTACAGTGCTCCACAGAGGGTACAGTGCTCCACACAGTGTACAGTGCTCCACACAGTGTAGAGTGCTCCACACAGGGTGCAGTGCTGCACACAGTGTACAGTCCTCCACACAGGGTACAGTGCTGCACACAGGATACAGTCCTGCACAGAGGGTACAGTGCTCCACACAGTTTGCAGAGCTCCACACAGGGAACAGTGCTGCACAGAGGGTACAGTGTTCGACACAGGGTACAGTGCTCCACACAGGGTTCACTGCTCCACACAGTGTAGAGTGCTCCAAACGGAGTGCAGTGCTGCACACAGTGTACGGTCCAACACAGGGTATACTGCTCCACACAGGATACAGTCCTGCACACAGAGTACAGTGCTCCACACAGGGTACAGTCCTCCACACAGGGTAATGTGCTGCACACAGGGTACACTGCATCACACAGGGTATTTTGCTCCACACAGGATACTGTCCTGCACAGAGGGTACAGTGCTCCATACAGGTTGCAGAGCTCCACACAGTGTACAGTGCTGCACACAGAGTACAGTGCTCCACAACTGTTAAATTGCTGCCCCCAGGGTACAGTGCTCCACACAGGGTACAGTGTTCAACACCGGGTACAGTGCTGCACACAGGGTACAGTGCTGCACACAGGGTACAGTGCTCCACACAGGGTACAGTGCTGCACACAGGGTACAGTGCTTCACACAGGGTACAGTGCTGCACACAGGGTACAGTGCTTCACACAGGGTACAGTGCTGCACACAGGGTACATTGCTCCACACAGGGTACAGTGCTCCACACAGGGTACATTGCTGCACACAGGGTACAGTCCTCCACACAGGGTACATTTCTGCACACAGGGTAGAGTCCTCACTACAGAGTACAGTCATCCACTCAGGGTACAGTCCTCCACACAGGGTACAGTGCTGTACACAGGGTACAGTGCTCCACATAGGGTACAGTGTTCCACACAGGGTACAGTGCTGCACAAAGTGTACAGTGCTCCACACAGGATAGAGTGCTCCACTCAGGGTAGAGTGCTCGACAGAGGGTACAGTGCTCCACACAGGGCACAGTGCTGAGCACAGGGTAAAGTGCACCACACAGGGTGCAGTGCGGCACACAGTGTACAGTCCTCCACACAGTGTAAAGTGCTGCACACAGGATACAGTCCTGCACAGAGGGTACAGTGCTCCACACAGTTTGCAGAGCTCCACACAGGGAACAGTGCTGCACACAGGGTACAGTCCTCCACACAGGATACAATGCTCCACACAGGATAAAGTCCTGCACAGAGGGTACAGAGCTTCACACTGGTTGCAGAGCTCCACACAGGGAACAGTGCTGCACACAGGGTACAGTGCTCGACACAGGGTACAGTGTTCCACACAGGGTACAGTGCTGCACAAAGTGTACAGTGCTCCACACAGGATAGAGTGCTCCACTCATGGTACAGTGCTCGACAGACGGTACAGTGCTCCACACAGGGTAAAGTGCTGAGCACAGGGTAAAGTGCACCACACAGGGTACAGTGCTCCACGCAGGGTACAGTCCTGCACACAGTATACAGTGCTCCACACAGGGTACAGTGCTGCACACAGTGTATATTGCTCCATCCAGTGTACAGTGCTCCACACAGGATACATTGCTCCACACAGGGTACAGTGCTCCACACAGGGTTCAGTGCTCCACACAGTGTAGAGTGCTCCACACGGAGTGCAGTGCTGCACACAGGGTACAGTCCTAAACACAGGGTACAATGCTCCACACAGGATACAGTCCTGCACAGAGGGTACAGAGCTTCACACTGGTTGCAGAGCTCCACACAGGGAACAGTGCTCCACACAGGGTAGAGTCCTCCACACAGGGTACAGTGCTGCACAAAGTGTACACTGCATCACACAGGGTATTTTGCTGCTCACAGGATACAGTGCTCGACAGAGAGTACAGTGCCCACACAGGGTACAGTGCTCCACACAGGATACTGTCCTGCACAGAGGGTACAGTGCTCCATACAGGTTGCAGAGCTCCACACAGTGTACAGTGCTGCACACAGGGTACAGTGCTCCACACAGGGTACAGTGCTGCACACAGGGTACAGTGCTCCACACAGGGTACAGTGCTGCACACAGGGTACAGTGCTCCATACAGGGCACAGTGCTGCACACAGGTTACATTGCTCCACACAGGGTACAGTGCTCCACACAGTGTACATTGCTGCGCACAGGGTGCAGTCCTCCACACAGGGTACATTTCTGCACACAGGGTAGAGTCCTCACTACAGGGTACAGTCATCCACTCAGTGTACAGTCCTCCACACAGAGTACAGTGCTGTTCACAGGGTACAGTGTTCGACACAGGGTACAGTGCTCCACGCAGGGTTCACTGCTCCACACAGTGTAGAGTGCTCCACACGGAGTGCAGTGCTGCACACAGTGTACAGTCCAAACACAGGGTATAGTGCTCCACACAGGATAAGGTCCTGCACACAGTGTACAGTGCTGCACACAGAGTACAGTGCTCCACAACTGTTAAAGTGCTTCCCCCCAGGGTACAGTGCTCCACACAGGGTACAGTGTTCAACACCGGGTACAGTGCGGCACACAGTGTACAGTGCTGCCCACAGGGTACAGTGCTCCACACAGGGTACAGTGCTGCATACAGGGTACATCGCTCCACACAGGGTACAGTGCTCCACACAGGGTACATTGCTGCGCACAGGGTACAGTCCTCCACACAGGGTACATTTCTGCACACAGGGTAGAGTCCTCACTACAGAGTACAGTCATCCACTCAGGGTACAGTCCTCCACACTGGGTACGGTGCTGTACACAGGGTACAGTGATCGACACAGGGTACAGTGTTCCACACAGGGTACAGTGCTGCACAAAATGTACAGTGCTCCACACAGGATAGAGTGCACCACTCAGGGTTCACTGCTCCACACAGTGTAGAGTGCTCCACACGGAGTGCAGTTCTGCACACAGTGTACGGTCCAACACAGGGTATAGTGCTCCACACAGGATACAGTCCTGCACACAGGGTACAGTGCTCGACACAGGGTACAGTCCTCCACACAGGGTACAGTCCTCCACACAGGGTACAGTGCTGCACACAGGGTACACTGCATCACACAGGGTATTTTGCTGCACACAGGATACAGTGCTCGACAGAGAGTACAGTGCCCACACAGGGTACAGTGCTCCACACAGGATACTGTCCTGCACAGAGGGTACAGTGCTCCATACAGGTTGCAGAGCTCCACACAGTGTACAGTGCTGCACACAGAGTACAGTGCTCCACAACTGTTAAAGTGCTGCCCCCAGGGTACAGTGCTCCACACAGGTTACAGTGTTCCACACAGGGTACAGTGCTGCACACAGGGTACAGTGCTCCACACAGGGTACAGTGCTCCGCACAGGGTACAGTGCTGCACACAGGGTACAGTGCTCCACACAGGGAACAGTGCTGCACACAGTTCACATTGCTCCACACAGGGTACAGTGCTCCACACAGTGTACATTGCTGCGCACAGGGTACAGTCCTCTACACAGGGTACATTTCTGCACACAGGGTAGAGTCCTCACTACAGGGTACAGTCATCCACTCAGTGTACAGTCCTCCACACAGAGTACAGTGCTGTACACATGGTACAATGTTCGACACAGGGTACAGTGCTCCACGCAGGGTTCACTGCTCCACACAGTGTAGAGTGCTCCACACGGAGTGCAGTGCTGCACACAGTGTACAGTCCAAACACAGGGTATAGTGCTCCACACAGGATAAAGTCCTGCACACAGTGTACAGTGCTGCACACAGAGTACAGTGCTCCACAACTGTTAAAGTGCTGCCCCCCAGGGTACAGTGCTCCACACAGGGTACAGTGCTGCACACAGGGTACATTGCTCCACACAGGGTACAGTGCTCCACACAGGGTACATTGCTGCGCACAGGGTACAGTCCTCCACACAGGGTACATTTCTGCACACAGGGTAGAGTCCTCACTACAGAGTACAGTCATCCACTCAGGGTACAGTCCTCCACATAGGGTACAGTGCTGTAAACAGGGTACAGTGTTCGACACAGGGTACAGTGTTCCACACAGGGTACAGTGCTGCACCAAGTGTACAGTGCTCCACACAGGATAGAGTGCTCCACTCAGGGTACAGTGCTCGACAGAGTGTACAGTACTCCACACAGGGCACAGTGCTGAGCACAGGGTAAAGTGCACCACACAGGGTACAGTGCTCCACCCAGTGTACAGTGCTCTACACAGGGTACAGTCCTGCACACAGTATACAGTGCTCCACACTGGGTACAGTGCTCCACACAGTGTACATTGCTCCACCCAGTGTACAGTGCTCCACACAGGAGACATTGTTCCACACAGGTACAGTGCTCCACACAGGATACAGTGCTGTACACAGTGTACAGTGCTGCCCCGAGGTTATAATGCTCCATACAGGATACAGTGCTGCACGCAGTGTACAGTGCTCCACACAGGGTACAGTGCTCCACACAGTGTACGGTGCCCTACACAGGCTTCAGTACCGCACACAGTGTACTGTGCTCCAGACAGCGTACTGTACTGCACAGAGGGTACAGTGTTCAAAACAGAGTTCAGTGCTCCACACAGGGTACAGTACTGCACACAGCGTAAAGTGCTGCTCACAGGGTACACTGCTACACACAAGGTACAATCCTCCACACAGCGTACATTGCTGCAGACTTGGTACACTTCTCCCCACAGGGTACAGTGCTCCACAAAGCATACAGTGCTCCACAGAGTGTACAGTGTTGCTCACAGGGCACAGTCCACCACACCGGGTACAGTGCTCCACACAGTGTAGAGTGCTCCACACAGGGTGCAGTGCTGCACACAGTGTACAGTCCTCCACACAGGGTGCAGTGCTGCACACAGTGTACAGTCCTCCACACAGGGTGCAGTGCTGCACACAGGGTTCAGTCCTGCACAGAGTGTACAGATCTCCACACTGGTGGCAGAGCTCCACACAGGGAACAGTGCTGCACACAGTGTAGAGTGCTCCACACAGGGTGCAGTGCTGCACACAGGGTTCAGTCCTGCACAGAGGGTACAGAGCTTCACACTGGTTGCAGAGCTCCACACAGGGAACAGTGCTGCACACAGGGTTCAGTGCTCGACACATGGTACAGTGCTCCACACAGGGTACAGTCCTCCACACAGGGTACAGTGCTGCACAGAGGGTACACTGCATCACACAGGGTATGGTGCTGCACACAGGATACAGTGCTCGACACAGGGTACAGTGCCCACACAGGGTACAGTGCTCCACACAGGAAACTGTCCTGCACAGAGGGTACAGTTGTCCATACAGGTTGCAGAGCTCCACACAGTGTACAGTGCTGCACACAGTGTACAGTGCTCCACAACTGTTAACGTGCAGCCCCCAGGGTACAGTGCTCCACACAGGGTACAGTGTTCCACACAGGGTACAGTGCTGCGCACAGGGTACATTGCTCCACACAGGGTACAGTGCTGCACACAGGGGATAGTGCTCCACACAGGGTACAGTGCTGCACACAGTGTACAGGGCTCCACACAGGGTACAGTGCTGCACACAGGGTACATTGCTCCACACAGGGGACAGTGCTCCACACAGGGTACAGTGCTGTACACAGGATACAGTGCTCCACATAGGGTACAGTGTTGTACACAGGGTACAGTGCTCCACACAGGGTACATTGATGCGCACAGGGTACAGTGCTCCACACAGGGTACATTTCTACACACAGGGTACAGTGCTCCACACAGGGTACAATGTTCCACACAGGGTACAGTGCTGCACACAGGGTACAGTCATCCACTCAGGGTACAGTCCTCCTCACAGGGTACAGTGCTGTACACAGGGTACAGTGCTCCACATAGGGTACACTCTTCCACACAGGGTACAGTGATGCACAAAGTGTACAGTGCTCCACACAGGACAGAGTGGTCTACACAGGGTACAGTGCTCGACAGAGGGTACAGTGCTCCACACAGGGTACAGTGCTGAGCACAGGGTAAGGTGTACCACACAGGGTACAGTTCTCCACCCAGTGTACTGTGCTCCACACAGGATACATTGTTCCACACAGGTACAGTGCTCCACACAGGATACAGTGCTGCACACAGTGTTCAGTGCTGCCCCGAGGTAACAGTGCTCCACACAGGATACAGTGCTGCACACAGTGTACAGTGCTGCCCCGAGGTAACAGTGCTCCACACAGGATACAGTGCTGCACACAGTGTACAGTGCTCCACACAGGGTACAGTGCTCCACACAGTGTACGGTGATCCACACTGGGTTCAGTACTGCACACAGGGTACAGTGCTCCAGAAAGGGTAATGTACTGCACAGAAGGAACAGTGCTCAACACAGTGTTCAGTGCTCCACAGAGGGTACAGTACTGCACACAGCGTAAAGTGCTGCACACAGGGTACACTGCTACACACAAGTTACAATCCTCCACACAGTGTACATTGCTGCTGACTGGGTACAGTGCTCCACACAGGGTACAGTGCTCCACAAAGCATACAGTGCTCCACAGAGTGTACAGTGTTGCACACAGGGAACAGTCCACCACACAGGGTACAGTGCTCCACACAGTGTAGCATGCTCCACACAGGGTGCAGTGCTGCACACAGTTTGCAGAGCTCCACACAGGGAACAGTGCTGCACACAGGGTACAGTGTTCGACACAGGGTACAGTGCTCCACACAGGGTTCAGTGCTCCACACAGTTAAGAGTGTCCACCCGGAGTGCAGTGCTGCACACAGTGTACAGTCCTCCACACGGGGTATAGTGCTCCACACAGGATACAGTCCTGCACAGAGGGTACAGTGCACCACACTGGTTGCAGAGCTCCACCCAGGGAACAGTGCTGCACACAGGGTACAGTCCTCCACATAGGGTACAATGCTCCACACAGGATACAGTCCTGCACAGAGGGTACAGAGCTTCACACTGGTTGCAGAGCTCCACGCAGGGAACAGTGCTGCACACAGGGTACAGTGCTCGACACAGGGTACAGTGATCCACACAGGGTACAATCCTCCACACAGAGTACAGTGCTGCACACAGGGTACACTGCATGACACAGGGTATTTTGCTGCACACAGGATACAGTGCTCGACACAGGGTACAGTGCCCACACAGGGTACAGTGCATCACACAGGATACTGTCCTGCACAGAGGGTACATTGCTCCAAACAGGTTGCAGAGCTCCACACAGTGTACAGTGCTCCACCCAGTGCACAGTGCTCTACACATCGTACAGTCCTGCACACAATATACAGTGCTCCACCCAGGGTACAGTGCTGTACACAGGGTACAGTGCTGCACAGTGTACATTGCTCCACCCAGTGTACAGTGCTCCACACAGGATACATTGTTCCACACAGGTACAGTGCTCCACACAGGATACAGTGTTGCACACAGTGTACAGTGCTGCCCCGAGGTTACAGTGCTCCACACAGAATACAGTGCTGCACTCAGTGTACAGTGCTGCCCCGAGGTAACAGTGCTCCACACAAGATACAGTGCTGCACACAGTGTACAGTGCTGCAACGAGTTTACAGTGCTCCACACAGGATAAAGTGCTGCACACAGTGTACAGTGCTCCACACAGGGTACAGTGCTCCACACAGTGTACGGTGCCCAAAACGGTTCAGCACTGCACACAGGGTACAATGCTCCAGACAGGGTAATGTACTGCACAGAGGGTACAGTGCTCAACACAGGTTTCAGTGCTCCACAGAGGGTACAGTACTGCACACAACGTAAAGTGCTGCACAAAGGGTACACTGCTACACACAAGGTACAATCCTCCACACAGCGTACATTGCTGAAGACTGGGTACAGTGCTCCACACAGGGTACAGTGCTCCACAAAGCATTCAGTGCTCCACAGCGTGTACAGTGTTGCTCACAGGGCACAGTCCACCACACCGGGTACAGTGCTCCACACAGTGTAGAGTGCTCCACACAGGGTGCAGTTCTGCACACAGTGTACAGTCCTCCACACAGGGTAGAGTGCTGCACACAGGATACAGTCCTGCACAGAGGGTACAGTCTTCCACACAGATTGCAGAGCTCCACACAGGGAACAGTGCTGCACACAGCGTACAGTGTTCGACACAGGGTATAGTGCTCCACACAGGGTTCAGTGTACCACAATGTGTAGAGTGCTCCACACGGAGTGCAGTGCTGCACACAGTGTACAGTCCTCCACACAGGGTATAGTGTTCCACACAGGATACAGTCCTGCACAGAGGGTACAGAGCTTCACACTGGTTGCAGAGCTCCACACAGGGAACAGTGCTGCACACAGGGTACAGTGCTCAACACAGGGTACAGTGCTCCACACAGGGTACAGTTCTGCACACAGGGTAGACTGGTCCACACAGGGTACTGTGCTCCACACAGGGTACAGTGTTCCACACAGGGTACAGTGCTGCACACAGGGTACAGTGCTCCACACCGGGTACACTGCTGCGCACAGGGTACAGTCCTCCACACTGGGTACAGTTCTGCACAGAGGGTAGAGTCCTCACTACAGAGTACAGTCATCCACTCAGGGTACCGTCCTCCACACAGAGTACAGTGCTGTACACAGGGTACAGTGCTCCACATAGGGTACAATGTTCCACACAGGGTACAGTGCTGCACAAAGTGTACAGTGCTCCACCCAGGGTACAGTGCTGCACACAGTGTATATTGCTCCACCCAGTGGACAGTGCTCCACACAGGATACATTGTTCCACACAGGTACAGTGCTCCACAAAGGATACAGTGCTGCACACATTGTATATTGCTCCACCCAGTATACAGTGCTCCACACAGGATACATTGTTCCACACAGGTACAGTGCTCCACACAGGATACAGTGCTGCACACAGTGTACAGTGCTGCCCCGAGGTTAAAGTGTTCCACACAGGATACAGTGCTGCACACAGTGTACAGTGCTCCACACAGGGTACAGTGCTCCACACAGTGTACGGTGCCCTACACAGGGTTCAGTACCGCACACAAGGTACAGTGCTCCAGACAGGGTACTGTACTGCTCAGAGGGTACAGTGCTCAACACAGGGTTCAGTGCTCCACAGAGGGTACAGTACTGCTCAAAGCGTAAAGTGCTGCACACAGGGAACACTGCTACACACAAGGAACAATCCTCCACACAGCGTACATTGCTGCAGACTGGGTACAGTGCTCCACCCAGGGTACAGTGCTCCACAAAGCATACAGTGCTCCACAGAGTGTACAGTGTTGCTCCCAGGGCACAGTCCACCACACCGGGTACAGTGCTCCACACAGTGTAGAGTGCTCCACACAGGGTGCAGTGCTGCACACAGTGTACAGTCCTCCATACAGGGTACAGTGCTGCACACAGGATACAGTCCTGCACAGAGGGTACAGTGCTCCACACAGTTTGCAGAGCTCCACACATGGAACAGTGCTGCACACAGGGTACAGTGTTCGACACAGGGTACCGTGCTCCACACAGGGTTCAGTGCTCCACACAGTGTAGAGTGCTCCACACGGATTGCAGTGCTGCACACAGTGTACAGTCCTCCACACAGGGTACAATGCTCCACACAGGATACAGTCCTGCACAGAGGGTACAGAGCTTCACACTGGTTCCAGAGCTCCACACAGGGAACAGTGCTGCATAAAGGGTACAGTGCTCAACACAGGGTACAGTGCTCCACACAGGGTAGAGTCCTCCACACAGGGTACAGTGCTGCACACATGGTACACTGCATCACACGGGGTATTTTGCTGCAAACAGGATACAGTGCTCGACACAGGGTACAGTGCCCACACAGGGTACAGTGCACCACACAGGATACTGTCCTGCACAGAGGGTACAGTGCTCCATACAGGTTGCAGTGCTCCACACAGTGTACAGTGCTGTACACAGAATACAGTGCTCCACAGAGGGTACATTGATGCGCACAGGGTACAGTCCTCCACACAGGGTACATTTCTACACCCAGGGTACAGTGCTCCACACAGGGTACAATGTTCCACACAGGGTACAGTGCTGCACACAGGGTACAGTCATCCACTCAGGGTACAGTCCTCCACACAGGGTACAGTGTTGTACACAGTGTACAGTGCTCCACATAGGGTACATTGATGCGCACAGGGTACAGTGCTACACACAGGGTACATTTCTACACACAGGGTACAGTGCTCCACACAGGGTACAATGTTCCACACAGGGTCCAGTGCTGCACACAGGGTACAGTCATCCACTCAGGGTACAGTCCTCCTCACAGGGTACAGTGCTGTACACAGGGTACAGTGCTCCACATAGGGTACAGTCTTCCACACAGGGTACAGTGATGCACAAAGTGTACAGTGCTCCACACAGGACAGAGTGGTCTACACAGGGTACAGTGCTCGACAGAGGGTACAGTGCTCCACACAGGGTACAGTGCTGAGCACAGGGTAAGGTGCACCACACAGGGTACAGTTCTCCACCCAGTGTACTGTGCTCCACACAGGATACATTGTTCCACACAGGTACAGTGTTCCACACAGGGTACAGTGCTCAACACAGTGTACGGTGACCCACACTGGGTTCAGTACTGCACACAGGGTACAGTGCTCCAGAAAGGGTAATGTACTGCACAGAGGGTGCAGTGCTCAACACAGGGTTCAGTGCTCCACAGAGGGTACAGTACTGCACACAGCGTAAAGTGCTGCACACAGGGTACACTGCTACACACAAGGTACAATCCTCCACACAGCGTACATTGCTGCTGACTGGGTACAGTGCTCCACCCAGGGTACAGTGCTCCACAAAGCATACAGTGCTCCACAGAGTGTACAGTGTTGCTCCCAGGGCACATTCCACCACACCGGGTACAGTGCTCCACACAGTGTAGAGTGCTCCACACAGGGTGCAGTGCTGCACACAGTGTACAGTCCTCCATACAGGGTACAGTGCTGCACACAGGATACAGTCCTGCACAGAGGGTACAGTGCTCCACACAGTTTGCAGAGCTCCACACATGGAACAGTGCTGCACACAGGGTACAGTGTTCGACACAGGGTACCGTGCTCCACACAGGGTTCAGTGCTCCACACAGTGTAGAGTGCTCCACACGGATTGCAGTGCTGCACACAGTGTACAGTCCTCCACACAGGGTACAATGCTCCACACAGGATACAGTCCTGCACAGAGGGTACAGAGCTTCACACTGGTTCCAGAGCTCCACACAGGGAACAGTGCTGCATAAAGGGTACAGTGCTCAACACAGGGTACAGTGCTCCACACAGGGTAGAGTCCTCCACACAGGGTACAGTGCTGCACACATGGTACACTGCATCACACGGGGTATTTTGCTGCAAACAGGATACAGTGCTCGGCACAGGGTACAGTGCCCACATAGGGTACAGTGCACCACACAGGATACTGTCCTGCACAGAGGGTACAGTGCTCCATACAGGTTGCAGTGCTCCACACAGTGTACAGTGCTGTACACAGAATACAGTGCTCCACAGAGGGTACATTGATGCGCACAGGGTACAGTCCTCCACACAGGGTACATTTCTACACCCAGGGTACAGTGCTCCACACAGGGTACAATGTTCCACACAGGGTACAGTGCTGCACACAGGGTACAGTCATCCACTCAGGGTACAGTCCTCCACACAGGGTACAGTGTTGTACACAGTGTACAGTGCTCCACATAGGGTACATTGATGCGTACAGGGTACAGTGCTCCACACAGGGTACATTTCTACACACAGGGTACAGTGCTCCACACAGGGTACAATGTTCCACACAGGGTCCAGTGCTGCACACAGGGTACAGTCATCCACTCAGGGTACAGTCCTCCTCACAGGGTACAGTGCTGTACACAGGGTACAGTGCTCCACATAGGGTACAGTCTTCCACACAGGGTACAGTGATGCACAAAGTGTACAGTGCTCCACACAGGACAGAGTGGTCTACACAGGGTACAGTGCTCGACAGAGGGTACAGTGCTCCACACAGGGTACAGTGCTGAGCACAGGGTAAGGTGCACCACACAGGGTAAAGTTCTCCACCCAGTGTACTGTGCTCCACACAGGATACATTGTTCCACACAGTGTACAGTGCTCCACACAGGTTAGAGTGCTCCACAAAGTGTATGGTGACCCACACTGGGTTCAGTACTGCACACAGGGTACAGTGCTCCAGAAAGGGTAATGTACTGCACAGAGGGTACAGTGCTCAACACAGGGTTCAGTGCTCCACAGAGGGTACAGTACTGCACACAGCGTAAAGTGCTGCACACAGGGTACACTGCTACACACAAGGTACAATCCTCCACACAGCGTACATTGCTGCTGACTGGGTACAGTGCTCCACACAGGGTACAGTGCTCCACAAAGCATACAGTGCTCCACAGAGTGTACAGTGTTGCACACAGGGAACAGTCCACCACACAGGGTACAGTGCTCCACACAGTGTAGCATGCTCCACACAGGGTGCAGTGCTGCACACAGTGTACAGTCCTCCACACAGGGTACAGTGCTGCACACAGGATACAGTCCTGCACAGAGGGTACAGTGGTCCACACAGTTTGCAGAGCTCCACACAGGGAACAGTGCTGCACACAGGGTACAGTGTTCGACACAGGGTACAGTGCTCCACACAGGGTTCAGTGCTCCACACAGTGTAGAGTGCTCCACGCGGAGTGCAGTGCTGCACACAGTGTACAGTCCTCCACACGGGGTATAGTGCTCCACACAGGATACAGTCCTGCACAGAGGGTACAGAGATCCACACTGGTTGCAGAGCTCCACCCAGGGAACAGTGCTGCACACAGGGTACAGTCCTCCACACAGTGTACAATGCTCCACACAGGATACAGTCCTGCACAGAGGGTACAGAGCTTCACACTGGTTGCAGAGCTCCACGCAGGGAACAGTGCTGCACACAGGGTACAGTGCTCGACACAGGGTACAGTGATCCACACAGGGTACAATCCTCCACACAGCGTACATTGCTGCTGACTGGGTACAGTGCTCCACCCAGGGTACAGTGCTCCACAAAGCATAAAGTGCTCCACAGAGTGTACAGTGTTGCTCCCAGGGCACAGTCCACCACACCGGGTACAGTGCTCCACACAGTGTAGAGTGCTCCACACAGGGTGCAGTGCTGCACACAGTGTACAGTCCTCCATACAGGGTACAGTGCAGCACACAGGATACAATCCTGCACAGAGGGTACAGTGCTCCACACAGTTTGCAGAGCTCCACACATGGAACAGTGCTGCACACAGGGTACAGTGTTTGACACAGGGTACAGTGCTCCACACAGGATACTGTCCTGCACAGAGGGTACAGTGCTCCATACAGGTTGCAATGCTCCACACAGTGTACAGTGCTGTACACAGAATACAGTGCTCCACAGAGGGTACATTGATGCGCACAGGGTACAGTCCTCCACACAGGGTACATTTCTACACCCAGGGTACAGTGCTCCACACAGGGTACAATGTTCCACACAGGGTACAGTGCTGCACACAGGGTACAGTCATCCACTCAGGGTACAGTCCTCCACACAGGGTACAGTGTTGTACACAGTGTACAGTGCTCCACATAGGGTACATTGATGCGTACAGGGTACAGTGCTCCACACAGGGTACATTTCTACACACAGGGTACAGTGCTCCACACAGGGTACAATGTTCCACACAGGGTCCAGTGCTGCACACAGGGTACAGTCATCCACTCAGGGTACAGTCCTCCTCACAGGGTACAGTGCTGTACACAGGGTACAGTGCTCCACATAGGGTACAGTCTTCCACACAGGGTACAGTGATGCACAAAGTGTACAGTGCTCCACACAGGACAGAGTGGTCTACACAGGGTACAGTGCTCGACAGAGGGTACAGTGCTCCACACAGGGTACAGTGCTGAGCACAGGGTAAGGTGCACCACACAGGGTACAGTTCTCCACCCAGTGTACTGTGCTCCACACAGGATACATTGTTCCACACAGATACAGTGTTCCACACAGGGTACAGTGCTCAACACAGTGTACGGTGACCCACACTGGGTTCAGTACTGCACACAGGGTACAGTGCTCCAGAAAGGGTAATGTACTGCACAGAGGGTGCAGTGCTCAACACAGGGTTCAGTGCTCCACAGAGGGTACAGTACTGCACACAGCGTAAAGTGCTGCACACAGGGTACACTGCTACACACAAGGTACAATCCTCCACACAGCGTACATTGCTGCTGACTGGGTACAGTGCTCCACACAGGGTACAGTGCTCCACAAAGCATACAGTGCTCCACAGAGTGTACAGTGTTGCACACAGGTAACAGTCCACCACACAGGGTACAGTGCTCCACACAGTGTAGCATGCTCCACACAGGGTGCAGTGCTGCACACAGTGTACAGTCCTCCACACAGGGTACAGTGCTGCACACAGGATACAGTCCTGCACAGAGGGTACAGTGGTCCACACAGTTTGCAGAGCTCCACACAGGGAACAGTGCTGCACACAGGGTACAGTTTTCGACACAGGGTACAGTGCTCCACACAGGGTTCAGTGCTCCACACAGTTAAGCGTGCTCCACGCGGAGTGCAGTGCTGCACACAGTGTACAGTCCTCCACACGGGGTATAGTGCTCCACACAGGATACAGTCCTGCACAGAGGGTACAGTGCTCCACACTGGTTGCAGAGCTCCACACAGGGAACAGTGCTGCACACAGGGTACAGTCCTCCACATAGGGTACAATGCTCCACACAGGATACAGTCCTGCACAGAGGGTACAGAGCTTCACACTGGTTGCAGAGCTCCACGCAGGGAACAGTGCTGCACACAGGGTACAGTGCTCAACACAGGGTACAGTGATCCACACAGGGTACAATCCTCCACACAGAGTACAGTGCTGCACACAGGGTACACTGCATGACACAGGGTATTTTGCTGCACACAGGATACAGTGCTCGACACAGGGTACAGTGCCCACACAGGGTACAGTGCACCACACAGGATACTGTCCTGCATAGAGGGTACAGTGCTCCAAACAGGTTGCAGAGCTCCACACAGTGTACAGTGCTCCACCCAGTGCACAGTGCTCTACACATCGTACAGTCCTGCACACAGTATACAGTGCTCCACCCAGGGTACAGTGCTGTACACAGGGTACAGTGCTGCACAGTGTACATTGCTCCAACCAGTGTACAGTGCTCCACACAGGATACATTGTTCCACACAGGTACAGTGCTCCACACAGGATACAGTGCTGCACACAGTGTACAGTGCTGCACACAGGGTACAGTGCTCCACACCGGGTACACTGCTGCGCACAGGGTACAGTCCTCCACACTGGGTACAGTTCTGCACAGAGGGTAGAGTCTTCTCTACAGAGTACAGTCATCCACTCAGGGTAGAGTCCTCCACACAGAGTACTGTGCTGTACACAGGGTACAGTGCTGCACATAGGGTACAGTGTTCCACACAGGGTACAGTGCTGCACAAAGTGTGCTGTGCTGCACACAGGGTACAGTGCTGCACACAGTGTATATTGCTCCACCCAGTGTACAGTGCTCCACACAGGTTACATTGTTCCGCACAGGTACAGTGCTCCACACAGGATACAGTGCTGCACACAGTGTACAGTGCTGCCCCAAGTTTACAGTGTTCCACACAGGATACAGTGTTGCACACAGTGTACAGTGCTCCACACAGGGTACAGTGCTCCACACAGTGTACGGTGCCCCACACAGGGTTCAGTACCACACACAAGGTACAGTGCTCCAGACAGGGTACGGTACTGCACAGAGGGTACAGTGCTCAACACAGGGTTCAGTGCTCCACAGAGGGTACAGTACTGCTCAAAGCGTAAAGTGCTGCACACAGGGTACACTGCTACACACAAGGTACAATCCTCCACACAGCGTACATTGCTGCAGACTGGGTACAGTGCTCCACCAAGCATACAGTGCTCCACAGAGTGTACAGTGTTGCTCCCAGGGCACAGTCCACCACACCGGGTACAGTGCTCCACACAGTGTAGAGTGCTCCACACAGGGTGCAGTGCTGCACACAGTGTACAGTCCTCCACACAGGGTACAGTGCTGCACACAGGATACAGTCCTGCACAGAGGGTACAGTGCTCCACACAGTTTGCAGAGCTCCAGACAAGGAACAGTGCTGCACACAGGGTACAGTGTTCGACACAGGGTACAGTGCTCCACACAGGGTTCACTGCTCCACACAGTGTAGAGTGCTCCACACGGAGTGCAGTGCTGCACACAGTGTACAGTCCAACACAGGGTATAGTGCTCCACACAGGATACAGTCCTGCACACAGGGTACAGTGCTCGACACAGGGTACTGTGCTCCACACAGGGTACAGTCCTCCACACAGGGTAATGTGCTGCACACAGGGTACACTGCATCACACAGGGTATTTTGCTCCACACAGGATACTGTCCTGCACAGAGGGTACAGTGCTCCATACAGGTTGCAGAGCTCCACACAATGTACAGTGCTGCACACAGAGTACAGTGCTCCACCAGTGTTAAAGTGCTGCCCCCAGGGTACAGTGCTCCACACAGGGTACAGTGCTCCACACAGGGTACAGTGCTGCACAGAGGGTACAGTGCTGCACACAGGGTACCATGCCCTACACAGGGTACAGTGCTCCACACAGAGTACAGTGCTCCACACAGGGCACAGTGCTGCAAACAGGGTACATTGCTCCACACAGGGTACAGTGCTCCACACAGGGTACATTGCTGCGCACAGGGTACAGTCCTCCACACAGGGTACATTTCTGCACACAGGGTAGAGTCCTTACTACAGAGTACAGTCATCCACTCAATGTACAGTCCTCCACACAGGTTACAGTGCTGTACACAGGGTACAGTGCTCCACCTAGGGTACAGTGTTCCACACAGGGTACAGTGCTGCACAAAGTGTACAGTGCTCCACACAGGATAGAGTGCTCCACTCAGGGTACAGTGCTGCACACAGGGTACTGTGCTCCACACAGGGTAGAGTGCTGCACACAGTGTACAGTGCTCCACACAGGGTACAGTGGTGCACACAGGGTAGTGTCCTCCACACAGGGTACAGTGCTCCACACAGGGTACAGTGCTCCACACAGGGCACAGTGCTGCACACAGGGTACATTGCTCCACACAGGGTACAGTGCTCCACACAGGGTACATTGCTGAGCGCAGGGTAAGTCCTCCACACATTCCTCAATCTCGTGTGGCTGTACGCCACTTGTCCCTCTAAGACGTTGCACACAGGGTAGAGTCCTCACTACAGAGTACAGTCATCCACTCAGGGTACAGTCCTCCACACAGGGGTACAGTGCTGCACAAAGTGTACAGTGCTCCACACAGGATAGAGTGCTCCACTCAGGGTACAGTGCTCGACAGAGGGTACAGTACTCCACACAGGGCACAGTGCTGAGCACAGGGTAAAGTGCACCACACAGGGTGCAGTGCTGCACACAGTGTACAGTCCTCCACACAGGGTACAGTACTGCACACAGGATACAGTCCTGCACAGAGGGTACAGTGCTCCACACAGTTTGCAGAGCTCCACACAGGGAACAGTGCTGCACACAGGGTACATTGTTCGAAACAGGGTACAGTGCTCCACACAGGGTTCAGTGCGCCACGCAGTGTAGAGTGCTCCACACGGATTGCAGTGCTGCACACAGTGTACAGTCCTCCACACAGGGTATAGTGCTCCACACAGGATACAGTCCTGCACAGAGGGTACAGAGCTTCACACTGGTTGCAGAGCTCCACACAGGGAACAGTGCTGCACACAGGGTACAGTGCACGACACAGGGTACAGTGCTCCACACAGGGTACAGTCCTCCACACAGGGTAATGTGCTGCACACAGGGTACACTGCATCTCACAGGGTATTTTGCTGCACACAGGATACAGTGCTCGACACAGGGTACAGTGCCCACACAGGGTACAGTGCTGCACACAGGGTACAGTGCTCTACGCAGGGTACAGTGCTTCACACAGGGTACAGTGCTCCACACAGGGTACAGTGCTGCACACAGGGTACAGTGCTGCACACAGGGTACAGAGCTCCACACAGGGTACAGTGCTCCACACAGGGTACATTGCTGCGCACAGGGTACAGTCCTCCACACAGGGTACAGTGCTGTACACAGGGTACAGTTCTCCACATAGGGTACCGTGTTCCACACAGGGTACAGTGATGCACAAAGTGTACAGTGCTCCACACAGGATAGAGTGCTCCACTCAGGGTACAGTGCTCGACAGAGAGTATAGTGCTCCACACAGGGTACAGAGCTGAGCACAGGGTAAAGTGCACCACGCAGGTTACAGTGCTACACCCAGTGCACAGTTCTCTACACAGGGTACAGTCCTGCACACAGTATACAGTGCTCCACACAGGGTACAGTGCTGTACACAGGGTACAGTGCTGCACACAGTGTACATTGCTCCACCCAGTGTACAGTGCTCCACACAGGATACATTGTTCCACACAGGTACAGTGCTCCACACAGGATACAGTGCAGCACACAGTGTGCAGTGCTGCCCGAGGTTACAGTGCTCCACACAGGATACAGTGCTGCACACAGTGTACAGTGCTGCCCCGATGTAACAGTGCACCACACAGGATACAGTGCTGCACACATTGTACAGTGCTCCACACAGGGTACAGTGATCCACAAAGTGTACGGTGCCCCACACAGGGTTCAGTACTGCACACAGGGTACAGTGCTCCAGACAGGGTACTGTACTGCACAGAGGGTACAGTGCTCAACACAGGGGTCAGTGCTCCACAAAGGGTACTGTACTGCACACAGCGTAAAGTGCTGCACACAGGGTACACTGCGACACACAAGGTACAATCCTGCACAGAGCGTACATTGCTGCAGACTGGGTACACTGCTCCACACAGGGTACAGTGCACCACAGAGGGTACAGTACTGCACACAGCGTAAAGTGCGGCACACAGCGTACACTGCTACACACAAGGTACAATCCTCCACACAGCGTACATTGCTGCAGACTGGGTACACTGCTCCACACAGGGTACAGTGCTCCACAAAGCATAAAGTGCTCCACAGAGTGTACAGTGTTGCTCACAGGGCTCAGTCCACCACACAGGGTACAGTGCTCCACACAGTGTAGAGTGCTCCACACAGGGTGCAGTGCTGCACACAGTGTAGAGTGCTCCATACAGGATACAGTTCTTCACACAGGATACAGTCCTGTACAGAGGGTACAGTGCTCCACACAGTTTGCAGAGCTCCACACAGGGAACAGTGCTGTACACAGGGTCCAGTGTTCGACACAGGGTACAGTGCTACACACAGGGTATAGTCCTCCAAACAGGGTACAGTGCTCCACACAGGGTTCAGTGCTCCACACAGAGTACTGTTCTGCACAGAAGGTATAGTCCTCTACACAGGGTACAGTGCTCCACACAGGGTACAGTGCTGCACACAGTGTACAGTGCTCCAAACAGTGTCAGTGCTGCACACAGAGTACAGTGCTCCACACAGGTTACAGTGCTCCACACTGGGTACATTGCTGCACAATGGGTACAGTGCTCCACACAGGGTACAGTGCTGAACACAGGATTCAGTGCTCCACAAAGGGTACATTGCTGCAGAAAGGGTACAGTGCTCCACACAGGGTACATTGCTGCGCAAAGGGTACAGTGCAGCACACAGTGTACGGTGCTCCACACAGGGTAGGTTGCTGCACACAGGATACATTGCTTGACACAGGGTACAGTGCTCCACACAGGATATGGTGCTGCACACTGGGTAAAGTGCTCCACACAGGGTACAGTGCTCCACACAGGATACTGTCCTGCACAGAGGGTACAGTGCTCCATACAGGTTGCAGAGCTACACACAGTGTACAATGCTGCACACAGAGTACAGTGCTCCAGAAATGGTACAGTGCTGCCCCCAGGGTAAAGTGCTCCACACAGGGTACAGTGTTCCACACAGGGTACATTGCTCCACAAAGGGCACAGATCTCCACGCAGGGTAGAGTGCTCCACACAGGGTACAGTGCTGCACACTGGGTTCTGTGCTACACACAGTGTACAGTGCTGCACACAGAGTACAGTGCTCCACAAATGGTACAGTGCTGCCCCCAGGGTACTGTGCTCCACACAGGGTACAGTGCTCCACACAAGATATGTTGCTGCACACAGTGTACAGTGCTCCACACAGGGTACAGTGCTCCACGCAAGGTACGTTGCTGGACATAGTGTACAGTGCTCCACACAGGGTACAGTGCTCCACACCGTGTACAGTGCTGCAAACAGGGTACAGTGCTCCGCACAGGATACAGTGCCGCACACAGGGTACAGTGCTCCACACAGGGTACAGTGCTGCATACAGGGTACAGTCTGACAAACAAGATAAAATCCTCCACACAGGGTACAGAGCTGCACACAGGGTACACTGCATCACACAGGGTATTTTGCTGCACACAGGATACAGTGCTCGACACAGGGTACAGTGCCCACACAGGGTACAGTTCTCCACACAGGATACTGTCCAGCACAGAGAGTACAGTGCTCCATACAGGTTGCAGAGCTCCACACAGTGTACAGTGCTGCACACAGAGTACAGTGCTCCACACAGGGTACAGTGTTCCACACAGGGTACAGTGCTGCAGACAGGGTACAGTGCTCCACACAGGGTACAGTGCTGCACACAGTGTACAGTGCTCCACACAGGTTACAATGCTCCACACAGTGTACAGTGCTCCACACAGGGTACATTGCTGCGCACAGGGTTCAGTCCTCCACACAGGGTACATTTCTGCACACAGGGTAGAGTCCTCACTACAGAGTACAGTCATCCACTCAGGGTACAGTCCTCCACACAGTGTAGAGTGCTCCACACAGGGTGCAGTGCTGCACACAGTGTACAGTCCTCCACACAGAGTACAGTGCTGCACACAGGATACAGTCCTGCACAGAGGGTACAGTGCTCCACACAGTTTGCAGAGCTCCACACAGGGAACAGTGCTGCACACAGGGTCCAGTGTTCGACACAGGGTACAGTGCTGCACACAGGGTATATTCCTCCAAACAGGGTACAGTGCTCCACACAGGGTACAGTGCTCCACACAGGGTACAGTGCTGCACACAGTGTACAGTGCTCCACACACGGTCAGTGCTGCACACAGAGTACAGTGCTCCACACAGGTTACAGTGCTCCACACTGGGTACATTGCTGCACACTGGGTACAGTGCTACACACAGGGTACAGTGTTCCACACAGGGTACATTGCTCCACACTGGGTACATTGCTGCACACTGGGTACAGTGCTCCACACAGGGGACAGTGCTGAACACAGGACTCAGTGCTCCACAAAGGGTACATTGCTGCAGAAAGGGTACCGTGCTCCACACAGGGTACATTGCTGTACAAAGGGTACAGTGCAGCACACAGTGTACAGTGCTCCACACAGGGTACGTTGCTGCACACAGGATACATTGCTTGACACAGGGTACAGTGCTCCACACAGGATATGGTGCTGCACACAGGGTAAAGTGCTCCACACAGGGTACAGTGCTCCACACAGGATACTGTCCTGCACAGAGTGTACAGTGCTCCATACAGGTTGCAGAGCTACACACAGTGTACAGTGCTGCACACAGAGTACAGTGCTCCACAAATGGAACAGTGCTGCCCCCAGGGTACAGTGCTCCACACAGGGTACAGTGTTCCACACAGGGTACATTGCTCCACAAAGGGCACAGATCTCCACGCAGGGTACAGTGCTCCACACACGGTACAGTACTGCACACTGGGTTCTTTGCTACACACAGGGTACAGTGCTGCACACATGGTGCAGTGCTCCACACAGGTTTCATTGCTGCGCACAGGGTACATTGCTCCACACAGGATACAGTGCTCCACGCAAGGTATGTTGCTGCACACAGTGTACATTGCTCCTCACAGGGTACAGTGCTCCACGCAAGGTACGTTGCTGCACATAGTGTACAGTGCTCCACACAGGGTACAGTGCTCCACACCGTGTACAGTGCTGCACACAGGGTACAGTGCTCCGCACAGGATACAGTGCCGCACACAGAGTACAGTGCTCCACACAGGGTACAGTGCTGCATACAGGGTACAGTCTGACAAACAAGATAAAATCCTCCACACAGGGTACAGTGCTGCACACAGGGTAAAGTGCTCCACACAGGGTACAGAGCTGCACACAGGGTACAGTGCTCCACACAGGATACAGTCCTGCACAGAGGGTACTGAGCTCCTCACTGGTTGCAGAACTCCACACAGGGAACAGTGCTGCCCATAGGGTACAGTCCTCCACACAGGATACTGTCCTGCACAGAGGGTACAGTGCTCCATACAGGTTGCAGAGCTACACACAGTGTACAGTGCTGCACACAGAGTACAGTGCTCCACAAATGGAACAGTGCTGCCCCCAGGGTACAGTGCTCCACACAGGGTACAGTGTTCCACACAGGGTACATTGCTCCACAAAGGGCACAGATCTCCACGCAGGGTACAGCGCTCCACACAGGGTACAGTGCTGCACACTGGGATCTGTGCTACACACAGGGTACAGTGCTGCACACATGGTACAGTGCTCCACTCAGGTTTCATTGCTGCGCACAGGGTACATTGCTCCACACAGGATACAGTGCTCCACGCAAGGTATGTTGCTGCACACAGTGTAAAGTGCTCCACACAGGGTATAGTGCTCCACGCAAGGTACGTTGCTGGACATAGTGTACAGTGCTCCACACAGGGTAGAGTACTGCACACAGCGTAAAGTGCTGCACACAGGGTACACTGCTACACACAAGGTACAATCCTCCACACAGCGTACATTGCTGCTGACTGGGTACAGTGCTCCACACAGGGTACAGTGCTCCACAAAGCATACAGTGCTCCACAGAGTGTACAGTGCTGCTCACAAGGCACAGTCCACCACACAGTGTACAGTCCTCCACACAGGGTACAGTGCTGCACACAGGATACAGTCCTGCAGAGAGGGTACATTGCTCCACACTGGTTGCAGACCTCCACACAGGGAACAGTGCTGCACACAGGGTACAGTCCTCCACACAGGGTACAAAGCTCCACACAGGATACAGTCCTGCACAGAGGGTACAGAGCTTCACACTGGTTGCAGAGCTTCACACAGGGTACAGTGCTGTACACAGGGTATAGTGCTGCACACAGTGTACATTGCTCCACCCAGTGTAAAGTGCTCCACACAGGATACATTGTTCCACACAGGTACAGTGCTCCACACAGGATACAGTGCTGCACACAGTGTACAGTGCTGCCCCGAGGTTACAGTGCTCCACACAGGATACAGTGCTGCACACAGTGTACAGTGCTCCACACAGAGTTAGGTGCTCCACACAGTGTACGGTGCCCCACACAGGGTTCAGTACCACACACAGGGTACAGTCCTGCACACAGTGTACAGTGCTCCACACAGGATAGGGTGCTGCACACAGTGTACATTGCTCCACCCAGTGTACAGTGCTCCACACAGGATACATTGTTCCACACAGGTACAGTGTTCCACACAGGATACAGTGCTGCACACAGTGTACAGTACAGCCCTGAGGTTACAGTGCTCCACACAGGGTACAGGGCTGCACACAGTGTACAGTGCTCCACACAGGGTCAGTGCTGCACACAGAGTACAGTGCTCCACACAGGTTACAGTGCTCCGCACTGGGTACATTGCTGCACACTGGGTACAGTGCTCCACACAGGGTACAGTGCTGAACACAAGATTCAGTGCTCCACATTGGGTACATTGCTGAGCAAATGGAACAGTGCAGCACACAGTGTACAATGCTCCACACAGGGTACATTGCTGCACACAGGATACATTGCTTGACACAGGGTACAGTGCTCCACACAGGATATGGTGCTGCACACAGGGTAAAGTGCCCACACAGGGTACAGTGCTCCACACAGGATACTGTCCTGCACAGAGGGTACAGTGCTCCATACAGGTTGCAGAGCACCACACAGGGTACAGTGCTGCACACAGAGTACAGTGCTCCACAACTGTTAAAGTGCTGCCCCCAGGGTACAGTGCTCCACAGAGGGTACAGTGCTGCACACAGGGTACAGTGCTCCACACAGGGTACAGTGCTGCACACAGAGTACAGTGCTCCACACAGGGTACAGTGCTGCACACAGGGAACAGAGCTCCACACTGTGTACATTGCTGCGCACAGGGTACAGTCCTCCACACAGGGTACAGTCCTGCACACAGGGTAGTGCTGTACACAGGGTACAGTGCTCCACATAGGGTACAGTGTTCCACACAGGGTACAGTGATGCACAAAGTGTACAGTGCTCCACACAGGATAGAGTGCTCCACTCAGGGTACAGTGCTCGACAGAGAGTACAGTGCTCCACACAGGGTACAGTGCTGAGCACAGGGTAAAGTGCACCACACAGGGTACAGTGCTCCACCCAGTGTACAGTGTTCTACACAGGGTACAGTCCTGCACACAGTATACAGTGCTCCACACAGGGTACAGTGCTGTACACAGGGTACAGTGCTGCACACAGTGTACATTGCTCCACCCAGTGTACAGTGCTCCACACGGGATACATTGTTCCACACAGGTACAGTGCTCCACACAGGATACAGTGCTGCACACAGTGTACAGTGCTGCCCCGAGGTTACAGTGCTCCACACAGGATACAGTGCTGCACACAGTGTACAGTGCTGCCCCGAGGTAACAGTGCACCACACAGGATACAGTGCTGCACACAGTGTACAGTGCTCCACACAGGGTACAGTGATCCACACAGTGTACGGTGCCCCACACAGGGTTCAGTACTGCACACAGGGTACAGTGCTCCAGACAGGGTACTGTACTGCACAGAGGGTACTGTGCTCAACACAGGGGTCAGTGCTCCACAAAGGGTACTGTACTGCACACAGCGTAAAGTGCTGCACACAGGGTACACTGCGACACACAAGGTACAATCCTGCACACAGCTGACATTGCTGCAGACTGGGTACACTGCTCCACACAGGGTAGAGTGCGCTACAGAGGGTACAGTACTGCACACAGCGTAAAGTGCTGCACACAGGGTACACTGCTACACACAAGGTATAATCCTCCACACAGCGTACATTGCTGCAGACTGGGTACAGTGCTCCACACAGGGTACAGTGCTCCACAAAGCATACAGTGCTCCACAGAGTGTACAGTGTTGCTCACAGGGCACAGTCCACCACACAGGGTACAGTGCTCCACACCGTGTACAGTGCTGCACACAGGGTACAGTGCTCCGCACAGGATACAGTGCCGCACACAGGGTACAGTGCTCCACACAGGGTACAGTGCTGCATACAGGGTACAGTCTGACAAACAAGATAAAATCCTCCACACAGGGTACAGTGCTGCACACAGGGTACAGTGCTCCACACAGGGTACAGTGCTGCACACAGGGTGCAGTGCTCCACACAGGATACAGTCCTGCACACAGGGTACTGAGCTCCGCACTGGTTGCAGAACTCCACACAGGGAACAGTGCTGCACACAGGATACAGTCCTCCACACAGGGTACAAAGCTCCACATAGGATACAGTCTTGCACAGAGGCTACAGAGCTTCACACTGGTTGCAGAGCTCCACACAGGGAACAGTGCTGCCCCCAGGGTACAGTGCTCGACACAGGGTACAGTGCTCCACACAGGGTACAGTCCTCCACACAGGGTACAGAGCTGCACACAGGGTACACTGCATCACACAGGGTATTTTGCTGCACACAGGATACAGTGCTCGACACAGGGTACAGTGCCCACACAGGGTACAGTTCTCCACACAGGATACTGTCCAGCACAGAGAGTACAGTGCTCCATACAGGTTGCAGAGCTCCACACAGTGTACAGTGCTGCACACAGAGTACAGTGCTCCACACAGGGTACAGTGTTCCACACAGGGTACAGTGCTGCAGACAGGGTACAGTGCTCCACACAGGGTACAGTGCTGCACACAGGGTACAGTGCTCCACACAGGTTACAATGCTCCACACAGTGTACAGTGCTCCACACAGGGTACATTGCTGCGCACAGGGTTCAGTCCTCCACACAGGGTACATTTCTGCACACAGGGTAGAGTCCTCACTACAGAGTACAGTCATCCACTCAGGGTACAGTCCTCCACACAGTGTAGAGTGCTCCACACAGTGTTGTACACAGTGTACAGTGCTCCACATAGGGTACATTGATGCGTACAGGGTACAGTGCTCCACACAGGGTACATTTCTACACACAGGGTACAGTGCTCCACACAGGGTACAATGTTCCACACAGGGTCCAGTGCTGCACACAGGGTACAGTCATCCACTCAGGGTACAGTCCTCCTCACAGGGTACAGTGCTGTACACAGGGTACAGTGCTCCACATAGGGTACAGTCTTCCACACAGGGTACAGTGATGCACAAAGTGTACAGTGCTCCACACAGGACAGAGTGGTCTACACAGGGTACAGTGCTCGACAGAGGGTACAGTGCTCCACACAGGGTACAGTGCTGAGCACAGGGTAAGGTGCACCACACAGGGTACAGTTCTCCACCCAGTGTACTGTGCTCCACACAGGATACATTGTTCCACACAGGTACAGTGTTCCACACAGGGTACAGTGCTCAACACAGTGTACGGTGACCCACACTGGGTTCAGTACTGCACACAGGGTACAGTGCTCCAGAAAGGGTAATGTACTGCACAGAGGGTGCAGTGCTCAACACAGGGTTCAGTGCTCCACAGAGGGTACAGTACTGCACACAGCGTAAAGTGCTGCACACAGGGTACACTGCTACACACAAGGTACAATCCTCCACACAGCGTACATTGCTGCTGACTGGGTACAGTGCTCCACACAGGGTACAGTGCTCCACAAAGCATACAGTGCTCCACAGAGTGTACAGTGTTGCACACAGGTAACAGTCCACCACACAGGGTACAGTGCTCCACACAGTGTAGCATGCTCCACACAGGGTGCAGTGCTGCACACAGTGTACAGTCCTCCACACAGGGTACAGTGCTGCACACAGGATACAGTCCTGCACAGAGGGTACAGTGGTCCACACAGTTTGCAGAGCTCCACACAGGGAACAGTGCTGCACACAGGGTACAGTTTTCGACACAGGGTACAGTGCTCCACACAGGGTTCAGTGCTCCACACAGTTAAGCGTGCTCCACGCGGAGTGCAGTGCTGCACACAGTGTACAGTCCTCCACACGGGGTATAGTGCTCCACACAGGATACAGTCCTGCACAGAGGGTACAGTGCTCCACACTGGTTGCAGAGCTCCACACAGGGAACAGTGCTGCACACAGGGTACAGTCCTCCACATAGGGTACAATGCTCCACACAGGATACAGTCCTGCACAGAGGGTACAGAGCTTCACACTGGTTGCAGAGCTCCACGCAGGGAACAGTGCTGCACACAGGGTACAGTGCTCAACACAGGGTACAGTGATCCACACAGGGTACAATCCTCCACACAGAGTACAGTGCTGCACACAGGGTACACTGCATGACACAGGGTATTTTGCTGCACACAGGATACAGTGCTCGACACAGGGTACAGTGCCCACACAGGGTACAGTGCACCACACAGGATACTGTCCTGCATAGAGGGTACAGTGCTCCAAACAGGTTGCAGAGCTCCACACAGTGTACAGTGCTCCACCCAGTGCACAGTGCTCTACACATCGTACAGTCCTGCACACAGTATACAGTGCTCCACCCAGGGTACAGTGCTGTACACAGGGTACAGTGCTGCACAGTGTACATTGCTCCAACCAGTGTACAGTGCTCCACACAGGATACATTGTTCCACACAGGTACAGTGCTCCACACAGGATACAGTGCTGCACACAGTGTACAGTGCTGCACACAGGGTACAGTGCTCCACACCGGGTACACTGCTGCGCACAGGGTACAGTCCTCCACACTGGGTACAGTTCTGCACAGAGGGTAGAGTCTTCTCTACAGAGTACAGTCATCCACTCAGGGTAGAGTCCTCCACACAGAGTACTGTGCTGTACACAGGGTACAGTGCTGCACATAGGGTACAGTGTTCCACACAGGGTACAGTGCTGCACAAAGTGTGCTGTGCTGCACACAGGGTACAGTGCTGCACACAGTGTATATTGCTCCACCCAGTGTACAGTGCTCCACACAGGTTACATTGTTCCGCACAGGTACAGTGCTCCACACAGGATACAGTGCTGCACACAGTGTACAGTGCTGCCCCAAGTTTACAGTGTTCCACACAGGATACAGTGTTGCACACAGTGTACAGTGCTCCACACAGGGTACAGTGCTCCACACAGTGTACGGTGCCCCACACAGGGTTCAGTACCACACACAAGGTACAGTGCTCCAGACAGGGTACGGTACTGCACAGAGGGTACAGTGCTCAACACAGGGTTCAGTGCTCCACAGAGGGTACAGTACTGCTCAAAGCGTAAAGTGCTGCACACAGGGTACACTGCTACACACAAGGTACAATCCTCCACACAGCGTACATTGCTGCAGACTGGGTACAGTGCTCCACCAAGCATACAGTGCTCCACAGAGTGTACAGTGTTGCTCCCAGGGCACAGTCCACCACACCGGGTACAGTGCTCCACACAGTGTAGAGTGCTCCACACAGGGTGCAGTGCTGCACACAGTGTACAGTCCTCCACACAGGGTACAGTGCTGCACACAGGATACAGTCCTGCACAGAGGGTACAGTGCTCCACACAGTTTGCAGAGCTCCAGACAAGGAACAGTGCTGCACACAGGGTACAGTGTTCGACACAGGGTACAGTGCTCCACACAGGGTTCACTGCTCCACACAGTGTAGAGTGCTCCACACGGAGTGCAGTGCTGCACACAGTGTACAGTCCAACACAGGGTATAGTGCTCCACACAGGATACAGTCCTGCACACAGGGTACAGTGCTCGACACAGGGTACTGTGCTCCACACAGGGTACAGTCCTCCACACAGGGTAATGTGCTGCACACAGGGTACACTGCATCACACAGGGTATTTTGCTCCACACAGGATACTGTCCTGCACAGAGGGTACAGTGCTCCATACAGGTTGCAGAGCTCCACACAATGTACAGTGCTGCACACAGAGTACAGTGCTCCACCAGTGTTAAAGTGCTGCCCCCAGGGTACAGTGCTCCACACAGGGTACAGTGCTCCACACAGGGTACAGTGCTGCACAGAGGGTACAGTGCTGCACACAGGGTACCATGCCCTACACAGGGTACAGTGCTCCACACAGAGTACAGTGCTCCACACAGGGCACAGTGCTGCAAACAGGGTACATTGCTCCACACAGGGTACAGTGCTCCACACAGGGTACATTGCTGCGCACAGGGTACAGTCCTCCACACAGGGTACATTTCTGCACACAGGGTAGAGTCCTTACTACAGAGTACAGTCATCCACTCAATGTACAGTCCTCCACACAGGTTACAGTGCTGAACACAGGGTACAGTGCTCCACCTAGGGTACAGTGTTCCACACAGGGTACAGTGCTGCACAAAGTGTACAGTGCTCCACACAGGATAGAGTGCTCCACTCAGGGTACAGTGCTGCACACAGGGTACTGTGCTCCACACAGGGTAGAGTGCTGCACACAGTGTACAGTGCTCCACACAGGGTACAGTGGTGCACACAGGGTAGTGTCCTCCACACAGGGTACAGTGCTCCACACAGGGTACAGTGCTCCACACAGGGCACAGTGCTGCACACAGGGTACATTGCTCCACACAGGGTACAGTGCTCCACACAGGGTACATTGCTGAGCGCAGGGTAAGTCCTCCACACATTCCTCAATCTCGTGTGGCTGTACGCCACTTGTCCCTCTAAGACGTTGCACACAGGGTAGAGTCCTCACTACAGAGTACAGTCATCCACTCAGGGTACAGTCCTCCACACAGGGTACAGTGCTGCACAAAGTGTACAGTGCTCCACACAGGATAGAGTGCTCCACTCAGGGTACAGTGCTCGACAGAGGGTACAGTACTCCACACAGGGCACAGTGCTGAGCACAGGGTAAAGTGCACCACACAGGGTGCAGTGCTGCACACAGTGTACAGTCCTCCACACAGGGTACAGTACTGCACACAGGATACAGTCCTGCACAGAGGGTACAGTGCTCCACACAGTTTGCAGAGCTCCACACAGGGAACAGTGCTGCACACAGGGTACATTGTTCGAAACAGGGTACAGTGCTCCACACAGGGTTCAGTGCGCCACGCAGTGTAGAGTGCTCCACACGGATTGCAGTGCTGCACACAGTGTACAGTCCTCCACACAGGGTATAGTGCTCCACACAGGATACAGTCCTGCACAGAGGGTACAGAGCTTCACACTGGTTGCAGAGCTCCACACAGGGAACAGTGCTGCACACAGGGTACAGTGCACGACACAGGGTACAGTGCTCCACACAGGGTACAGTCCTCCACACAGGGTAATGTGCTGCACACAGGGTACACTGCATCTCACAGGGTATTTTGCTGCACACAGGATACAGTGCTCGACACAGGGTACAGTGCCCACACAGGGTACAGTGCTGCACACAGGGTACAGTGCTCGACGCAGGGTACAGTGCTTCACACAGGGTACAGTGCTCCACACAGGGTACAGTGCTGCACACAGGGTACAGTGCTGCACACAGGGTACAGAGCTCCACACAGGGTACAGTGCTCCACACAGGGTACATTGCTGCGCACAGGGTACAGTCCTCCACACAGGGTACAGTGCTGTACACAGGGTACAGTGCTCCACATAGGGTACAGTGTTCCACACAGGGTACAGTGATGCACAAAGTGTACAGTGCTCCACACAGGATAGAGTGCTCCACTCAGGGTACAGTGCTCGACAGAGAGTACTGTGCTCCACACAGGGTACAGAGCTGAGCACAGGGTAAAGTGCACCACACAGGTTACAGTGCTACACCCAGTGCACAGTTCTCTACACAGGGTACAGTCCTGCACACAGTATACAGTGCTCCACACAGGGTACAGTGCTGTACACAGGGTACAGTGCTGCACACAGTGTACATTGCTCCACCCAGTGTACAGTGCTCCACACAGGATACATTGTTCCACACAGGTACAGTGCTCCACACAGGATACAGTGCAGCACACAGTGTGCAGTGCTGCCCCGAGGTTACAGTGCTCCACACAGGATACAGTGCTGCACACAGTGTACAGTGCTGCCCCGATGTAACAGTGCACCACACAGGATACAGTGCTGCACACATTGTACAGTGCTCCACACAGGGTACAGTGATCCACAAAGTGTACGGTGCCCCACACAGGGTTCAGTACTGCACACAGGGTACAGTGCTCCAGACAGGGTACTGTACTGCACAGAGGGTACAGTGCTCAACACAGGGGTCAGTGCTCCACAAAGGGTACTGTACTGCACACAGCGTAAAGTGCTGCACACAGGGTACACTGCGACACACAAGGTACAATCCTGCACAGAGCGTACATTGCTGCAGACTGGGTACACTGCTCCACACAGGGTACAGTGCACCACAGAGGGTACAGTACTGCACACAGCGTAAAGTGCGGCACACAGCGTACACTGCTACACACAAGGTACAATCCTCCACACAGCGTACATTGCTGCAGACTGGGTACACTGCTCCACACAGGGTACAGTGCTCCACAAAGCATAAAGTGCTCCACAGAGTGTACAGTGTTGCTCACAGGGCTCAGTCCACCACACAGGGTACAGTGCTCCACACAGTGTAGAGTGCTCCACACAGGGTGCAGTGCTGCACACAGTGTAGAGTGCTCCATACAGGATACAGTTCTTCACACAGGATACAGTCCTGTACAGAGGGTACAGTGCTCCACACAGTTTGCAGAGCTCCACACAGGGAACAGTGCTGTACACAGGGTCCAGTGTTCGACACAGGGTACAGTGCTACACACAGGGTATAGTCCTCCAAACAGGGTACAGTGCTCCACACAGGGTTCAGTGCTCCACACAGAGTACTGTTCTGCACAGAAGGTATAGTCCTCTACACAGGGTACAGTGCTCCACACAGGGTACAGTGCTGCACACAGTGTACAGTGCTCCAAACAGTGTCAGTGCTGCACACAGAGTACAGTGCTCCACACAGGTTACAGTGCTCCACACTGGGTACATTGCTGCACAATGGGTACAGTGCTCCACACAGGGTACAGTGCTGAACACAGGATTCAGTGCTCCACAAAGGGTACATTGCTGCAGAAAGGGTACAGTGCTCCACACAGGGTACATTGCTGCGCAAAGGGTACAGTGCAGCACACAGTGTACGGTGCTCCACACAGGGTAGGTTGCTGCACACAGGATACATTGCTTGACACAGGGTACAGTGCTCCACACAGGATATGGTGCTGCACACTGGGTAAAGTGCTCCACACAGGGTACAGTGCTCCACACAGGATACTGTCCTGCACAGAGGGTACAGTGCTCCATACAGGTTGCAGAGCTACACACAGTGTACAATGCTGCACACAGAGTACAGTGCTCCAGAAATGGTACAGTGCTGCCCCCAGGGTAAAGTGCTCCACACAGGGTACAGTGTTCCACACAGGGTACATTGCTCCACAAAGGGCACAGATCTCCACGCAGGGTAGAGTGCTCCACACAGGGTACAGTGCTGCACACTGGGTTCTGTGCTACACACAGTGTACAGTGCTGCACACAGAGTACAGTGCTCCACAAATGGTACAGTGCTGCCCCCAGGGTACTGTGCTCCACACAGGGTACAGTGCTCCACACAAGATATGTTGCTGCACACAGTGTACAGTGCTCCACACAGGGTACAGTGCTCCACGCAAGGTACGTTGCTGGACATAGTGTACAGTGCTCCACACAGGGTACAGTGCTCCACACCGTGTACAGTGCTGCAAACAGGGTACAGTGCTCCGCACAGGATACAGTGCCGCACACAGGGTACAGTGCTCCACACAGGGTACAGTGCTGCATACAGGGTACAGTCTGACAAACAAGATAAAATCCTCCACACAGGGTACAGAGCTGCACACAGGGTACACTGCATCACACAGGGTATTTTGCTGCACACAGGATACAGTGCTCGACACAGGGTACAGTGCCCACACAGGGTACAGTTCTCCACACAGGATACTGTCCAGCACAGAGAGTACAGTGCTCCATACAGGTTGCAGAGCTCCACACAGTGTACAGTGCTGCACACAGAGTACAGTGCTCCACACAGGGTACAGTGTTCCACACAGGGTACAGTGCTGCAGACAGGGTACAGTGCTCCACACAGGGTACAGTGCTGCACACAGTGTACAGTGCTCCACACAGGTTACAATGCTCCACACAGTGTACAGTGCTCCACACAGGGTACATTGCTGCGCACAGGGTTCAGTCCTCCACACAGGGTACATTTCTGCACACAGGGTAGAGTCCTCACTACAGAGTACAGTCATCCACTCAGGGTACAGTCCTCCACACAGTGTAGAGTGCTCCACACAGGGTGCAGTGCTGCACACAGTGTACAGTCCTCCACACAGAGTACAGTGCTGCACACAGGATACAGTCCTGCACAGAGGGTACAGTGCTCCACACAGTTTGCAGAGCTCCACACAGGGAACAGTGCTGCACACAGGGTCCAGTGTTCGACACAGGGTACAGTGCTGCACACAGGGTATATTCCTCCAAACAGGGTACAGTGCTCCACACAGGGTACAGTGCTCCACACAGGGTACAGTGCTGCACACAGTGTACAGTGCTCCACACACGGTCAGTGCTGCACACAGAGTACAGTGCTCCACACAGGTTACAGTGCTCCACACTGGGTACATTGCTGCACACTGGGTACAGTGCTACACACAGGGTACAGTGTTCCACACAGGGTACATTGCTCCACACTGGGTACATTGCTGCACACTGGGTACAGTGCTCCACACAGGGGACAGTGCTGAACACAGGACTCAGTGCTCCACAAAGGGTACATTGCTGCAGAAAGGGTACCGTGCTCCACACAGGGTACATTGCTGTACAAAGGGTACAGTGCAGCACACAGTGTACAGTGCTCCACACAGGGTACGTTGCTGCACACAGGATACATTGCTTGACACAGGGTACAGTGCTCCACACAGGATATGGTGCTGCACACAGGGTAAAGTGCTCCACACAGGGTACAGTGCTCCACACAGGATACTGTCCTGCACAGAGTGTACAGTGCTCCATACAGGTTGCAGAGCTACACACAGTGTACAGTGCTGCACACAGAGTACAGTGCTCCACAAATGGAACAGTGCTGCCCCCAGGGTACAGTGCTCCACACAGGGTACAGTGTTCCACACAGGGTACATTGCTCCACAAAGGGCACAGATCTCCACGCAGGGTACAGTGCTCCACACACGGTACAGTACTGCACACTGGGTTCTTTGCTACACACAGGGTACAGTGCTGCACACATGGTGCAGTGCTCCACACAGGTTTCATTGCTGCGCACAGGGTACATTGCTCCACACAGGATACAGTGCTCCACGCAAGGTATGTTGCTGCACACAGTGTACATTGCTCCTCACAGGGTACAGTGCTCCACGCAAGGTACGTTGCTGCACATAGTGTACAGTGCTCCACACAGGGTACAGTGCTCCACACCGTGTACAGTGCTGCACACAGGGTACAGTGCTCCGCACAGGATACAGTGCCGCACACAGAGTACAGTGCTCCACACAGGGTACAGTGCTGCATACAGGGTACAGTCTGACAAACAAGATAAAATCCTCCACACAGGGTACAGTGCTGCACACAGGGTAAAGTGCTCCACACAGGGTACAGAGCTGCACACAGGGTACAGTGCTCCACACAGGATACAGTCCTGCACAGAGGGTACTGAGCTCCTCACTGGTTGCAGAACTCCACACAGGGAACAGTGCTGCCCATAGGGTACAGTCCTCCACACAGGATACTGTCCTGCACAGAGGGTACAGTGCTCCATACAGGTTGCAGAGCTACACACAGTGTACAGTGCTGCACACAGAGTACAGTGCTCCACAAATGGAACAGTGCTGCCCCCAGGGTACAGTGCTCCACACAGGGTACAGTGTTCCACACAGGGTACATTGCTCCACAAAGGGCACAGATCTCCACGCAGGGTACAGCGCTCCACACAGGGTACAGTGCTGCACACTGGGATCTGTGCTACACACAGGGTACAGTGCTGCACACATGGTACAGTGCTCCACTCAGGTTTCATTGCTGCGCACAGGGTACATTGCTCCACACAGGATACAGTGCTCCACGCAAGGTATGTTGCTGCACACAGTGTAAAGTGCTCCACACAGGGTATAGTGCTCCACGCAAGGTACGTTGCTGGACATAGTGTACAGTGCTCCACACAGGGTAGAGTACTGCACACAGCGTAAAGTGCTGCACACAGGGTACACTGCTACACACAAGGTACAATCCTCCACACAGCGTACATTGCTGCTGACTGGGTACAGTGCTCCACACAGGGTACAGTGCTCCACAAAGCATACAGTGCTCCACAGAGTGTACAGTGCTGCTCACAAGGCACAGTCCACCACACAGTGTACAGTCCTCCACACAGGGTACAGTGCTGCACACAGGATACAGTCCTGCAGAGAGGGTACATTGCTCCACACTGGTTGCAGACCTCCACACAGGGAACAGTGCTGCACACAGGGTACAGTCCTCCACACAGGGTACAAAGCTCCACACAGGATACAGTCCTGCACAGAGGGTACAGAGCTTCACACTGGTTGCAGAGCTTCACACAGGGTACAGTGCTGTACACAGGGTATAGTGCTGCACACAGTGTACATTGCTCCACCCAGTGTAAAGTGCTCCACACAGGATACATTGTTCCACACAGGTACAGTGCTCCACACAGGATACAGTGCTGCACACAGTGTACAGTGCTGCCCCGAGGTTACAGTGCTCCACACAGGATACAGTGCTGCACACAGTGTACAGTGCTCCACACAGAGTTAGGTGCTCCACACAGTGTACGGTGCCCCACACAGGGTTCAGTACCACACACAGGGTACAGTCCTGCACACAGTGTACAGTGCTCCACACAGGATAGGGTGCTGCACACAGTGTACATTGCTCCACCCAGTGTACAGTGCTCCACACAGGATACATTGTTCCACACAGGTACAGTGTTCCACACAGGATACAGTGCTGCACACAGTGTACAGTACAGCCCTGAGGTTACAGTGCTCCACACAGGGTACAGGGCTGCACACAGTGTACAGTGCTCCACACAGGGTCAGTGCTGCACACAGAGTACAGTGCTCCACACAGGTTACAGTGCTCCGCACTGGGTACATTGCTGCACACTGGGTACAGTGCTCCACACAGGGTACAGTGCTGAACACAAGATTCAGTGCTCCACATTGGGTACATTGCTGAGCAAATGGAACAGTGCAGCACACAGTGTACAATGCTCCACACAGGGTACATTGCTGCACACAGGATACATTGCTTGACACAGGGTACAGTGCTCCACACAGGATATGGTGCTGCACACAGGGTAAAGTGCCCACACAGGGTACAGTGCTCCACACAGGATACTGTCCTGCACAGAGGGTACAGTGCTCCATACAGGTTGCAGAGCACCACACAGGGTACAGTGCTGCACACAGAGTACAGTGCTCCACAACTGTTAAAGTGCTGCCCCCAGGGTACAGTGCTCCACAGAGGGTACAGTGCTGCACACAGGGTACAGTGCTCCACACAGGGTACAGTGCTGCACACAGAGTACAGTGCTCCACACAGGGTACAGTGCTGCACACAGGGAACAGAGCTCCACACTGTGTACATTGCTGCGCACAGGGTACAGTCCTCCACACAGGGTACAGTCCTGCACACAGGGTAGTGCTGTACACAGGGTACAGTGCTCCACATAGGGTACAGTGTTCCACACAGGGTACAGTGATGCACAAAGTGTACAGTGCTCCACACAGGATAGAGTGCTCCACTCAGGGTACAGTGCTCGACAGAGAGTACAGTGCTCCACACAGGGTACAGTGCTGAGCACAGGGTAAAGTGCACCACACAGGGTACAGTGCTCCACCCAGTGTACAGTGTTCTACACAGGGTACAGTCCTGCACACAGTATACAGTGCTCCACACAGGGTACAGTGCTGTACACAGGGTACAGTGCTGCACACAGTGTACATTGCTCCACCCAGTGTACAGTGCTCCACACGGGATACATTGTTCCACACAGGTACAGTGCTCCACACAGGATACAGTGCTGCACACAGTGTACAGTGCTGCCCCGAGGTTACAGTGCTCCACACAGGATACAGTGCTGCACACAGTGTACAGTGCTGCCCCGAGGTAACAGTGCACCACACAGGATACAGTGCTGCACACAGTGTACAGTGCTCCACACAGGGTACAGTGATCCACACAGTGTACGGTGCCCCACACAGGGTTCAGTACTGCACACAGGGTACAGTGCTCCAGACAGGGTACTGTACTGCACAGAGGGTACTGTGCTCAACACAGGGGTCAGTGCTCCACAAAGGGTACTGTACTGCACACAGCGTAAAGTGCTGCACACAGGGTACACTGCGACACACAAGGTACAATCCTGCACACAGCTGACATTGCTGCAGACTGGGTACACTGCTCCACACAGGGTAGAGTGCGCTACAGAGGGTACAGTACTGCACACAGCGTAAAGTGCTGCACACAGGGTACACTGCTACACACAAGGTATAATCCTCCACACAGCGTACATTGCTGCAGACTGGGTACAGTGCTCCACACAGGGTACAGTGCTCCACAAAGCATACAGTGCTCCACAGAGTGTACAGTGTTGCTCACAGGGCACAGTCCACCACACAGGGTACAGTGCTCCACACCGTGTACAGTGCTGCACACAGGGTACAGTGCTCCGCACAGGATACAGTGCCGCACACAGGGTACAGTGCTCCACACAGGGTACAGTGCTGCATACAGGGTACAGTCTGACAAACAAGATAAAATCCTCCACACAGGGTACAGTGCTGCACACAGGGTACAGTGCTCCACACAGGGTACAGTGCTGCACACAGGGTACAGTGCTCCACACAGGATACAGTCCTGCACACAGGGTACTGAGCTCCGCACTGGTTGCAGAACTCCACACAGGGAACAGTGCTGCACACAGGATACAGTCCTCCACACAGGGTACAAAGCTCCACATAGGATACAGTCTTGCACAGAGGGTACAGAGCTTCACACTGGTTGCAGAGCTCCACACAGGGAACAGTGCTGCCCCCAGGGTACAGTGCTCGACACAGGGTACAGTGCTCCACACAGGGTACAGTCCTCCACACAGGGTACAGAGCTGCACACAGGGTACACTGCATCACACAGGGTATTTTGCTGCACACAGGATACAGTGCTCGACACAGGGTACAGTGCCCACACAGGGTACAGTTCTCCACACAGGATACTGTCCAGCACAGAGAGTACAGTGCTCCATACAGGTTGCAGAGCTCCACACAGTGTACAGTGCTGCACACAGAGTACAGTGCTCCACACAGGGTACAGTGTTCCACACAGGGTACAGTGCTGCAGACAGGGTACAGTGCTCCACACAGGGTACAGTGCTGCACACAGGGTACAGTGCTCCACACAGGTTACAATGCTCCACACAGTGTACAGTGCTCCACACAGGGTACATTGCTGCGCACAGGGTTCAGTCCTCCACACAGGGTACATTTCTGCACACAGGGTAGAGTCCTCACTACAGAGTACAGTCATCCACTCAGGGTACAGTCCTCCACACAGTGTAGAGTGCTCCACACAGGGTGCAGTGCTGCACACAGTGTACAGTCCTCCACACAGAGTACAGTGCTGCACACAGGATACAGTCCTGCACAGAGGGTACAGTGCTCCACATAGTTTGCAGAGCTCCACACAGGGAACAGTGCTGCACACAGGGTCCAGTGTTCGACACAGGGTACAGTGCTGCACACAGGGTATATTCCTCCAAACAGGGTACAGTGCTCCACACAGGGTACAGTGCTCCACACAAGGTACAGTGCTGCACACAGTGTACAGTGCTCCACACACGGTCAGTGCTGCACACAGAGTACAGTGCTCCACACAGGTTACAGTGCTCCACACTGGGTACATTGCTGCACACTGGGTACAGTGCTACACACAGGGTACAGTGTTCCACACAGGGTACATTGCTCCACACTGGGTACATTGCTGCACACTGGGTACAGTGCTCCACACAGGGTACAGTGCTGAACACAGGACTCAGTGCTCCACAAAGGGTACATTGCTGCAGAAAGGGTACCGTGCTCCACACAGGGTACATTGCTGTGCAAAGGGTACAGTGCAGCACACAGTGTACAGTGCTCCACACAGGGTACGTTGCTGCACACAGGATACATTGCTTGACACAGGGTACAGTGCTCCACACAGGATATGGTGCTGCACACTGGGTAAAGTGCTCCACACAGGGTACAGTGCTCCACACAGGATACTGTCCTGCACAGAGGGTACAGTGCTCCATACAGGTTGCAGAGCTACACACAGTGTACAGTGCTGCACACAGAGTACAGTGCTCCACAAATGGAACAGTGCTGCCCCCAGGGTACAGTGCTCCACACAGGGTACAGTGTTCCACACAGGGTACATTGCTCCATAAAGGGCACAGATCTCCACGCAGGGTACAGCGCTCCACACAGGGTACAGTGCTGCACACTGGGATCTGTGCTACACACAGTGTACAGTGCTGCACACATGGTACAGTGCTCCACTCAGGTTTCATTGCTGCGCACAGGGTACATTGCTCCACACAGGATACAGTGCTCCACGCAAGGTATGTTGCTGCACACAGTGTAAAGTGCTCCACACAGGGTACAGTGCTCCACGCAAGGTACGTTGCTGGACATAGTGTACAGTGCTCCACACAGGGTAGAGTACTGCACACAGCGTAAAGTGCTGCACACAGGGTACACTGCTACACACAAGGTACAATCCTCCACACAGCGTACATTGCTGCAGACTGGGTACACTGCTCCACACAGGGTACAGTGCGCCACAGAGGGTACAGTACTGCACACAGCGTAAAGTGCTGCACACAGGGTACACTGCTACACACAAGGTACAATCCTCCACACAGCGTACATTGCTGCAGACTGGGTACACTGCTCCACACAGGGTACAGTGCGCCACAGAGGGTACAGTCCTGCACGCAGCGTAAAGTGCTGCACACAGGGTACACTGCTACTTACAAGGTACAATCCTCCACACAGCGTACATTGCTGCAGACTGGGTACACTGCTCCACACAGGGTACAGTGCTCCCCAAAGCATACAGTGCTCCACAGAGTGTACAGTGTTGCTCACAGGGCTCAGTCCACCACACAGGGTACAGTGCTCCACACAGTGTAGAGTGCTCCACACACGGTGCAGTGCTGCACACAGTGTACAGTCCTCCACACAGAGTACAGTGCAGCACACAGGATACAATCCTGCACAGAGGGTACAGTGCTCCACACAGTTTGCAGAGCTCCACACAGGGAACAGTGCTGCACACAGGGTCCAGTGTTCGACACAGGGTACAGTGCTACACACAGGGTATAGTCCTCCAAACAGGGTACAGTGCTCCACACAGGTTACAGAGCTCCACACTGGGTACACTGCTGCACACTGGGTACATTGCTGCACACTGGGTACAGTGCTCCACACAGGGTACAGTGCTGAACACAGGATTCAGTGCTCCACAAAGGGTACATTGTTGCAGAAAGGGTACAGTGCTCCACACAGGGTACATTGCTGCGCAAAGGGTACAGTGCAGCACACAGTGTACAGTGCTCCACACAGGGTACGTTGCTGCACACAGGATACATTGCTTGACACAGGGTACAGTACTCCACACAGGATATTATGCTGCACACAGTGTAAAGTGCTCCACACAGGGTACAGTGCTCCACACAGGATACTGTCCTGCACAGAGGGTACAGTGCTCCATACAGATTGCAGAGCACCACACAGTGTACAGTGCTGCACACAGAGTACAGTGCTCCACAACTGTTAAAGTGCTGCCCCCAGGGCGCAGTGCTCCACACAGGGTACAGTGTTCCACATAGGGTACAGTGCTGCACACAAGGTACAGTGCTCCACCCAGGGTACAGTGCTGCACACAGGGTACAGTGCTCCACACAGGGAACATTGCTGCACACAGGGTACAGTGCTCCACACAGGGTACAGTCCTGCACACAGGGTACAGAGCTCCGCACAGGGTACAGTGCTCCACACACGGTACATTGCTGCGCACAGGGTACAGTCCTCCACACAGGGTACAGTGCTCCACATAGGGTACAGTGTTCCACACAGCGTACAGTGATGCACAAAGTGTACAGTGCTCCACACAGGATAGAGTGCTCCACTCAGGGTACAGTGCTCGACAGAGGGTACAGTGCTCCACACAGGGTACAGTGCTGAGCACAGGGTAAAGTGCACCACACAGGGTACAGTGCTCCACCCAGTGTACAGTGCTCTACACAGGGTACAGTCCTGCACACAGTATACAGTGCTCCACACAGGGTACAGTGCTGTACACAGGGTACAGTGCTGCACACAGTGTACATTGCTCCACCCAGTGTACAGTGCTCCACACAGGATACATTGTTCCACACAGGTACAGTGCTCCACACAGGATACAGTGCTGCACACAGTGTACAGTGCTGCCCCGAGGTTACAGTGCTCCACACAGGATACAGTGCTGCACACAGTGTACAGTGCTGCCCGAGGTAACAGTGCACCACACAGGATACAGTGCTGCACACAATGTAAAGTGCTCCACACAGGGTACGTTGCTGCACACAGGGTATAGTCCTCCAAACTGGGTACAGTGCTCCACACAGGGTATAGTGCTCCACACAGAGTACTCTTCTGCACAGAGGGTATAGTCCTCTACACAGGGTACAGTGCTCCACAGAGGGTACAGTGCTGCACACCGTGTACAGTGCTCCACACAGGGTCAGTTCTGCACACAGAGTACAGTGCTCCACACAGGGTACAGTGCTGTACACAAAGTACAGTGCTGCACACAGTGTACATTGCTCCACCCAGTATATTGTGCTCCATACAGGATACATTGTTCCACACAGGTACAGTGCTCCACACAGGATACAGTGCAGCACACAGTGTACAGTGCTGCACCGAGGTTACAGTGCTCCACACAGGATACAGTGCTGCACACAGTGTACAGTGTTGCCCCGAGGTAACAGTGCACCACACAGGATACAGTGCAGCACACACTGTACAGTGCTCCACACAGGGTACGTTGCTGCACACAGGGTACATTGCTTGACACAGGGTACAGTGCTCCACACAGGATATTGTGCTGCACACAGGGTAAAGTGCTCCACACAGGGTACAGTGCTCCACACAGGATATGGTGCTGCACACAGGGTAAAGTGCTCCACACAGGGTACAGTGCTCCACACAGGATACTGTCCTGCACAGAGGGTACAGTGCTCCATACAGGTTGCAGAGCTACACACAGTGTACAGTGCTGCACACAGAGTACAGTGCTCCACAACTGTTAAAGTGCTGCCCCCAGGGTACAGTGCTCCACACAGGGTACAGTGTTCCACACAGGGTACAGTGCTGCACACAAGGTACAGTGCTCCACTCAGGGCTAAGTGCTGCACAAGAGGTACAGTGCTCCACACAGGGTACAGTGCTGCACACAGGGTACAGTACTCCACACAGGGTACAGTGCTGCACACAGGGTACAGTGCTGCACACAGGGTACATTTCTGCACACAGGGTAGAGTCCTCACTACAGAGTACAGTCATCCACTCAGGGTACAGTCCTCCACACAGGGTACAGTGCTGTACACAGGGTACAGTGCTCCACATAGGTAACAGTGTTCCACACAGGGTACAGTGCTGCACAAAGTGTACAGTGCTCCACACAGGATAGAGTGATCCACTCAGGGTACAGTACTCGACAGAGGGTACAGTGCTCCACACAGGGTACAATGCTGAGCACAGGGTAAAGTGCACCACACAGGGTACAGTGCTACACCCAGTGTACAGTGCTCTACACAGGGTACAGTCCTGCACACAGTATACAGTGCTCCACACAGGGTACAGTGCAGTACACAGGGTACACTGCTGCACACAGTGTACATTGCTCCACCCAGTGTACAATGCTCCACACACGATACATTGTTCCACACAGGTACAGTGCTCCACACAGGATACAGTGCTGCACACAGTGTACAGTGCTGCCCTGAGGTTACAGTGCTCCACACAGGATACAGTGCTGCACACAGTGTACAGTGCTCCACACAGGGTACAGTGCTCCACACAGTGTACGGTGCCCCACACAGGGTTCAGGACCGCTCACAGGTTACAGTGCTCCAGTCAGTGTACTGTACTGCACAGAGGGTACAGTGCTCAACTCAGGGTTCAGTGCTCCACAGAGGGTACAGTACTGCATACAGCGTAAAGTGCTGCACACAGGGTACACCGCTACACACAAGGTACAATGCTCCACACAGAGTACATTGCTGCAGACTGGGTACAGTGCTCCACACAGGGTACAGTGCACCACAGAGCATACAGTGCTCCACAGAGTGTACAGTGTTGCTCACAGGGCACCATCCACCACACAGTGTACAGTGCTCCACACAGTGTAGAGTGCTCCACACAGGGTGCAGTGCTGCACACAGTGTACAGTGCTCCACACAGGGTTCAGTGCTCCACACAGTGTAGAGTGCTCCACATGGAGTGCAGTGCTGCACACAGTGTACATTCCTCCACACAGGGTACAGTGCTCCACACAGGATACTGTCCTGCACAGAGGGTACAGAGCTCCACACTGGTTGCAGAGCTCTTCACAGGGAACAGTGCTCCACACAGGGTACAGTGCTCCACACAGGGTTCAGTGCTCCACACAGTGTAGAGTGCTCCACACGGAGTGCAGTGCTGCACACAGTGTACATTCCTCCACACAGGGTACAGTGCTCCACACAGGATACTGTCCTGCACAGAGGGTACAGTGCTCCATACAGGTTGCAGAGCTACACACAGTGTACAGTGCTGCACACAGAGTACAGTGCTCCACAACTGTTAAAGTGCTGCCCCCAGGGGACAGTGCTCCACACAAGATACAGTGCTGCACACAGGGTACAGTGCTGCACACAGGGTACAGTGCTGCACACAGTGTATAGTGCTCCACACAGGGTACAGTGCTGCATACAGGGTACAGTGCTCCACACAGGGTACAGTGCTGCACACAGGGTACAGTGCTCCACACAGGGTACATTGCTGCGCATAGGGTAGAGTCCTCACTACAGAGTACAGTCATCCACTCAGGGTACAGTCCTCCACACAGGCTACAGTGCTGTACACAGGGTACAGTGCTCCACATAGGGTACAGTGTTCCACACAGGGTACAGTGCTGCACAAAGTGTACAGTGCTCCACGCAGGATAGAGTGATCCACTCAGGGTACAGTACTCGACAGAGTGTACAGTGCTCCACACAGGATACAGTGCTGAGCACAGGGTAAAGTGCACCACACAGGGTACAGTGCTCCACCCAGTGTACAGTGCTCCACACAGGGTACAGTCCTGCACACAATATACAGTGCTCCACACAGGGTACAGTGCTGTACACAGGGTACAGTGCTGCACACAGTGTACATTGCTCCATCCAGTGTACAGTGCTCCACACAAGATACGTTGTTCCACACAGGTACAGTGCTCCACACAGGATACAGTGCTGCACACAGTGTACAGAGCTGCCCTGAGGTTACAGTGCTCCACACAGGATACAGTGCTGCACACAGTGTACAGTGCTCCACACGGAGTGCAGTGCTGCACACAGTGTACATTCCTCCACACAGGGTACAGTGCTCCACACAGGATACTGTCCTGCACAGAGGGTACAGTGCTCCATACAGGTTGCAGAGCTACACACAGTGTACAGTGCTGCACACAGAGTATAGTGCTCCACAACTGTTAAAGTGCTGCCCCCAGGGGACAGTGCTCCACACAGGGTACAGTGCTGCACACAGGGTACAGTGCTGCACACAGTGTACAGTGCTTCACACAGGGTACAGTGCTGCACACAGGGTACAGTACTCCACACAGGGTACAGTGCTGCACACAGGGTACAGTGCTCCACACAGGGTACATTGCTGCGCACAGGGTACATTCCTCCACACAGGGTACATTTCTGCACACAGGGTAGAGTCCTCACTACAGAGTACAGTCATCCACTCAGGGTACAGTCCTCCACACAGGCTACAGTGCTGTACACAGGGTACAGTGCTCCACATAGGGTACAGTGTTCCACACAGGGTACAGTGCTGCACAAAGTGTACAGTGCTCCACGCAGGATAGAGTGATCCACTCAGGGTACAGTACTCGACAGAGGGTACAGTGCTCCACACAGGATACAGTGCTGAGCACAGGTTAAAGTGCACCACACAGGGTACAGTGCTCCACCCAGTGTACAGTGCTCTACACAGGGTACAGTCCTGCACACAGTATACAGTGCTCCACATAGGCTACAGTGCTGTACACAGGATACACTGCTGCACACAGTGTACATTGCTCCACCCAGTTTACAGTGCTCCACACAAGATACGTTGTTCCACACAGGTACAGTGCTCCACACAGGATACAGTGCTGCACACAGTGTACAGTGCTCCACACAGGGTACAGTGCTCCACACAGTGTACTGTGCCCCACACAGGGTTCAGGACCACACACAGGGTACAGTGCTCTAGTCAGGGTACTGTACTGCACAGAGGGTACAGTGCTCAACACAGGGTTCAGTGCTCCACACAGGGTACAGTACTGCACACAGCGTAAAGTGCTGCACACAGGGTACACTGCTACACACAAGGTACAATCCTCCACACAGAGTACATTGCTGCTGTCTGGGTACAGTGCTCCACAAAGGGTACAGTGCTCCACAGAGCATACAGTGCCCCACAGAGTGTACAGTGTTGCTCACAGGGCACCGTCCACCACACAGGGTACAGTGCTCCACACAGTGTAGAGTGCTCCACACAGGGTGCAGTGCTGCACACAGTGTACAGTCCTCCAAGTAGGGTACAGTGCTGGACATAGGATACAGTCCTGCACAGAGGGTACAGTGCTCCACACAGTTTGCAGAGCTCCACACAGGGAACAGTGCTGCACACAGGGTACAGTGTTCGACAAAGGGTACAGTGCTCCACACAGGGTTCAGTGCTCCACACAGTGTAGAGTGCTCCACATGGAGTGCAGTGCTGCACACAGTGTACAGTCCTCCACACAGGGTATAGTGCTCCACACAGGATACAGTCCTGCACAGAGGGTATAGTGCTTCACACTGGTTGCAGATTCCACACAGGGAACAGTGCTGCACACAGGGTACAGTCCTCCACACAGGGTACAATGCTCCACACAGGATACAGTCCTGCACAGAGGGTACAGTGCTGCACACAGGGTACAGTGGTCGACACAGGGTACATTGCTCCACACAGGGTACAGTCCTCCACACAGAGTACAGTGCTGCACACAGGGTACAGTGCATCACACAGGGTATTTTGCTGCACACAGGATACAGTGCTCGACACAGGGTACAGTGCCCCCAGGGTACAGTGCTCCACACAGGGTACAGTGTTCCACACAGGGTACATTGCTGCACACAGGGTACAGTGCTCCACCCAGGGTACAGTGCTGCACACAGGGTACAGTGCTCCAAACAAGGTACAGTGCTCCAGACAGGGTACAGTGCTCCACACAGGGTACAGTGCTGCACACAGTGTACAGTGCTCCACACAGGGTACAGTGCTCCACACAGGGCACATTGCTGCGCACAGTGTACAGTCCTCCACACAGGGTACATTTCTGCACACAGGGTAGAGCCCTCACTACAGAGTATAGTCATCCACTCAGGGTACAGTCCTCCACACAGGGTACAGTGCTGTACACAGGGTACAGTGCTCCACATAGGGTACAGTGTTCCACACAGGGTACAGTGCTGCACAAAGTGTACAGTGCTCCACACAGGATAGAGTGCTCCACTCAGGGTACAGTGCTCGACAGAGGTTACAGTGCTCCACACAGGGTACAGTGCTGAGCACAGGGTAAGTTGCACCACACAGCGTACAGTGCTCCACCCAGTGTACAGTGCTCTACACAGGGTACAATCCTGCACACAGTATACAGTGCTCCACACAGGGTACAGTGCTGTACACAGGGTACAGTGCTGCACACATTGTACATTGCTCCTCCCAGTGTACAGTGCTCCACACAGGATACATTATTCCACACAAGTACAGTGCTCCACACAGGATACAGTGCTGCACACAGTGTACAGTGCTGCCCCGAGGTTACAGTGTTCCACACAGGATACAGTGCTGCCCCCAGTGTACAGTGCTGCCCGAGGTAACAGTGCACCACACAGGATAAGGTGCTGCACACAGTGTACAGTGCTCCACACAGGGTACAGTGCTCCACACAGTGTACGGTGCCCCACACAGGGTTCAGTACTGCACACAGGGTACAGTGCTCCACACAGGGTACATTGCTGCGCACAGGGTACAGTCCACCACACAGGGTACATTTCTGCACACAGGGTAGAGTCCTCACTACAGAGTACAGTCATCCACTCAGGGTACAGTCCTCCACACAGCGTACAGTGCTGTACACAGGGTACAGTTCTCCACATAGGGTACAGTGTTCCACACAGGGTACAGTACCGCACAAAGTGTACAGTGCTCCACACAGGATAGAGTCCTCCACTCAGGGTACAGTGCTTGACAGAGGGTACAGTGCTCCACACAGGGTACAGTTCTGAACACAGGGTAAAGTGCACCACACAGGGTACAGTGCTCCACCCAGTGTACAGTGCTGCACACAGGTTACAGTCCTGCACACAGTATACAGTGCTCCACACAGTGTACAGTGCTGCACACAGTGTACATTGTTCCACCCAGTGTACAGTGCTCCACACACGATACATTGTTCCACACAGGTACAGTGCTCCACACAGGATACAGTGCTGCACACATTGTACAGTGCTGACCTGAGGTTACAGTGCTCCACACAGGATACAGTGCTGCACACAGTGTACAGTGCTCCACACAGGGTACAGTGCTCCACACAGTGTACGGTGCCCCACACAGGGTTCAGTACCGCACACAGGGTACAATGCTCCAGACAGGGTACTGTACTGCACAGAGGGTACAGTGCTCAACACAGGGTTCAATGCTCCACACAGGGTACAGTACTGCACACAGGGTACAATGCTCCAGACAGGGTACTGTACTGCACAGAGGTTACAGTGCTCCACACAGGGTACAGTGCTGAGCACAGGGTAAGTTGCACCACACAGCGTACAGTGCTCCACCCAGTGTACAGTGCTCTACACAGGGTACAATCCTGCACACAGTATACAGTGCTCCACACAGGGTACAGTGCTGTACACAGGGTACAGTGCTGCACACATTGTACATTGCTCCTCCCAGTGTACAGTGCTCCACACAGGATACATTATTCCACACAAGTACAGTGCTCCACACAGGATACAGTGCTGCACACAGTGTACAGTGCTGCCCCGAGGTTACAGTGTTCCACACAGGATACAGTGCTGCCCCCAGTGTACAGTGCTGCCCGAGGTAACAGTGCACCACACAGGATAAGGTGCTGCACACAGTGTACAGTGCTCCACACAGGGTACAGTGCTCCACACAGTGTACGGTGCCCCACACAGGGTTCAGTACTGCACACAGGGTACAGTGCTCCACACAGGGTACATTGCTGCGCACAGGGTACAGTCCACCACACAGGGTACATTTCTGCACACAGGGTAGAGTCCTCACTACAGAGTACAGTCATCCACTCAGGGTACAGTCCTCCACACAGCGTACAGTGCTGTACACAGGGTACAGTTCTCCACATAGGGTACAGTGTTCCACACAGGGTACAGTACCGCACAAAGTGTACAGTGCTCCACACAGGATAGAGTCCTCCACTCAGGGTACAGTGCTTGACAGAGGGTACAGTGCTCCACACAGGGTACAGTTCTGAACACAGGGTAAAGTGCACCACACAGGGTACAGTGCTCCACCCAGTGTACAGTGCTGCACACAGGTTACAGTCCTGCACACAGTATACAGTGCTCCACACAGTGTACAGTGCTGCACACAGTGTACATTGTTCCACCCAGTGTACAGTGCTCCACACACGATACATTGTTCCACACAGGTACAGTGCTCCACACAGGATACAGTGCTGCACACATTGTACAGTGCTGACCTGAGGTTACAGTGCTCCACACAGGATACAGTGCTGCACACAGTGTACAGTGCTCCACACAGGGTACAGTGCTCCACACAGTGTACGGTGCCCCACACAGGGTTCAGTACCGCACACAGGGTACAATGCTCCAGACAGGGTACTGTACTGCACAGAGGGTACAGTGCTCAACACAGGGTTCAATGCTCCACACAGGGTACAGTACTGCACACAGGGTACAATGCTCCAGACAGGGTACTGTACTGCACAGAGGTTACAGTGCTCCACACAGGGTACAGTGCTGAGCACAGGGTAAGTTGCACCACACAGCGTACAGTGCTCCACCCAGTGTACAGTGCTCTACACAGGGTACAATCCTGCACACAGTATACAGTGCTCCACACAGGGTACAGTGCTGTACACAGGGTACAGTGCTGCACACATTGTACATTGCTCCTCCCAGTGTACAGTGCTCCACACAGGATACATTATTCCACACAAGTACAGTGCTCCACACAGGATACAGTGCTGCACACAGTGTACAGTGCTGCCCCGAGGTTACAGTGTTCCACACAGGATACAGTGCTGCCCCCAGTGTACAGTGCTGCCCGAGGTAACAGTGCACCACACAGGATAAGGTGCTGCACACAGTGTACAGTGCTCCACACAGGGTACAGTGCTCCACACAGTGTACGGTGCCCCACACAGGGTTCAGTACTGCACACAGGGTACAGTGCTCCACACAGGGTACATTGCTGCGCACAGGGTACAGTCCACCACACAGGGTACATTTCTGCACACAGGGTAGAGTCCTCACTACAGAGTACAGTCATCCACTCAGGGTACAGTCCTCCACACAGCGTACAGTGCTGTACACAGGGTACAGTTCTCCACATAGGGTACAGTGTTCCACACAGGGTACAGTACCGCACAAAGTGTACAGTGCTCCACACAGGATAGAGTCCTCCACTCAGGGTACAGTGCTTGACAGAGGGTACAGTGCTCCACACAGGGTACAGTTCTGAACACAGGGTAAAGTGCACCACACAGGGTACAGTGCTCCACCCAGTGTACAGTGCTGCACACAGGTTACAGTCCTGCACACAGTATACAGTGCTCCACACAGTGTACAGTGCTGCACACAGTGTACATTGTTCCACCCAGTGTACAGTGCTCCACACACGATACATTGTTCCACACAGGTACAGTGCTCCACACAGGATACAGTGCTGCACACATTGTACAGTGCTGACCTGAGGTTACAGTGCTCCACACAGGATACAGTGCTGCACACAGTGTACAGTGCTCCACACAGGGTACAGTGCTCCACACAGTGTACGGTGCCCCACACAGGGTTCAGTACCGCACACAGGGTACAATGCTCCAGACAGGGTACTGTACTGCACAGAGGGTACAGTGCTCAACACAGGGTTCAATGCTCCACACAGGGTACAGTACTGCACACAGCGTAAAGTGCTGCACACAGGGTACACTGCTACACACAAGGTACAATCCCACACACAGCGTACATTGCTGCAGACTGGGTACAGTGCTCCACACAGGGTACAGTGCTCCACACAGTGTATAGTGCTCCACACAGGGTACAGTCCAGCACACAGTATACAGTGCTCCACACCGGGTACAGTGCTCTACACAGGGTACAGTGCTGCACACAGTGTACATTGCTCCACCCAGTGTACAGTGCTCCACACAGGATACATTATTCCACACAAGTACAGTGCTCCACACAGGATACATTGTTCCACACAGTGTACAGTGCTGCCCCGATGTTACAGTGCTCCACACAGGATACAGTGCTGCCCCCAGTGTACAGTGCTGCCCCGAGGTAACAGTGCACCACACAGGATACAGTGCTGCACACAGTTTACAGTGCTCCACACAGGGTACAGTGCTCCACACAGTGTACGGTACCCCACACAGGGTTCAGTACTGCACAAAGGGTACAGTGCTCCACACAGGGTACATTGCTGTGCAAAGGGTGCAGTCCACCACACAGGGTGCATTTCTGCACACGGGGTAGAGTCCTCACTACAGAGTACAGTCATCCACTCAGGGTACAGTCCTCCACACAGGGTACAGTGCTGTACACAGGGTACAGTTCTCCACATAGGGTACAGTGTTCCACACAGGGTACAGTACTGCACAAAGTATACAGTGCTCCACACAGGATAGAGTGCTCCACTCAGGGTACAGTGCTTGAAAGAGGGTACAGTGCTCCACACAGGGTACAGTTCTGACCACAGGGTAAAGTGCACCACACAGGGTACAGTGCTCCACCCAGTGTACAGTGCTCTACACAGGTTACAGTCCTGCACACAGTATACAGTGCTCCACACAGTGTACAGTGCTGCACAGAGTGTACATTGCTCCACCCAGTATACAGTGCTCCACACAGGATACATTGTTCCACACAGGTACAGTGCTCCACACATGATACTGTCCTGCACAGAGGGTACAGTGCTCCATACAGGTTGCAGAGCTCCACACAGTGTACAGTGCTGTACACAGAGTACAGTGCTCCATGACTGTTAAAGTGCTGCCCCCAGGGTACAGTGCTCCACACAGGGTACAGTGTTCGACACAGGGTACAGTGCTCCACACAGGGTTCATTGCTCCACACAGTGTAGTTTGCTCCACACGGAGTGCAGTGCTGCACACAGTGTACAGTCCTCCACACAGGGTACAGTCCTCCACACAGGGTACAATGCTCCACACAGGATACAGTCCTGCACAGAGGGTACAGTGCTTCACACTGGTTGCAGAGCTCCACACAGAGAACAGTGCTGCACACAGGGTACAGTGGTCGACACAAGGTACATTGCTCCACACAAGGTACAGTCCTCCACACAGAGTACAGTGCTGCACACAGGGTACAGTGCATCACACAGGGTATTTTGCTGCACACAGGATACAGTGCTCGACACAGGGTACAGTGCCCCCAGGGTACAGTGCTCCACACAGGGTACAGTGTTCCACACAGGGTACAGTGCTGCACTCAGGGTACAGTGCTCCACCCAGGGTACAGTGCTGCACACAGGGTACAGTGTCCAAACAGGGTACAGTGCTCCACACAGGGTACAGTGCTCCACTCAGGGTACAGTGCTGCACACGGTGTACAGTGCTCCACACAGGGTACAGTGATCCATGCAGGGTACATTGCTGCGCACAGGGTACTGTCCTCCACACAGGGTACATTGATGCACACAGGGTAGAGCCCTCACTACAGAGTACAGTCATTGTCTCAGGGTACAGTCCTCCACACAGGGTACAGTGCTGTACACAGGGTACAGTGCTCCACATAGGGTACAATGTTCCACACGGGGTACAGTGCTGCACAAAGTGTACAGTGCTCCACACAGGATAGAGTGCTCCACTCAGGGTACAGTGCTCGACAGAGGTTACAGTGCTCCACACAGGGTACAGTGCTGAGCACAGGGTAAGGTGCAACACACAGCGTACAGTGCTCCACCCAGTGTACAGTGTTCTACACAGGGTACAGTCCTGCACACAGTATACAGTGCTCCACACAGGGTACAGTGCTGTACACAGGGTACAGTGCTGCACACATTGTACATTGCTCCACCCAGTGTACAGTGCTCCACACAGGATACGTTGTTCCACACAAGTACAGTGCTCCACACAGGATACAGTGCTGCACACAGTGTACAGTGCTGCCCCGAGGTTACAGTGCTCCACACAGGATACAGTGCTGCCCCCAGTGTACAGTGCTGCCCCGAGGTAACAGTGCTCCACACAGGATACAGTGCTGCACACAGTGTACAGTGCTGCCCTGAGTTTACAGTGCTCCACACAAGATACAGTGCTGCACACAGTGTACAGTGCTCCACACAGGGTACAGTGCTCCACACAGTGTACGATGCACCACACAGGGTTCAGTACTGCACACAGGGTACAGTGCTCCACACAGTGTACATTGCTGCGCACAGGGTACAGTCCTCCACACAGGGTACATTTCTGCACACAGGGTAGAGTCCTTACTACAGAGTACAGTCATCCACTCAGGGTACAGTCCTCCACACAGGGTACAGTGCTGCACACATTGTACATTGCTCCACCCAGTGTACAGTGCTCCACACAGGATACGTTGTTCCACACAAGTACAGTGCTCCACACAGGATACAGTGCTGCACACAGTGTACAGTGCTGCCCCGAGGTTACAGTGCTCCACACAGGATACAGTGCTGCCCCCAGTGTACAGTGCTGCCCCGAGGTAACAGTGCTCCACACAGGATACAGTGCTCCACACAGTGTACAGTGCTGCCCTGAGTTTACAGTGCTCCACACAAGATACAGTGCTGCACACAGTGTACAGTGCTCCACACAGGGTACAGTGCTCCACACAGTGTACGATGCACCACACAGGGTTCAGTACTGCACACAGGGTACAGTGCTCCACACAGTGTACATTGCTGCGCACAGGGTACAGTCCTCCACACAGGGTACATTTCTGCACACAGGGTAGAGTCCTTACTACAGAGTACAGTTATCCACTCAGGGTACAGTCCTCCACACAGGGTACAGTGCTGTACACAGGGTACAGTTCTCCACATAGGGTACAGTGTTCCACACAGGCTACAGTGCTGTACACAGGGTACAGTGCTGCACACATTGTACATTGCTCCACCAGTGTACAGTGCTCCACACAGGATACATTGTTCCACACATGTACAGTGCTCCACACAGGATACAGTGCTGCACACAGTGTACAGTGCTGCCCTGAGGTTACAGTGCTCCACACAGGATACAGTGCTGCACACAGTGTACATTGCTCCACACAGGATACAGTGCTGCACACAGTGTACAGTGCTCCACACAGTGTACGGTGCCACACACAGGGTTCAGTACCGCACACAGGGTACAATGCTCCAGACAGGGTACTGTACTGCACAGAGGGTACAGTGCTCAACACAGGGTTCAGTGCTCCACACGGGGTACAGTACTGCACACAGCATAAAGTGCTGCTCGCAGGGTACACTGCTACTTACAAGGTACAATCCTCCACACAGTTTACATTGCTGCAGACTGGGTACAGTGCTCCACACAGGGTACAGTGCTCCACAAAGCATACAGTGCTCCACAGAGTGTACAGTGTTGCTCACAGGGCATAGTCCACCACACCGGGTACAGTGCTCCACACAGTGTAGAGTGCTCCACACAGGGTACAGTGCTGAACACAGGATAGAGTCCTGCACAGAGGGTACAGTGCTCCACACAGTTTGCAGAGCTCCACACAGGGAACAGTGCTGCACACAGGGTACAGTGTTCGACACAGGGTACAGTGCTCCACACAGGGTTCAGTGCTTCACACAGTGTAGAGAGCTCCACTCAGGGTATAGTGCTCCTCACAGGATACAGTCCTGCACAGAGGGTACAGTGCTCCACACAGGATAAAGTGCTCGACACAGGGTACAGTGCTCACACAGGGTACAGTGCTCCACACAGGATACTGTCCTGCACAAAGTGTACAGTGCTCCACACAGGATAGAGTGCTCCACTCAGGGTACAGTGCTCGACAGAGGTTACAGTGCTGCACACAGGGTACAGTGCTGAGCACAGGGTAAGGTGCACCACACAGTGTACAGTGCTCCACCCAGTGTACAGTGTTCTACACAGGGTACAGTCCTGCACACAGTATACAGTGCTCCACACAGGGTACAGTGCTGTACACAGGGGACAGTGCTGCACACATTGTACATTGCTCCACCCAGTGTACAGTGCTCCACAAAGGATACATTGTTCCACACAAGTACAGTGCTCCACACAGGATACAGTGCTGCACACAGTGTACAGTGCTGCCCCGAGGTTACAGTGCTCCACACAGGATACAGTGCTGCCCCCAGTGTACAGTGCTGCCCCGAGGTAACAGTGCTCCACACAGGATACAGTGCTGCACACAGTGTACTGTGCTGCCCTGAGTTTACAGTGCTCCACACAAGATACAGTGCTGCACACAGTGTACAGTGCTCCACACAGGGTACAGTGCTCCACACAGTGTACGATGCACCACACAGGGTTCAGTACTGCACACAGGGTACAGTGCTCCACACAGTGTACATTGCTGCGCACAGGGTACAGTCCTCCACACAGGGTACATTTCTGCACACAGGGTAGAGTCCTTACTACAGAGTACAGTCATCCACTCAGGGTACAGTCCTCCACACAGGGTACAGTGCTGTACACAGGGTACAGTTCTCCACATAGGGTACAGTGTTCCACACAGGATACAGTCCTGCACAGAGGGTACTGAGCTCCACACTGGTTGCAGAACTCCACACAGGGAACAGTGCTGCATATAGGGTACAGTCCTCCACACAGGGTACAATGCTCCACATAGGATACAGTCCTGCACAGAGGGCACAGAGCTTCACACTGGTTGCAGAGCTCCACACAGCGAACAGTGCTGCACACAGGGTACAGTGCTCGACACAGGGTACAGTGCTCCACACAGGGTACAGTCCTCCACACAGGATACAGTGCTCGACACAGGGTATAGTGCCCACACAGGGTACAGTGCTCCACACAAGATACTGTCCTGCACAGAGGGTACAGTGCTCCATAGAGGTTGCAGAGCTCCACACAGTGTACAGTGCTGCACACAGAGTACAGTGCTCCACAACTGTTAAAGTGCTGCCCCCTGGGTACCGTGCTCCACACAGGGTAAAGTGTTCCACACAGGGTACAGTGCTGCACACAGGGTACAGTGCTCCACACAGGGTACAGTGTTGCACACAGGGTACAGTGCTCTACACAGGGTAAAGTGCTGCACACAGGGTACAGTGCTGCACACAGAGTACAGTGCTCCACACAGTGTACAGGCTCCACACAGGATACAGTGCTGCACACAGTGTACAGTGCTGCCCCGAGATTACAGTGCTCCACACAGGATACAGTGCTGCACACAGTGTACAGTGCCCCACACAGGGTTAAGTACTGCACACAGGGTACAGTGCTCCAGACAGGGTACTTTACTGCACAGTGGGTACAGTGCTCCACACAGGGTACACTGCTACACACAAGGTACAATCCTCCACACAGCGTACATTGCTGCAGACTGGGTACACTGCTCCACACAGGGTACAGTGCTCCACACAGGGTACAGTGCTCCACACAGGATACAGTCCTGCACAGAGGGTACAGTGCTCCACACAGTTTGCAGAGCTCCACACAGGGAACAGTGCTGCACACAGGGTATAGTCCTCCAAACAGGGTACAGTGCTCCACACAGGTTACAGAGCTCCACACTGGGTACACTGCTGCACACTGGGTACATTGCTGCACACTGGGTACAGTGCTCCACACAGGGTACAGTGCTGAACACAGGATTCAGTGCTCCACAAAGGGTACATTGTTGCAGAAAGGGTACAGTGCTCCACACAGGGTACATTGCTGCGCAAAGGGTACAGTGCAGCAGACAGTGTACAGTGCTCCACACAGGGTACCTTGCTGCACACAGGATACATTGCTTGACACAGGGTACAGTACTCCACACAGGATATTATGCTGCACACAGTGTAAAGTGCTCCACACAGGGTACAGTGCTCCACACAGGATACTGTCCTGCACAGAGGGTACAGTGCTCCATACAGGTTGCAGAGCACCACACAGTGTACAGTGCTGCACACAGAGTACAGTGCTCCACAACTGTTAAAGTGCTGCCCCCAGGGCGCAGTGCTCCACACAGGGTACAGTGTTCCACATAGGGTACAGTGCTGCACACAAGGTACAGTGCTCCACCCAGGGTACAGTGCTGCACACAGGGTACAGTGCTCCACACAGGGAACATTGCTGCACACAGGGTACAGTGCTCCACACAGGGTACAGTCCTGCACACAGGGTACAGAGCTCCGCACAGGGTACAGTGCTCCACACACGGTACATTGCTGCGCACAGGGTACAGTCCTCCACACAGGGTACAGTGCTCCACATAGGGTACAGTGTTCCACACAGCGTACAGTGATGCACAAAGTGTACAGTGCTCCACACAGGATAGAGTGCTCCACTCAGGGTACAGTGCTCGACAGAGGGTACAGTGCTCCACACAGGGTACAGTGCTGAGCACAGGGTAAAGTGCACCACACAGGGTACAGTGCTCCACCCAGTGTACAGTGCTCTACACAGGGTACAGTCCTGCACACAGTATACAGTGCTCCACACAGGGTACAGTGCTGTACACAGGGTACAGTGCTGCACACAGTGTACATTGCTCCACCCAGTGTACAGTGCTCCACACAGGATACATTGTTCCACACAGGTACAGTGCTCCACACAGGATACAGTGCTGCACACAGTGTACAGTGCTGCCCCGAGGTTACAGTGCTCCACACAGGATACAGTGCTGCACACAGTGTACAGTGTTGCCCCGAGGTAACAGTGCACCACACAGGATACAGTGCAGCACACAGTGTACAGTGCTCCACACAGGGTACGTTGCTGCACACAGGATACATTGCTTGACACAGGGTACAGTGCTCCACACAGGATATGGTGCTGCACACAGGGTAAAGAGCTCCACACAGGGTACAGTGCTCCACACAGGATACTGTCCTGCACAGAGGGTACAGTGCTCCATACAGGTTGCAGAGCTACACACAGTGTACAGTGCTGCACACAGAGTACAGTGCTCCACAACTGTTAAAGTGCTGCCCCCAGGGTACAGTGCTCCACACAGGGTACAGTTTTCCACACAGGGTACAGTGCTGCACACAAGGTACAGTGCTCTACACAGGGTACAGTGCTGCACACAAGGTACAGTGCTCCACACAGGGTACAGTGCTGCACACAAGGTACAGTGCTCCACACAGGGTACAGTGCTGCACACAAGGTACAGTGCTCCACACAGGGTACAGTGCTGCACACAGGGTACAGTGCTCCACACAGGGTACAGTGCTGCACACAGGGTACAGTGCTGCACACAGGGTACATTGCTGCGCACAGGGTACAGTCCTCCACACAGGGTACATTTCTGCACACAGGGTAGAGTCCTCACTACAGAGTACAGTCATCCACTCAGGGTACAGTCCTCCACACAGGCTACAGTGCTGTACACAGGCTACAGTACTCCACATAGGGTACAGTGTTCCACACAGGGTACAGTGCTGCACAAAGTGTACAGTGCTCCACACAGGATAGAGTGATCCACTCAGGGTACAGTACTCGACAGAGGGTACCGTGCTCCACACAGGGTACAGTGCTGAGCACAGGGTAACGTGCACCACACAGGGTACAGTGCTCCACCCAGTGTACAGTTCTCTACAAAGGGAACAGTCCTGCACACAGTATACAGTGCTCCACACAGGGTACAGTGATGTACACAGGTTACAGTGCTGCACACAGTGTACGTTGCTCCACACAGGATACAGTGCTGCACACAGTGTACAGTGCTGCCCTGAGGTTACAGTGCTCCACACAGGATACAGTGCTGCACACAGTGTACAGTGCTCCACACAGGGTACAGTGCTCCACACAGTGTACGGTGCCCCACACAGGGTTCAGGACTGCACACAGGGTACAGTGCTCCAGTCAGGGTACTGTACTGCACAGAGGGTACAGTGCTCCATACAGGTTGCAGAGCTACACACAGTGTACAGTGCTGCACACAGAGTACAGTGCTCCACAACTGTTAAAGTGCTGCCCCCAGGGTACAGTGCTCCACACAGGGTACAGTGCTCCACACAGGATACTGTCCTGCACAGAGGGTACAGTGCTCCACAGAGGGTACAGTACTGCATACAGCGTAAAGTGCTGCACACAGGGTACACTGCTACTTACAAGGTACAATGCTCCACACAGAGTACATTGCTGCAGACTGGGTACAGTGCTCCACACAGGGTACAGTGCTCCACAGAGCATACAGTGCTCCACAGAGTGTACAGTGTTGCTCACAGGGCACCGTCCACCACACAGGGTACAGTGCTCCACACAGTGTAGAGTGCTCCACACAGGGTGCAGTGCTGCACACAGTGTACAGTCCTCCACGCAGGGTACAGTGCCGGACATAGGATACAGTCCTGCACAGAGGGTACAGTGCTCCACACAGTTTGCAGAGCTCCACACAGGGAACAGTGCTGCACACAGGGTACAGTGTTCGACACAGGGTACAGTGCTCCACACAGGGTTCTGTGCTCCACACAGTGTAGAGTGCTCCACATGGAGTGCAGTGCTGCACACAGTGTACAGTCCTCCACACAGGGTATAGTGCTCCACACAGGATACAGTCCTGCACAGAGGGTACAGTGCTTCACACTGGTTGCAGATTCCACACAGGGAACAGTGCTGCACACAGGGTACAGTCCTCCACACAGGGTACAATGCTCCACACAGGATACAGTCCTGCACAGAGGGTACAGTGCTTCACACTGGTTGCAGAGCTCCACACAGGGAACAATGCTGCACACAGGGTACAGTGGTCGACACAGGGTACATTGCTCCACACAGGGTACAGTCCTCCACACAGAGTACAGTGCTGCACACAGTGTACAGTGCATCACACAGGGTATTTTGCTGCACACAGGATACAGTGCTCGACACAGGGTACAGTGCCCCCAGGGTACAGTGCTCCACACAGGGTACAGTGTTCCACACAGTGTACAGTGCTGCACCCAGGGTACAGTGCTGCACACAGGGTACAGTGCTCCAAACAGGGTACAGTGCTCCACACAGGGTACAGTGCTCCACACAGGGTACAGTGCTGCACACAGTGTACAGTGCTGCACACAGGGTACAGTGCTCCACACAGGGCACATTGCTGCGCACAGGGTACAGTCCTCCACACAGGGTACATTTCTGCACACAGGGTAGAGCCCTCACTACAGAGTACAGTTATCCACTCAGGGTATAGTCCTCCACACAGGGTACAGTGCTGAGCACAGGGTAAGTTACACCACACAGCATACAGTGCTCCACCCAGTGTACAGTGCTCTACACAGGGTACAGTCCTGCACACAGTATACAGTGCTCCACACAGGGTACAGTGCTGTACACAGGGTACACTGCTGCACACAGTGTACATTGCTCCACCCAGTGTACAGTGCTGCACACAGGATACATTGTTCCACACAAGTACAGTGCTCCACACAGGATACAGTGCTGCACACAGTGTACAGTGCTCGACACAGGGTACAGTGCTCCACACAGTGTCCGGTGACCCACACAGCGTTCAATAATGCACACAGGGTACAGTGCTCCACACAGGGTACATTGCTGCACACAGGGTACAGTGCTGCACACAGGGTACATTGCTGCGCACAGGGTACAGTCCTCCACACAGGGTACATTTCTGCACACAGGGTAGAGTCCTCACTACAGAGTACAGTCATCCACTCAGGGTACAGTCCTCCACACAGGCTACAGTGCTGTACACAGGCTACAGTACTCCACATAGGGTACAGTGTTCCACACAGGGTACAGTACTGCACAAAGTGTACAGTGCTCCACACAGGATAGAGTGATCCACTCAGGGTACAGTACTCGACAGAGGGTACAGTGCTCCACACAGGGTACAGTGCTGAGCACAGGGTAACGTGCACCACACAGGGTACAGTGCTCCACCCAGTGTACAGTTCTCTACAAAGGGAACAGTCCTGCACACAGTATACAGTGCTCCACACAGGGTACAGTGATGTACACAGGTTACAGTGCTGCACACAGTGTACGTTGCTCCACACAGGATACAGTGCTGCACACAGTGTACAGTGCTGCCCTGAGGTTACAGTGCTCCACACAGGATACAGTGCTGCACACAGTGTACAGTGCTCCACACAGGGTACAGTGCTCCACACAGTGTACGGTGCCCCACACAGGGTTCAGGACTGCACACAGGGTACAGTGCTCCAGTCAGGGTACTGTACTGCACAGAGGGTACAGTGCTCCATACAGGTTGCAGAGCTACACACAGTGTACAGTGCTGCACACAGAGTACAGTGCTCCACAACTGTTAAAGTGCTGCCCCCAGGGTACAGTGCTCCACACAGGGTACAGTGCTCCACACAGGATACTGTCCTGCACAGAGGGTACAGTGCTCCACAGAGGGTACAGTACTGCATACAGCGTAAAGTGCTGCACACAGGGTACACTGCTACTTACAAGGTACAATGCTCCACACAGAGTACATTGCTGCAGACTGGGTACAGTGCTCCACACAGGGTACAGTGCTCCACAGAGCATACAGTGCTCCACAGAGTGTACAGTGTTGCTCACAGGGCACCGTCCACCACACAGGGTACAGTGCTCCACACAGTGTAGAGTGCTCCACACAGGGTGCAGTGCTGCACACAGTGTACAGTCCTCCACGCAGGGTACAGTGCCGGACATAGGATACAGTCCTGCACAGAGGGTACAGTGCTCCACACAGTTTGCAGAGCTCCACACAGGGAACAGTGCTGCACACAGGGTACAGTGTTCGACACAGGGTACAGTGCTCCACACAGGGTTCTGTGCTCCACACAGTGTAGAGTGCTCCACATGGAGTGCAGTGCTGCACACAGTGTACAGTCCTCCACACAGGGTATAGTGCTCCACACAGGATACAGTCCTGCACAGAGGGTACAGTGCTTCACACTGGTTGCAGATTCCACACAGGGAACAGTGCTGCACACAGGGTACAGTCCTCCACACAGGGTACAATGCTCCACACAGGATACAGTCCTGCACAGAGGGTACAGTGCTTCACACTGGTTGCAGAGCTCCACACAGGTAACAATGCTGCACACAGGGTACAGTGGTCGACACAGGGTACATTGCTCCACACAGGGTACAGTCCTCCACACAGAGTACAGTGCTGCACACAGTGTACAGTGCATCACACAGGGTATTTTGCTGCACACAGGATACAGTGCTCGACACAGGGTACAGTGCCCCCAGGGTACAGTGCTCCACACAGGGTACAGTGTTCCACACAGTGTACAGTGCTGCACCCAGGGTACAGTGCTGCACACAGGGTACAGTGCTCCAAACAGGGTACAGTGCTCCACACAGGGTACAGTGCTGCACACAGGGTACAGTGCTGCACACAGTGTACAGTGCTGCACACAGGGTACAGTGCTCCACACAGGGCACATTGCTGCGCACAGGGTACAGTCCTCCACACAGGGTACATTTCTGCACACAGGGTAGAGCCCTCACTACAGAGTACAGTTATCCACTCAGGGTATAGTCCTCCACACAGGGTACAGTGCTGAGCACAGGGTAAGTTACACCACACAGCATACAGTGCTCCACCCAGTGTACAGTGCTCTACACAGGGTACAGTCCTGCACACAGTATACAGTGCTCCACACAGGGTACAGTGCTGTACACAGGGTACACTGCTGCACACAGTGTACATTGCTCCACCCAGTGTACAGTGCTGCACACAGGATACATTGTTCCACACAAGTACAGTGCTCCACACAGGATACAGTGCTGCACACAGTGTACAGTGCTCGACACAGGGTACAGTGCTCCACACAGTGTCCGGTGACCCACACAGCGTTCAATAATGCACACAGGGTACAGTGCTCCACACAGGGTACATTGCTGCACACAGGGTACAGTCCTCCACACAGGGTACATTTCTGCACACAGGGTAGAGTCCTCACTACAGAGTACAGTCATCCACTCAGGGTACAGTCCTCCACACAGGGTACAGTGCTGACCACAGGGTAAAGTGTACCACACAGGGTACAGTGCTCCACCCAGTGTACAGTGCTCTACACAGGTTACAGTCCTGCACACCGTATACAGTGCTCCACACAGTGTACAGTGCTGCACACAGTGTACATTGCTCCACCCAGTGTACAGTGCTCCACACACGATACATTGTTCCACACAGCTACAGTGCTCCACACAGGATACAGTGCTGCACACAGTGTACAGTGCTGCCCTGAGGTTACAGTGCTCCACACAGGATACAGTGATGCACACAGTGTACAGTGCTCCACACAGGGTACAGTGCTCCACACAATGTACGGTGCCCCACACAGGGTTCAGTACCGCACACAGGGTACAATGCTCCAGACAGGGTACTGTACTGCACAGAGGGTACAGTGCTCAACACAGGGTTCAGTGCTCCACACGGGGTACAGTACTGCACACAGCGTAAAGTGCTGCACACAGGGTACACTGCTACTTACAAGGTACAATCCTCCACACAGTGTACATTGCTGCAGACTGGGTACAGTGCTCCACACAGGGTACAGTGCTCCACACAGGGTACAGTGCTCCACAAAGCATACAGTGCTCCACAGAGTGTACAGTGTTGCTCACAGGGCATAGTCCACCACACTGGGTACAGTGCTCCACACAGTGTACAGTCCTCCACACAGGGTACAGTGCTGCACACAGGATAGAATCCTGCACAGAGGGTACAGTGCTCCACACAGTTTGCAGAGCTCCACACAGGGAACAGTGCTGCACACAGGGTACAGTGTTCGACACAGGATACAGTGCTCCACACAGGGTTCAGTGCTCCACACAGTGTAGAGTGCTCCACACAGGGTATAGTGCTCCTCACAGGATACAGTCCTGCACAGAGGGTACAGAGCTTCACACTGGTTGCAGAGCTCCACACAGGGAACAGTGCTGCACACAGGGTACAGTGCTCGACACAGGGTACAGTGCTCCACACAGGGTACAGTCCTCCACACAGGGTACAGTGCTGCACACAGGGTACACTGCATCACACAGGGTATTCTGCTGCACACAGGATACAGTGCTCGACACAGGGTACAGTGCTCACACAGGGTACAGTGCTCCACACAGGATACTGTCCTGCACAGAGGGTACAGTGCTCCATACAGGTTGCAGAGCTCCACACAGTGTACAGTGCTGTACACAGAGTACAGTGCTCCACAACTGTTAAAGTGCTGCCCCCAGGGTACAGTGCTCCACACAGGGTACAGTGCTCCACACAGGGTACAGTGCTGCACACAGGGTACAGTGCCCCCAGGGTACAGTGCTCCACACAGGGTACAGTGCTCCACCCAGGGTACAGTGCTGCACACAGGGTACAGTGCTCCAAACAGGGTACAGTGCTCCACACAGGGTACAGTGCTGCGCACAGGGTACAGTCCTTCACACAGAGTACATTTCTGCACACAGGGTAGTGTCCTCACTACAGAGCACATTCATCCACTCAGGGTACATTCCTCCACACAGGGTACAGTGCTGTACAAAGGGTACAGTGCTCCACATAGGGTACGGTGTTCCACACGGGGTACAGTGCTGCACAAAGTGTACAGTGCTCCACACAGGATAGAGTGCTCCACTCAGGGTACAGTGCTCAACAGAGGTTACAGTGCTCCACACAGGGTACAGTGCTGAGCACAGGGTAAGGTGCACCACATAGCGTACAGTGCTCCACCCAGTGTACAGTGCTCTACACAGGGTACAGTCCTGCACACAGTATACAGTGCTCCACATAGGGTACAGTGCTGTACACAGGGTACAGTGCTGCACACAGTGTACATTGCTCCACCCAGTGTACAGTGCTCCACACAGGATACATTGTTCCACACAAGTACAGTGCTCCACACAGGATACAGTGCTGCACACAGTGTACAGAGCTGCCCCGAGGTTACAGTGCTCCACACAGGATACAGTGCTGCACACAGTGTACAGTGCTCCACACAGGGTACAGTGCTCCACACAGTGTACGGTGCCCCACACAGGGTTCAATACTGCACACAGCGTACAGTGCTGCACACAGGGTACAGAGCTCCACACAGGGTACAGTGCTCCACACAGGGTACAGTCCTCCACACAGGGTACAGTGCTGCACACAGGGTACACTGCATCACACAGGGTATTTTGCTGCACACAGGATACAGTGCTCGACACAGGGTACAGTGCCCACACAGGGTACAGTGCTCCACACAGGATACTGTCCTGCACAGAGGGTACAGTGCTCCATACAGGTTGCAGAGCTCCACACTGTGTACAGTGCTGCACACAGAGTACAGTGCTCCACAACTGTTAAAGTGCTGCCCCCAGGGTACAGTGCTCCACACAGGGTAAAGTGTTCCACACAGGGTACAGTGCTGCACACAGGGTACAGTGCTCCACACAGGGTACAGTGCTGCACACAGGGTACAGTGCTGCACATAGGGTACAGTGCTCCACAGCGTGTACAGTGCTCCACACAGGATACAGTGCTGCACACAGTGTACAGTGCTGCCCCGAGATTACAGTGCTCCACACAGGATACAGTGCTGCACACAGTGTACAGTGCGCTACACAGGGTACAGTGCTCCACACAGTGTAGATTGCTCCACACAGGGTGCAGTGCTGCACACAGTGTACAGTGCTCCACACTGGGTAGAGTGCTCCACACAGGATACAGTCCTGCACAGAGGGTACAGTGCTCCACACAGTTTGCAGAGCTCCACACAGGGAACAGTGCTGCACACAGGGTCTAGTGTTCGACACAGGGTACAGTGCTGCACACAGGGTATAGTCCTCCAAACAGGGTACAGTGCTCCACACAGGGTTCAGTGCTCCACACAGAGTACTGTTCTGCACAGAGGATATAGTCCTCCACACAGGGTACAGTGCTGCTCACAGGGCACGGTCCACCACACAGGGTACAGTGCTCCACACAGTGTAGAGTGCTCCACACAGGGTGCAGTGCTGCACACAGTGTACAGTGCTCCACACTGGGTAGAGTGCTCCACACAGGACACAGTCCTGCACAGAGGGTACAGTGCTCCACACAGTTTGCAGAGCTCCACACAGGGAACAGTGCTGCACACAGGGTCTAGTGTTCGACACAGGGTACAGTGCTGCACACAGGGTATAGTCCTCCAAACAGGGTACAGTGCTCCACACAGGGTTCAGTGCTCCACACAGAGTACTGTTCTGCACAGAGGATATAGTCCTCTACACAGGGTACAGTGCTCCACACAGGGTCAGTGCTGCACACAGAGTACAGTGCTCCACACAGGTTACAGTGCTCCACACTGGGTACATTGCTGCACACAGGGTACAGTTCTCCACACAGTGTACAGTGCTGAACACAGGATACATTGTTCCACACAGGTACAGTGCTCCACACAGGTTACAGTGCTCCACACTGGGTACATTGCTGCACACAGGGTACAGTGCTCCACACAGGGTACAGTGCTGAACACAGGATACATTGTTCCACACAGGTACAGTGCTCCACACAGGATACAGTGCTGCACACAGTGTACAGTGCTGCCCCGAGGTTACAGTGCTGCACACAGGATACAGTGCTTCACACAGTGTACAGTGCTGCCCCGAGGTAACAGTGCTCCACACAGGATACAGTGCTGCACACAGTGTACAGTGCTGCCACCGAGGTTACAGTGCTCCACACAGTGTACAGTGCTGCACACAGTGTACAGTGCTCCACACAGGGTACAGTGCTCCACACAGTGTACGGTGCCCCACACAGGGTTAGAGTGCTGCACACAGGGTACAGTGTTCCACACTGGGTACAGTACTGCACACAGCGTAAAGTGCTGAACACAGTGTACACTGCTACACACAAGGTACAATCCTCCACACAGCGTACATTGCTGCAGACTGGGTAGACTGCTCCACACATGGTACAGTGCGCCACAGAGGGTGCAGTACTGCACACAGCGTAAAGTGCTGCACACAGGGTACACTGCTACACACAAGGTACAATCCTCCACACAGCGTACATTGCTGCAGACTGGGTACACTGCTCCACACAGGGTACAGTGCTCCACAAAGCATACAGTGCTCCACAGAGTGTACAGTGCTTCTCACAGGGCACAGTCCACCACACAGGGTACAGTGCTCCACACAGTGTAGAGTGCTCCACACAGGGTGCAGTGCTGCACACAGGGTCCAGTGTTCGACACAGGGTACAGTGCTGCACACTGGGTATAGTCCTCCAAACAGGGTACAGTGCTCCACACAGGGTTCAGTGCTCCACACAGAGTACTCTTCTGCACAGAGGGTATAGTCCTCTACACAGGGTACAGTGCTCCACACAGGGTACAGTGCTCCACACAGGTTACAGTGTTCCACACTGGGTACAATGCTGCACACTGGGTACAGTGCTCCACACAGGGTACAGTGCTGAACACAGGATTCAGTGCTCCACAAAGGGTACATTGCTGCAGAAAGTGTACAGTGCTCCACACAGGGTACATTGCTGCGCAAAGGGTACAGTGCAGCACACAGTGTACAGTGCTCCACACAGGGTACTTTGCTGCACACAGTATCCATTGCTTGACACAGGGTACAGTGCTCCACACAGGATATGGTGCTGCACACAGGGTAAATGCTCCACAAAGGGTACAGTGCTGCACACAGGGTACAGTGTTCCACAGATGTTACAGTGCTGCACACAGAGTACAGTGCTCCACAAATGGTACAGTGCTGCCCCCAGTGTACAGTGCTCCACACAGGGTACAGTGTTCCACACAGGGTACATTGCTCCACAAAGGGCACAGATCTCCACGCAGGGTACAGTGCTCCACACACGGTACAGTGCTGCACACTGGGTTCTGTGCTATACACAGGGTACAGTGCTGCACACATGGTACAGTGCTCCACACAGGGTACATTGCTGCGCACAGGGTACATTGCTGCACACAGGATACAGTGCTCCACGCAAGGTAAGTTGCTGCACACAGTGTACAGTGCTCCACACAGGGTATAGTCCTCCACGCAAGGCACATTGCTGGACACAGTGTACAGTGCTCCACACAGGGTACAGTGCTCCACACCGTGTACAGTGCTGCACACAGGGTACAGTGCTCCACAAAGAATAGAGTGCTCCACACAGGGTACAGTGCTCCACACAGGGTACAGTGCTGCACACAGGGTACCGTGCTCCACACAGGGTACAGTGCTGCACACAGGGTACAGTGCTGCACACAGGGTACAGTGCTTCACACAGGGTACAGTGCTGCACACAGGGTACAGTGCTGCACACAGGGTACAGTGCTCCACACAGGGTACAGTGCTGCATACAGGGTACAGTCCTACAAACAAGATAAAATCCTCCACACAGGGTACAGTTCTGCACACAGGGTACAGTTCTCCACACAGTGTACAGTTCTGCACACAGGGTACAGTTCTCCACACAGTGTACAGTGCTGCACACAGGGTACAGTGCTCCACACAGGTTGCAGAGCTCCACACAGGGTGCAGTGCTCCACACAGTGTACAGTATTGCACACAGCGTAAAGTGCGGCACACAGGGTACACTGCTACACACAAGGTACAATCCTCCACACAGCGTACATTGCTGCAGACTGGGTACACTGCTCCACACAGGGTACAGTGCTCCACAAAGCATACAGTGCTCCACAGAGTGTACAGTGCTGCTCACAGGGCACAGTCCACCACACAGGGTACAGTGCTCCACACAGTGTAGAGTGCTCCACACAGGGTGCAGTGCTGCACACAGGGTCCAGTGTTCGACACAGGGTACAGTGCTGCACACAGGGTATAGTCCTCCAAACAGGGTACAGTGCTCCACACAGGGTTCAGTGCTCCACGCCGAGTACTCTTCTGCACAGAGGGTATAGTCCTCTACACAGGGTACAGTGCTCCACACAGGGTACAGTGCTCCACACAGGGTCAGTGCTGCACACACAGTACAGTGCTCCACACAGGGTACAGTGTTCCACACTGGGTACAATGCTGCACACTGGGCACAGTGCTCCACACAGGGTACAGTGCTGAACACAGGATTCAGTGCTCCACAAAGGGTACATTGCTGCAGAAAGTGTACAGTGCTCCACACAGGGTACTTTGCTGCACACAGGATACATTGCTTGACACAGGGTACAGTGCTCCACACAGGATATGGTGCTGCACACAGGGTAAATGCTCCACAAAGGGTACAGTGCTGCACACAGGGTACAGTGTTCCACAGAGGTTACAGTGCTGCACACAGAGTACAGTGCTCCACAAATGGTACAATGCTGCCCCCAGGGTACTGTGCTCCACACAGGGTACAGTGTTCCACACAGGGTACATTGCTCCACAAAGGGCACAGATCTCCACGCAGGGTACAGTGCTCCACACACAGTACAGTGCTGCACACTGGGTTCTGTGCTACACACAGGGTACAGTGCTGCACACATGGTACAGTGCTCCACACAGGGTACATTGCTGCGCACAGGGTACATTGCTGCACACAGGATACTGTGCTCCACGCAAGGTAAGTTGCTGCACACAGTGTACAGTGCTCCACACAGGGTATAGTGCTCCACGCAAGGCACGTTGCTGGACACAGTGTACAGTGCTCCACACTGGGTACAGTGCTCCACACCGTGTACAGTGCTGCACACAGGGTACAGTGCTCCACAAAGAATAGAGTGCTCCACACAGGGTACAGTGTTCCACACAGGGTACAGTGCTGCACACAGGGTACCGTGCTCCACACAGGGTACAGTGCTGCACACAGGGTAGAGTGCTGCACACAGGGTACAGTGCTTCACACAGGGTACAGTGCTGCACACAGGGTACAGTGCTTCACACAGGGTACAGTGCTTCACACAGGGTACAGTGCTGCACACAGGGTACAGTGCTCCACAAAGAATAGAGTGCTCCACACAGGGTACAGTGTTCCACACAGGGTACAGTGCTGCACACAGGGTACCGTGCTCCACACAGGGTACAGTGCTGCACACAGGGTAGAGTGCTGCACACAGGGTACAGTGCTTCACACAGGGTACAGTGCTGCACACAGGGTACAGTGCTGCACACAGGGTACAGTGCTCCACACAGGGTACAGTGCTGCATACAGGGTACAGTCCTACACACAAGATAAAATCCTCCACACAGGGTACAGTTCTGCACACAGGGTACAGTTCTCCACACAGTGTACAGTGCTGCACACAGGGTACATTGCTCCACACAGGTTGCAGAGCTCCACACAGGGTACAGTGCTGCACAAAGCGTACAGTGCACCACAGAGGTTACTTTGCTGCTCACAGGGCACAGTCCTCCACACAGGGTACAGTGCTCCACACCGGGTACTGTCCTATACACAGGGTACAGTGCTGCAACCAGAGTACAGTCATCCACACAGTGTACAGTGCTCCACTAATTGTACAGTGCTCCAAACAGGGTACAGTGCTCCACACAGGGTACAGTGCTGCACACAGGGTACAGTCCTCCACACAGGGTACAGTGCTGTACACAGAGTACAGTGCTCCTCACTGGTTACAGTGCTCCACACAGGGTACAGTGCTGCACACAGGGTACAGTGCTCGACACAGGGTACAGTGCCCACACAGGGTACAGTGCTCCACACAGGATACAGTGCTGCACACAGGGTACCGTCCTCCACTTAGGGTACAGTGCTCCACACAGGGTGCAGTGTTGCCAACCGGATACATTGCTCCACACAGGGTACAGTGCTCCACACAGTGTAGAGTGCTCCACACGGAGTGCAGTGCTGCCCACAGTGTACAGTCCTCCACACAGGGTATAGTGCTCCACACAGGATACAGTCCTGCACAGAGGGTACAGTGCTCCACACTGGTTGCAGAGCTCCACACAGGGAACAGTGCTGCACACAGTGTACAGTCCTCCACACAGGGTACAGTGCTGCCCACAGGGTACAGTGCTCCACATAGGGTATTTGGCTGCACACAGGATACAGTGCTCGACACAGGGTACAGTGCCCACACAGGGTACAGTGCTCCACACAGGATACAGTGCTGCACACAGGGTACAGTGCTGCACACAGTGTACAGTACCTCACACAGGGTACAATCCTCCACACAGTGTACGGTGCCACACACAGGGTTCAGTACTGCACAGAGGGTACAGTGCTCAACACAGGGTTCAGTGCTCCACAGAGGGTACAGTGCTCCACACAGGGTACTGTACTGCACAGAGGGTACAGTGCTCAACACAGGGTTCAGTGCTCCACAGAGGGTACAGTACTGTACACAGCGTAAAGTGCTGCACACAGGGTACAAGCCCCCACACAGCGTACATTGCTGCAGACTGGGTACAGTGCTCCACACAGGGTACAGTGATCCACAAAGCATACAGTACTCCACAGAGTGTACAGTGCTGCTCACAGGGCACAGTCCACCACACAGGGTACAGTGCTCCACACAGTGTAGAGTGCTCCACACAGGGTGCAGTGCTGCACACAGTGTACAGTCCTCCACACAGGATACAGTGCTCCACACAGGGTACAGTGTTGCCCACCAGATACTTTGTTCCACACAGGTTACAGTTTTCCACACAGGCTACAGTGCTCCACACAGGGTACAGTCCTCCACAAAGTGTAAATCCTCCACACAGGGTACTGTGCTCCACACAGGGTAAAGTTCTCCACACAGGATACAGTCCTGCACAGAGGGTACAGTGCTCCACACTGGTTGCAGAGCTCCACACAGTGAACAGTGCTGCACAAAGGGTACAGTGCTCGCCACAGGGTACAGTGCTGCACATAGGGTACAGTCCTCCACACAGGGTACAGTGCTCCGCACAGGGTACAGTGCTGCACACAGGATACAGTGCTGCACACTGTGTACAGTGCTGCACACAGGATACAGTGCTCCATTCCGGTTAGAGTGTTCCACACAGGTTACAGTGCCCCACACTGTATACAGTGCTCCACACAGTGTACAGTGCTGCACACAAGGTACAACGCTACACACAGGCTTCATTGCTCCACACAGGCTACAGTGCTGCACACAGGGTACAGTGCTGCACACAGCGTACAGTGCTGCACACAGGGTACAGTGCTCCACACAGGGTACAATGCTCCACACTGGGTACATTGCTCCACAGAGGGTAGAGTGCTCCATACAGGGTACAGTGCTGCACATAGGGTACAGTGCTGCACACAGTGTACATTGCTGCACACAGGGTACAGTGCCCCACTGGATACAGCATGGTACAGTGCTCAAAAAGAGTACTGTGCTGCACACAGGGTACAGTGTTCCACACAGGGTATAGTGCTCCACACGGGGTTCAGTGCTCCATCCAGGGTACAGTGCTCCACACGGGGTTCAGTGCTCTATCCAGGGTACAGTGCTCCGCACAGGATACAGTGCTGCACACAGGGTATAGTGCTCCACAAAGGATACAGTGCTCCACACAGTGTACAGTGTTGGACTCTGGATACCGTTGTCCACACAGGGTACAGTGCTGCACCCAGGGTACAGTGCTCCACACAGTGTACAGTGGTCCACACATAGTACAGTGCTGCATACAGGGTACAGTTCTCCACAAAGGGTACATTGCTCCATAAAGGGCACAGTGCTCCACACGGTGTACAGTACTTCACACAGGGTACAGTCCTCCACACAGTGTACGGTGCCTCACACAGGGTTCAGTACTGCACACAGGGTACAGTGCTCCAGACAGGGTACTGTACTGCACAGAGGGTACAGTGCTCAACACAGGGTTCAGTGCTCCACACAGGGTACTGTGCTCCACACAGGGTACAGTGCTCCACACAGGGTGCAGTGCTGCACACAGTGTACAGTCCTCCACACAGGGTACAGTGCTCCACACAGGGTACAGTCCTCCACACAGGGTACAGTGCTCCACACAGGATACAGTCCTGCACACAGAGTACAGTGCTCCACACAGTTTGCAGAGCTCCACACAGGGAACAGTGCTGCACACAGGGTACAGTGTTCCACACAGGGTACAGTGCTGCACACAGTGTACAGTCCTCCACACAGGGTACAGTGCTGCACACAGGGAACAGTGCTGCACACAGGGTACAGTGCTCCACACAGGGTACAGTGCTCCACACAGGGTACAGTGCTGCACACAGGGTACAGTACTGCACACAGGGTACAGTCCTCCACACAGGGTACAGTGCTCCACGCAAGGTACAGTGCTGCACACAGGTTACAGTCCTCCACACAGCGTACAATGCTGCACACAGTGTACAGTGCTGCACACAGGGTACAGTGCTCCACACAGCGTACAATGCTGCACACAGGGTACAGTCCTACACACAGGGTACAATCCTCCACACAGGGTACAATCTTCCACACAGAGTACAGTCCTCCACAATGTGTACATTACTGCACACAGGTTACAGTGCTCCACACAGTGTACAGTACTGCACTCAGGGTACAGTGCTGCACACAGGGTACCGTCCTACACACAGGGTACAATCCTCCACACAGGGTACAGTCCTCCACTCAGGGTACAGTCCTCCACACAGGGTACAGTGCTGCACACAGGGTACAGTCCTCCACACAGGGTACAGTGCTCCACAAAGTGTACAGTGCTCCACAGAGGGTTCACTACTCCACACAGGGTACAGTCCTACACATAGGGTAAATTCCTCCACAAAGGGTACAGTCCTCCACACAGGGTACAGTGCTGCACACAGGTTACAGTGCTCAACATAGGGTACAGTGCTGCACCCAGTCTACAGTGCTCCACACAGGATACAGTGCTCCACACAGTGTTCAGTGCTCCACACAGGGTGCAGTGCTGAACACAGGGTACAGTGCTCCACACAGGGTACAGTGCTGCACCCAGTCTACAGTGCTGCACACAGTGTACAGTGCTCCACACAGGGTACAGTGCTGAACACAGTCTACAGTGCTCCACACAGTGTACAGTGCTCCACACAGGGTACAGTGCTGAACACAGGGTACAGTGCTCCACACAGGGTACAGTGCTGCACCCAGTCTACAGTGCTGCACACAGTGTACAGTGCTGCACACAGGGTACAGTGCCCCACACAGGGTACAGTGCTCCACACATGGTACAGTACTGCACACAGGGTACAGTGCTCCAGACAGGATACATTGCCCCACACAGGGTACAGTGCTGCACACAGGATACAGTCCTATACACAGTGTACAATCCTCCACACAGGGTACAGTACTGCACACAGGGTACAGTGCTCCAGACAGGGTACAGTGCTCCACACAGGGTATAGTGCTCCAGACAGGGTACAGTGCTCCACACAGATTACAGTTCTGCACACAGTGTAAGTCCTCCCCACAGTGTACAGTCGGCCACACAGGGTACAGGGCTGAACATAGGGTACAGTCCTACACGCAGGGTTCAGTCCTCCACAAAGTGCACAGTGCTCCACACAGGGTACAGTGCTCCACAGAGGGTACAGTTCTCCACACAGGGTACAGTGCAGCACACAGTGTACAGTGCTGCACACAGGGTACAGTGCTCCACAAAGGGCACAGTGCTCCACACAGGGTACAGTGCTGAACACAGGGTACAGTGCTCCACACAGGGTATAGTTCTGCACACAGGGTACAGTGCTCCCCTCAGTGTACAGTCGTCCACACAGGATACAGTGCTCCACACAGGGTGCAGTTCTGCACACAGGGTACAGTGCTGCACACAGGGTACAGTGCTGCACACAGGGTACAGTGCTGCAGCGGTTCTGACACTGGATGAAAACCCAGAGCTCCTGAGCAGAGTGCTAAATTCTGAAACTGAATTCAGTAAAATGGAGAGCCTGTTGTCGAATACCAAGAAGGAAAAGAAATAATTTGCATTCCTAAAGCACCTTTTGCAACCTCAGGATGTCCCAAAACAATTTACAGCCAACGAAGTACTTCTGAAGTGCAGTCACTGTTGTAATGTAGGAAACCGTTATAATGGGGCAGACACTTTGTGCACAGCAAGCTCCCACAAATAGTAGTGAAATGGATGACCAAATAACTGGTGTTTCAGTGATATTGGTTGAGGGATAAAAGTTGAACCTGGGAAATATGGAAGAACTTTGCTGCTCTCTCTTGAAATCGTGTCATCGGCTCTTTAACATCTGTCTGGGGGCAGACATGACTTCAGAGTAACATCTCATCAGAAATCCGGTACCTCTGACAGTTCCCTCAGTGCTGCACAGGGAGCTCCAGCCCGGATCATGGGTTCAGTCTCTGGATTAGCCAGAGGGAAAACTCTAGAAATAATTTGCAATCAGCGGGGCAAATTTACAGAGGTGAATGAACTGAGCATACACCAACTGGAGTCCGGCCCTGACCCTAACTCTTGATTCATATCAGGAATTCTACTTTGCCTTTGACCGCAACATTTCCTCTATTGACAATTATTGGTCTTCCAGGGGTGGAAAATGGCAACTTAATTTACAACAAAGCTCACCGACAAGGCTCACCAGCTAACCAGCAGTAATTGGATCTGTGCCCAGTTTTCAGATCTGTTCAAAACAGCGAGCATTTTGATTTTAAAATTGTCATTCCAGCTTTCTAACCCATCCATGGTTTCCACTTCTCTCTATCCCTGCAATCTCCTCCAACCCTACAACACTGCATGAACTTTGCACTCCTCCAATTCCACCCTCTTGATTTTATTGGTGGCGGCTGTGCCTTGAGCTGTCTGAGCCCCAAGCTCTGGAATTCCCTCCCTGAACCTCTCCACCTCCTTTAAGAGGTAAGCAACAAGGTTCAAAAATGACTAGATAATCTGTTTCAGACATGTCGTTTAAGGATAGATATTGACGAGGACTGGGAGGAGGACTCTCCAGCTTTTTGAAATAGTGCCAGGGAATCTTTTACATTCACCTGAAAGGTTGGACAGGGCCTGGATTTTTCTTTTAATATCTGTTGATGGGATGCAGGTGCCATGGGCGAGACCAACATTTACTGCCCAATCCCTAAATATAAATATCATATCCAAAAGGCAACATCTTGAACAGTACAACTATCCTGCACTGGAATGCCAGCTAGATAGGCAAGGGATTGAACCGATGACTTTCAGACTCCAAATGCGTGATGAGAAACATGTCTTAGAGGGACGTGTTTCAGATTTATTGGCTATGGGGATAAGAGGCTGAGACACTGAAGAGGTGTACACGCAGGGTGGGAAATGGACCATTACTAACATCCTTACAGAGGAGTTACATTAGAGGATTTAAACTAACGGTGTCAGGGGAACAAACAGAAGCATTATAAAAAGAGTGAAAGCAAGGTGTGGTGCTGAGAAAAGATGTAGTGTGTATTTGTGGGCGAGACCAGAGTGGGACCATTGAAGTAAGACGGTCACCAACAAATCCAATTGGGAATTCAGGAGAAAAGTCTTTACCCAGAGAGTGGGGAGAATGTGGAACTCGGTCCCGCAGGGAGTGGTTGAGGTGAATAGTGTTGATGCATTTAAGGGTTAGCTGGGTAAACACATGAGGGAGAAAGGGATAGAAGGATACGCGGACTGGTGACAGGAAGTAGGGTGGGAGGAGGATCAGGTGGAGAGTGAACAGGGTCGAATGGCCTGTTTCTCTGCTGTAAAACTTTATATTAATGAGATAAAAGCAAAATACTGCGGATGCTGGAAATCTAGAACAAAAACAAAAACACCTGGAGAAACTCAGCAGGTCTGACAGCATCTGCGGAGAGGGATACAGTTAACGTTTTGAGTCCCTATACGGACTCGAAACGTTAACTGTATCCCTCTCCGCAGATGCAGTCAGACCTGCTGAGTTTCTCCAGGTGTTTTTGTTTTTGTTTCATATAAATGAGCCTTCCTTGCAGAGGGGTTGAATGAGGGAGGGGGTTTATAACTAATAAGGTGTGAGGACCAAGTAGAACAGTCCTAAAAATAGTAAAAATAAAGAGTGATGCTGAGAAAACTGGGACAATTTGCTTTTAAGAAAGTGAATACAATCTGATCCGGCAGCGTTTGCACTGTAACCACAAGGGGGCAGAATTTCACAGCAAATGCTTCAACACCAGATTCCATGACTGTCTCGCCTTAAAGAGATAGCTCTGTTAACCAGGGCATACTGTTGTTGGAAGAATGCACACAGTCACTGGCTGTCTTTGTTTGGAGCAGTGGATCAGTGCCCCTGACTAGCATCCTTCTTTCGACCAAGTTTATTTCCCATCCGCAGTTATCTGTCAGTCTCCCCTTGCCTGCTCCACACAGACTCCTGTGTACGCCTCACTCTGCACAGGTGTGAATACAGACTGGCCTTTTGTTGCTGCACCTGGGCCTGCTCCTGCCAAGCCAGATCCTGCTCTGCTGCATTGAGCTCAATGCCTCACATGCTGCAGTTTAGCCCCTCCCTTGCCTACAGCTTTTCAGGGCAAAGGGGTAAACACCGCCTGGGCCAGGGTTTTATGGCCCCCACGTCGGTGTGTCTTCCCCGCAACCTCCCCCCCTCCCAGCGGGCGTGGTGAGCCATTTAAATCTCCATTCAGTCCGGCAGGACCGTAATGTCCCACCGGGCGGGGGGGCGGGGGTTGTAAAATCCTGGATTCCAAACTCCTCATCCTTGTTTTCATATCCCTCAGTGACCTCCTTTATCCCTATCTCTCTCCCTTTCCCCAGCCTCATAATCTTGCGAGATCTCTGCACTCCTCCAGTTCGAGCCTCCGCATCCCTGGTTTTAATCGCTCCACCATTGGCGGCCGTGCCTTCAGCTGCCTGGACCCCGAGCTCTGGAATTCTCTCCCTAAATCTCTCTGTCTCTCTCTCTCCCTCACCTTCCTCCTTAAGACGCTCCTTAACACCTCCCTCTTTGACCAAGCGTTCAGCCACTTGTCCTAGTATCGCCTTATGTAACTCGGTGTCATATTTTGTTTATAATGCCCCCCTGAGAAGCACCTTGGGAATGAGTCATTACGTCAAAGGTGCCACATAAATCTAAGTTGTTGTTGCAGGGGTTGGCCAGAGGAGGCTGGGGTCTTTGGGGCAGGAATCTGATTGTGTGATTTCTGCTGTCTAAAACAGGCACTAACGATGTCAGTTAAAATAATTTAATGGGCACCCATGAGTATACGGTTAGTAAAAAAAAAATTCAGGAGAGAGGGGAACAATAAAGCTGCAAATACTTATTCTGTTATGGTTTTTGATGGGGGAAGGGCTTAAAGAGTTAAATCACGGGGACAGATGGGAGATTGAGAGGTGATTTGATTGGTCTGTTGAAGACGATTAAGGGATTTGCTAGGGTGGGTAAAGAGAAGCTATTTCCTCTGGTTGAGGGGAGTCCAGAACTACGGGACATAACCTTAAAATTACAGCATGCTCTTTTTTTAAAAACATCATACTTGGGACGTGGGCATCTCTGGCAAGGTCAGTATTTATTGCCCATCCCTAATTGCCCTTGTGGTTGAGCAGGTTGTGGTGAACCTCTTACATCCAGATATCTTGCTGGGCCATTTCAAGGGGACAACTATGAGTCAACCACCTGGATGTGGGTCTGAAGTCACATGGGAGGCCAGACCTGGTAAGGAAGGCAGATTTCTTGCCCTGAATGACGTGATGGATGGGCAGCTGCCGGGCGGGGGGGTGGGGGGGTGTGAAAGGTGACAAGGTATGAAAACCCTGAAAATCTGAATTAGAGGAAAAAAAAAAGAATGACTCAAGTCAATTTTGTTTTTTCACACCGACCCGAAGTGGCAGTTTTGAACAGCGAGTTGTTCAGTAATCAGATCAAGCAGAACGTCCCCCGCTCCCTGTCCACCGCAACCCTTCGATAGGAAGTTCGGACAGTGGGTGGGCAGTTTGTTTGACTGACAGTCACGGGCAGTCATAAAAACAAAAAAAAACTGCAGATGCTGCAAATGCAAAACAAAAACAGAATTACCTGGAAAAACTCAGCAGGTCTGGCAGCATCGGCGGAGAAGAAAAGAGTTGACGTTTCGAGTCCTCATGACCCTTCGACCGAACTGAGGCAGCATCGGCAGAGAAGAAAAGAGTTGACGTTCCGAGTCCTCATGACCCTTCGGCCGAACTGAGGCAGCATCGGCGGAGAAGAAAAGAGTTGACGTTCCGAGTCCTCATGACCCTTCGACCGAACTCAGTTCGGTCGAAGGGTCATGAGGACTCGAAACGTCAACTCTTTTCTTCTCTGCCGATGCTGCCAGACCTGCTGAGTTTTTCCAGGTAATTCTGTTTTTGTTATGGGCAGTCGTAACTCCAGTCGGGAATGTGGATCGTCCGAGCAGGCGAATGAGCAGCAGCCGGAGGTGGGTTGAGTGTGTGAGAAGGGAGATGGGGACAGAGGGTGACCACCCAGCGGGCAGCACAGAGTGGGTAGGCTGGCTCCCCTCAGAGGCGAGCAAGCATGGAGGAGAGACAGGAAATCCCTACATTAACCCAGTATTCCAGGTGTCATTAATTGGGGCATAAAGTATAAGAGGAGGGGGGTTATGGTGCACTTATATAAGACACTGGTTAGACCTCCGCTGGAGTATTGTGTACAGTTCTGGATGCCACACTGTAGGTAGGATGTGAACGCATTATACAGAGTGCAGAAGAGGTTTAGGAGAATGGTTCCACTTCAGTTATGAGGAAAGGTTGGTGAAGTTGGGTCTGTTTTCCTTGGAGAAGAGAAGGCAAAGAGGAGACTTGATAGAAGTTTTCAAAATCGTGAGCCTGGACAGAGTAGGTAGGGGGAAATTGTTCCCGCTGGTAAATGGATGGAGAGCCAGAGGGCACAGTTTTAAAGTGTTCTGCGAAAGAAGCAAATGTGAGGTGAGATAAAACTTTTTCACGCAGCGAGTAGTCAGGGTCTGGAATGCATGGCCTGGAAGTGTGGTGGAGGCAGGTTCAATCGAGGCATTCAAGAGGGCATTGGATGGTTATTTAAATAGGAACAAGGTGCAGGGTTGCAGGGAAAAGGCAGGAGATTGGCACCAGGTTAAAATGCTCAGAGAGCCGGTGCAGACACGATGGGCTGAATGGCCTCCTCCTGCACTGTAACAATTCAGTGCTTCTGTGATAAACGCACAATTAGTAAAGCTGTTGGTGGGTGCCAGATGAGTTCAGTCAGGATTTGAAATAAATGAATCAATCGATAAAAAAAGCCAATGGACCCTCCGGGTTTAAGGCAGATAGTTTCGTTGAACCTTGTTCAAGAGAGGGGAGATTCTTTTACTGATTTAATTATGCCGTTGGGAGATTGTTTCATAGCTGAAATTTGCCTGGAAATTGCAAGCCTATTGCCTAGTTTTAATGGAGTTTAAACATTTAGAAGTAGGTTTTGTTTTCACTAACAGTCCGATATACTTAAACTCAAAGAAAGGGCGCCAGTATACATGTTCACCAGGGTACCATGTTCCCTAAGGTTGGCACTGAATTAGAGTCAAGGTCATTCAGGGGGTGATGTCAGGAAGTATTTCTCCACACAAATGGGGGTGGAAATCTGGAACTCTCTCCCCCCAAAAGGCTGTGGTTACTGAGGTGTGTCCAGTGGAGTTTCCAAGAGTGAAGGTGGATAGATTTTTGCTGGGGTAAAGGTTGCCACGTTCAATGAATGATCCTTTGCTTTAATGTGACCGAAGGTGTGGTGTGAGCTACCTGTAAAACAAAATAAGAGTAAAGACAATTTTAATAAAAGCGAAATACAGTGGATGCTGGAAATCTGAAATACAAACAGAAAATGCTGGAAAAAGCACCTGTAGAGAGAGAGAGAGTCAGAGTTAACGTTTCGAGTCCGGTATGACTCTTTTTTTGTGGATCAGCGGGTAACCCGTTCACCTCAGAGTCAGAAGGTTATCAGTTTGAGTTCAACTCCATGAACTTCAGCACAGCAAACCAGGTTGACGTCCCACGTCGGAGGGAGTGCCGCACTGTCAGAGGCGCCAGGTTTCAGATAGGATGTTAAACCAAAATCCCATCTGCCATCTCAGGTGGGCTGAAAAGACCCTATGATGCTGGTTTGAAGGAGAAGGGGCAGGGGGGGAGTTCTCCCCAGTGTCCCGGCCATCACGAATGCAGATGATCTGGTTATCATTACATTGCTCTCTCTCTCTCTCTCTCTCTCAGGAGCTTGCTGCGCATAAATTGGCTGCCATCATTGCAACAGTGACCAATGATTCCTCTAAATTTTTGACATGTACACAACTTAGAAGGAACATTGACAGTGACTATACTTCAGAAGCAGGAGATGGTAGCACAGAGGTAATATTGCTGGATTAGTAATCCAGGGACCCACACTGTTTGCTCAACTCCTGCAGGGGCTAACTGTTCAGGGTGTGAAATCTTAAAAAAGTCACTCAAACACACAGGTTAATGCTCTAGGGACAGGGGTTCAAATCCCACCACGGCAGCTGGTGGAATTTAAATTCAGTTAATAAATCTGGAATATAAAGCTAGTCTCAGCAATGGTGACCATGAAATTATCATCGATTGTTGTAAAAACCCATCCGGTTCACTAATCCCCTTTAGGGAAGGAAATCTGCTGTCCTTACCTGGTCCAGTCTACATGTGACTCCAGACCCACAGCAACGTGGTTGACTCTTAACTGCCCCTCTGAAATGGCCCTAGCAAGCCAAGGGTAATTAGGGATGGGTAAAAGTGCCAGCCTTGCCAGCAATGCCCACATCCCATGAAAAAATGAAGAAAACCAAAGTACTTAATCACCCTAATATCTCCTTATGTGGCTCAGCGTCAAATTATGCTCCGGTGAAGTGTCTTGGGCTGTTTTTCCACACTGAAGGCACTATGTAAATGCAAGCTGTTGTTGGATGTAACAAAAAGGCATCACTGTGTCGAGTGACTTTTAAATATTTCACACCCTGGACAGTTTGCCCCTTCAGGAGTTAAACAAACAATGTGCGATCCTGGCTGCGATTGTGTTGATCTCCATTTTCCGATCACTATTATATTTCGGCAGTAATTCCATTTGACACGTAGGTCACAGCTGGAGGCTTTTCAACAGCCAAACATATTCAGATGGAAATTGAAAACAAGCTGCAGTGACATCATGCTGAGGCCGTTCAGCTCCCTGTATTAACTTTGACATTTCTCTCTATTTGTGAAGTCCAGGTGATGAGCCAAAGGAGACAGCAACATCAAAAACTGCATTTGTATAGCACCTGTAACTTAGCAAAGATGTACCAATGTCACATCACAGGGGTTTAACCCAGACAATATTTGGCACCAAGCCACATAAGAAGATAAAAGGTCAGATTACCAAAAGCATGGTCAGTGAGGTATGTTTTAAAGAGTATCTTAAAGGAGGGAGTGAATATTTAAGGTGGTGGATGGGGTGCCAATCAAGCGGGGCTGCTTTGTCCTGGATGGTGTCGAGCTTCTTGAGTGTTGTGGGAGCTGCACTCATCCAGGCAGGTGGAGAGTATTCCATCACACTCCTGACTTGTGCCTTGTAGATGGTGAACAGGCTTTGGGGAATCAGGAGGTGAGTTACTCTCTGCAGGATTCCCAGTCTCTGACCTGCTCTTGTAGCCACAGTATTTATGTGGCTAGTCCAGTTCAGTTTCTGGTCAATGGTAACCCCCAGGATGTTGATAGTGGGGGGATCCAGCGATACTATCAGGAGTTTTATTTAGCTGCATTTGTTGATCAAGGATAATTCATTACAAAATCCTCCATCAGGAAGATCAATGACCTTGGGGAAACAGTCAGACACAAGCTCAACCTCAGTGTTTAAACCGGAAAGTAAATTTCACAGCGCCTGCCCTCGATACATGAGGAACTGTGCAGTTGATATTTCAGACAGTACATGGGCTGATAGAGTGAGCTCGATGGGCCAATGGGCCTTCAGATAAAGGCCTTTCGGGTTAGGGGTAAATAGCCGTGGGTTTGGGTTTGGGTTAGGATTAGGGTTAAGGTTTGGGTTTGTTCTAGGTTTAGGGTTAAAGTGAGCACAACAACAACTGCAGTTTAGCTTTCTGGTTCATTGAGAACCTGGTGCTAATTTAGGAGAGACTAAAACCAAATTGGGTAAGCAATTATGAATTAAGCCGAAGACTAAGACCTGGAGTTAACATACAAATCAGGAGCAGGAGTAGGCCATTCGGCCCCTCAAGCCTGTTCCGCCATTCAATAAGAATCTGGCTGATCTGATTGTGGCCTCAATTCTACTTTCCTGTCTACCTCCCTATAACCTTTGACTCCCTTGTCAATCAAGAATCTATCTTAAAAATATTCAACAATCCACTGCTCCCTCGGCAAATGATTTCCATAGACCAGCGACCCACTGTGAGAAATAAAATTCTTCTCAGCTCCGTCTTAAATGGGAGATCCCTTATTTTTAAACCCTCCCCCCCTTCCCCCCGCCAAGTTCCTCTCCCATAAGGGGAAACACCCTCTCAGCTACAACCCTCTCTCAAGCCCTCTCAGGATCTTAAATCTTTCAAAATTCCCTCTTGTTCTGCTAAACTCCAATGGACACAGGCCCAACCTGCTCAACCCACCCTCATAAGCTTAACCCCTTCCAGGAATCAGTCACATGAACCTGATTAAGGGTGTGTGCCCGGAATGAACCTGAGTGACGAAAACTGAACGAGCCGAATTGAAGTGGGAGTGGGGGGGGGGGGGGGGGGGGGGGGGTGTGTCTGGTGGGGGGGGATGGGTGGGGGGACATGGGGGATGGGAGCCGGAGGGGTGGGAAGTAAGTTAAAAGCTGAAACCACCCCAAGTCTGGGATTTGAAATGGTTCTGAGTTCAGGAGTAAACGTCTTGAGAGCGTGGAACTTAAACCATGACTGGTGGCCACTTCAAAAATTCCACAGGGCTCATTAGTAACAGGAGAAGTGACCGGTGATTTTACTCATTTCCAGTCAACTATAATCAAAAGGCCCAGCTGCAGCGGGGAGAGAGAGATCGAGCAAAATGAGACAAACAATGAAACAGGCTCTGACTGAGACTAGCAGCAGGAAACATTCCCAGGAGCACCTGCTTCCTGTCCCTCCATTTATTTGCTCCCCTGACACCATCTGCACTGTGCCCCCCCCCCCCCCCACCACCCACCCCCCCTCCCCTCCCCCTGCTTCGTTGTGATAGTAACTGGAGAAAGATGCAAAATAAATTCAAGATTGATGAACTCTTCTCAGGAGGTGCCCTAGCTCCTCAATTCAGACTGTCCCTGCCTCCCCCCACAAAGCCCACGACCAGGAGTGGCCTGGAAAAGAGCAAGAGAGAGAAAACTAATAATAGGGCAGCAAAGGCCTTACAAGCATTATTTTTCGCTGCATTATCCTTTACAACCTGCGGCTCAATGGGACGTACTTTCTTTCCTGAGGTTCTGTCACAAGGAGCAGATTTGAGCACAAAATCCCAGGCTCTGTCAGTACTAAGGGAGTGCAGCACTGTCGGAGGGTCAGTACTGAGGGGGTGCTGCACTGTCAGAGGGTCAGTACTGAGGGGGTGCTGCACTGTCAGAGGGTCAGTACTGAGGGGGTGCTGCACTGTCAGAGGGTCAGTACTGAGGGGGTGCTGCACTGTCCGATGGTCAGTACTGAGGGGGTGCTGCACTGTCAGAGGGTCAGTACTGTGGGAGTGCTGCACTGTCAGAGTGTCAGGACTGAGGGAGTGCTGCACTGTCGGAGGGTCAGTACTGAGGGGGTGCTGCACTGTCCGATGGTCAGTACTGAGGGGGTGCTGCACTGTCAGAGGGTCAGTACTGAGGGAGTGCTGAACAGTTGGAGGGTCAGTACTGAGGGAGTGCTGCACTGTCAGAGGGTCAGTATTGAGGGAGTGCTGCACTGTCGGAGGATCAGTACAGAGGGAGTGCTGAACAGTTGGAGGGTCAGTACTGAGGGAGTGCTGCACTGTCAGAGGGTCAGTACTGAAGGAGTGCTGCACTGTCGGAGGGTCAGTACAGAGGGAGTGCTGAACAGTTGGAGGGTCAGTACTGAGGGAGTGCTGCACTGTCAGAGGGTCAGTACTGAAGGAGTGCTGCACTCTCAGAGGGTCAGTACTGAGGGAGTGCTGCACTGTCGGAGGGTCAGTACAGAGGGAGTGCTGAACAGTTGGAGGGTCAGTACTGAGGGAGTGCTGCACTGTCGGAGGGTCAGTACTGAGGGAGTGCTGCACTGTCCGAGGGTCAGTACTGAGGGAGTGCTGCAGTGTGAATGGTGCTGTCTTGATGTTGAAATATTCACACAGGCCGATGTAAATGATTCCATGGTCCCTATCTAAGAGCAAGGCAGCTCTCCCCAGTATCCTGGGTTAACATTTATCATTCAACCAACATCACTAAAACAGATTGTTTGCTCATTTATCATATTGCTGCTTGTGGGCTCTTACACTGTGCCAAGCGGCTGGCCTATTTCCTACATCACAACTGTAACTCAAATTCCCCAGGTGTATCAGTGCTGTACAGTGAACATGTAACTGGACTAATAAGCCAGAGGACATAAGTTCACATCCAGTTGTGACAGTTTGATAGTTTGAATCCAGATGATAAAACAATTTGGAAAATATATAATGATAATTTTAAGGATATGTCTATCATTAAAAGTGACCCTGAAGCTTTTAGGTTGTTGTTACAATCCAGCTGGTTCATCAATGTCCCTTTGGGGAAGGAAACCTGCCATCTTTAGCCAGCCTGGGTCCATATGTGACTCCAGTCCCACACTGACTGACTTTTAACTACCCTAAGAAACAACTGTGCGTGACCCCCAGTCTATATCAAAGGAGCTACCAGTGATTCAGGAAGAAGGCTCATCTGTTCTGAGATATTCCAGGTTTCATAGGGTTGGTCAATCAATACCTTTGGAGGACTTACTCTCTTAAGACCCTATTTCCTCATTGATGGGTTGCTGCACAGGGAGCCAGCAGGGACTAGTTGGGCCAAATGGCCTCCTTCTGTGCCATAATGAATCTATGTGTGTCTCATTCCTTTGCCTGTTCATTTGCTTCACAGTTAATGCCTCCCTTTGTAGAGCAGTGCACGGAATCTGTACTCAGACCACTCAGACCCTGGAATCAAATCCTTCAAACAACCAATCAATGACTGACCATCGGTGTTGATTTAGGGAGTAATATTGACCCAGGGAAAATTCCACACTCCCCCCCACCCCCTGCTCCTTCAAAATAATGTTGTGGGATCATTCATGCCCACCTGAGAGGATAGAGTTTGACATCTCACCAGAAAGTCAGCACCTACAACAGTGCAGCATTCCCTCAGTACTGACCCTCCAACAACACAGCACTCCCTCAGTACTGACCCTCTGACAGTGCAGCACTCCCTCAGTACTGACCCTCCAACAACACAGCACTCCTTCAGTACTGAGTCTCTGACAGTGCAGCACTCCCTCAGTACTGACCCTCTGACAGTGCAGCACTCCCTCAGTACTGACCCTCCAACAACACAGCACTCCCTCAGTACTGAGTCTCTGACAGTGCAGCACTCCCTCAGTACTGACCCTCCAACAACACAGCACTCCCTCAGTACTGAACCTCTGACAGTGCAGCACTCCCTCAGTACTGACCCTCCAACAACACAGCACTCCTTCAGTACTGAGTCTCTGACAGTGCAGCACTCCCTCAGTACTGACCCTCTGACAGTGCAGCACTCCCTCAGTACTGACTCTCTGACAGTGCAGCACTCCCTCAGTACTGACACTCTGACAGTGCAGCACTCCCTCAGTACTGACCCTCTGACAGTGCAGCACTCCCTCAGTACTGACCCTCTGACAGTGCGGCACTCCCTCAGTACTGACACTCTGAAAGTGCAGCACTCCCTCAGTACTGACCCTCTGACAGTGCGGCACTCCCTCAGTACTGACCCTCCGACAACACAGCACTCCCTCAGTACTGACCCTCTGGGTACTCTGATACTCTCTGGGTGATGAGAAAACTGCTTTTCTTGATCTATGTTAATGACCTAGATTTGGGTGTGCAGGAGCACAATTTCATATTTGCAGGTGGCACAAAACTTGGAAAAACTGTGAACTGTGAGGAGGATGATGATAAACTTCAAGAGGGCATAGACAGGCTGGTGAAATGGACGGACATGTGGTCGATGAAATTTAATACAAAAAAATGCAAAGCGATACATTTAATAGGATAAACAAGGGGACACAATATAAAATAAAGGACACAATTCTAAAGGAGGTGCAGTAACAGAGGGTCACGGGGGTATATGTGCATAAATCAGGGAAGGTGACAGGGCAGGTTGAGAAAGTAGATACAGAAACATTTGGGATCCTGAGCTTTATAAATGGAGGCATAGAGAAGTTTTGAGTGAACTTTTATGAAACACTTGGCCTGGCTTAACTGGAGCATTGTGTCCAAGTCTGATCTTTAGAGAGGACATGAAGGCATTGGAGAAAACATTAAAAGAATATTCCAGGAATGAGGAAATTCAATTATGTGGATAGAGTGGAGAGGTTGACTGCTCTCCTTCGAGAAGTGAAGGTTGAGTGGAGATTTGATAGAGGCATCCAAATCATGAGGGGTCTGGACTGAGTAGATGGAGAGAAACTGTTCCTATTGGTGGAATGATCGAGAAGCAGAGGGACACAGATTTCAGGTAATTGGCAAAAGAATCAACGGTAACATGGGGAGAAAATTTTTCCCACACCAGGTGGTTAGGATCTGGAATCCACTGTCTGAGATTGTGGTGGAGGCCGATTCAACTGTGGCTTTTAAAAGAGAATTGGATCATTACCTGAAGAGAAAATAATTGCAGGACCGCAGGGGAAAGAGGTGGGGGATGGGACTAGCTGAGTTGTCCTTTCAGAGACCTATCACCAACATGATGGGCCAAATGCCCTCCTTCTGTAATCATTCTATGATCCTATTATATAATAATTGAGCATCTCCCAAACCCAAGGCCACTACTATCTAGAAGGACAAGGGCAGCAGATAGATGGGAACACCACCACCTGGAAGTTCCCCTCCAAGCCACTCACCATCCTGACTTGGAAATATATCGGCCGTTCCTTCACTGGCGCTGGGTCAAAATCCTGGAACTCCCTCCCTAACAGCACTGTGGGTGTACCTACACCACATGGACTGCAGCGGTTCAAGAAGGCAGCTCACTCACCACCTTCTCAAGGGCAGCTAGGGATGGGCAATAAAAATGCTGGACCAGCCAGAGACGAGAACGAATTTTCAAAAAACCAAAGAGTTAATATATTCTGAGAACACATTACCAATCGAGAGAGACCGAGGCAGAGAGATTCATGCCAATGGTTCGGAAGGAAATGATCTGAGAAATTAGCAGGGGCAGTGATTTAACCCAACCCTAGAACCACCCGGAACAGAGGAAAAGGCGACACTAAACTGTCAGCGGGAGCCTGTTAACATGTCTCTATTTTAAGAAAACTACATAAAATTAAAGCACCATTTGCGTCAGTTTCAGGTTTCTGAGGAACTGTAGGGGCCAGGGGTTGGGAAGTTGACAACTGTAGCTAATCACATGGAACTTACAGCACAGAAATTGACCACTCAGCCCAGTGCAGCCTTCACACGAGGAGTGGGTGATGCAGTGGTAACGTCACTGGATGAATAAACCGAGAAGCCCAGGCGCAATCTGTGGGGGACATGGTTTCAAATCCCACCGTGACATTTGGTGGAATTTAAATTCAATTTCTGCATGATTCACAATTAGCACAGTGTTTTCTTGTAGTGTAGTCATTGTTGCAATGTAGAGTATAGTGCAATAGGCCAGTTGTGACTGGCTCACTAACAAAGTGCATGGTACAGAAAATAGGAGATCCATGAAATAGCTGAAAACTATCTGAAGAGCAACAATCCACTTCTCACATTGGACGTGCATTTAGGAAGCGCCTCTCGGAACCTCATGAAATCCCAAAGCACTTTAAAGCCAGTTCTATCCTTTTATTGTCACAGTTGTAATGAGGGATATATGACAGACAATTTGCATACAGCAAGCTCCCAAAAAACAGCAATGTGATAAACTGATAAATTTGTTCAGACACAAGGGGAAGACGATAGTGGGAGAACAGAGGGGGTTTAAAACCGCATCTGATAGACAAGCACTTCGACAGTGTATCAATCATAGTACTGCCCTTTAAAGAGTGCATCACTCCCTCAGTACTGACGCTCTGACAGTGCATCACTCCCTCAGTACTGACCCTCTGACAGTGCAGCACTCCCTCAGTACTGACCCTCTGACAGTGCAGCACTCCCTCAGTACTGACTCTCTGACAGTGCAGCACTCCCTCAGTACTGACCCTCTGACAGTGCAGCACTCCCTCAGTACTGACCCTCTGACAGTGCAGCACTCCCTCAGTACTGACCCTCTGACAGTGCAGCACTCCCTCAGTACTGACTCTCTGACAGTGCAGCACGCCCTCAGTACTGACCCTCTGACAGTGCAGCACTCCCTCAGTACTGACCCTCTGACAGTGCGGCACTCCCTCAGTACTGACTCTCTGACAGTGCAGCACTCCCTCAGTACTGACCCTCTGACAGTGCTGCACTCCCTCAGTACTGACCCTCTGACAGTGCAGCACTCCCTCAGTACTGACCCTCTGACAGTGCGGCACTCCCTCAGTACTGACCCTCTGACAGTGCAGCACTCCCTCAGTACTGACCCTCTGACAGTGCAGCACTCCCTCAGTACAGACCCTCTGACAGTGCAGCACTCCCTCAGTACTGACCCTCTGACAGTGCAGCACTCCCTCAGTACTGACCCTCTGACAGTGCAGCACTCCCCAAGTACTGACCTTCTGACAGTGCAGCACTCCCTCAGTACTGACCCTCTGACAGTGCAGCACTCCCTCAGTACTGACCCTCTGACAGTGCAGCACGCCCTCAGTACTGACCCTCTGACAGTGCAGCACTCCCTTATTACTGACCCTCTGACAGTGCAGCACTCCCTCAGTACTGACCCTCTGACAGTGCAGCACTCCCTCAGTACTGACCCTCTGACAGTGCGGCACTCCCTCAGTACTGACCCTCTGACAGTGCAGCACTCCCTCAGTACTGACCCTCTGACAGTGCAGCACTCCCTCAGTACTGACCCTCTGACAGTGCGGCACTCCCTCAGTACTGACCCTCTGACAGTGCAGCACTCCCTCAGTACTGACCCTCTGACAGTGCAGCGCTCCCTCAGTACTGACCCTCTGACAGTGCAGCACTCCCTCAGTACTGACCCTCTGACAGTGCAGCACTCCCTTATTACTGACCCTCTGACAGTGCAGCACTCCCTCAGTACTGACCCTCTGACAGTGCAGCACTCCCTCAGTACTGACCCTCTGACAGTGCGGCACTCCCTCAGTACTGACCCTCTGACAGTGCAGCACTCCCTCAGTACTGACCCTCTGACAGTGCAGCACTCCCTCAGTACTGACCCTCTGACAGTGCAGCACTCCCTCATTACTGACCCTCTGACAGTGCATCACTCCCTCAGTACTGACCCTCTGGCAGTGCAGCACTCCCTCAGTACTGACCCTCTGACAGTGCATCACTCCCTCAGTACTGACCCTCTGACAGTGCTGCACTCCCTCAGTACTGACCCTCTGACAGTGCAGCACTCCCTCAGTACTGACCCTCTGACAGTGCAGCACTCCCTCAGTACTGACCCTCTGACAGTGCAGCACTCCCTCAGTACTGACCCTCCAACAGTGCAGCACTACCTCAAGACTGCCCTCTGACAGTGCAGCACTCCCTCAATACTGACCCTCTGACAGTGCAGCACTCCCTCAGTACTGACCGTCTGACAGTCCAGCACTCCCTCAATACTGACCCTCTGACAGTGCAGCACTCCCTCAGTACTGACCATCTGACAGTGCGGCACTCCCTCAGTACTGACCATCTGACAGTGCAGCACTCCCTCAATACTGACCCTCTGACAGTGCAGCACTCCCTCAGTACTGACTCTCTGACAGTGCAGCACTCCCTCAGTACTGACCCTCTGACAGTGCAGCACTCCCTCAGTACTGACCCTCTGACAGTGCAGTACTTCCTCAGTACTGACTCTCTGACAGTGCAGCACTCCCTCAGTGCTGACCCACCGACAGTGCAGCACTCCCTCAGTACTGACCATCCGACAGTGCAGCACTCCCTCAGTACTGATCCACCGACAGTGCATCACTACCTCAATACTGACCCTCTGACAGTGCAGTATTCCCTCAATACTGATCCTCTGACAGTGCAGCACTCTCTCAATACTGACCCTCTGACAATGCAGTGATCCCTCAGTACTGACCCTCTGACAGTGCAGTACTCCCTCAGTACTGACCCTCCGACAGTGCAGTGATCCCTCAGTACTGACTCTCTGACAGTGCAGTACTCCCTCAGTACTGACTCTCTGACAGTGCAGCACTCCCTCAGTACTGACTCTCTGACAGTGCAGCACTCCCTCAGTACTGACCCTCTGACAGTGCATCACTCCCTCAGTACTGACCCTCTGGCAGTGCAGCACTCCCTCAGTACTGACCCTCTGACAGTGCATCACTCCCTCAGTACTGACCCTCTGACAGTGCTGCACTCCCTCAGTACTGACCCTCTGACAGTGCAGCACTCCCTCAGTACTGACCCTCTGACAGTGCAGCACTCCCTCAGTACTGACCCTCTGACAGTGCAGCACTCCCTCAGTACTGACCCTCCAACAGTGCAGCACTACCTCAAGACTGCCCTCTGACAGTGCAGCACTCCCTCAATACTGACCCTCTGACAGTGCAGCACTCCCTCAGTACTGACCGTCTGACAGTCCAGCACTCCCTCAATACTGACCCTCTGACAGTGCAGCACTCCCTCAGTACTGACCATCTGACAGTGCGGCACTCCCTCAGTACTGACCATCTGACAGTGCAGCACTCCCTCAATACTGACCCTCTGACAGTGCAGCACTCCCTCAGTACTGACTCTCTGACAGTGCAGCACTCCCTCAGTACTGACCCTCCAACTGTGCAGCACTCCCTCAGTACTGACCCTCTGACAGTGCAGTACTTCCTCAGTACTGACTCTCTGACAGTGCAGCACTCCCTCAGTGCTGACCCTCCGTCAGTGCAGCACTCCCTCAGTACTGACCCTCCGACAGTGCAGCACTCCCTCAGTACTGATCCACCGACAGTGCATCACTACCTCAATACTGACCCTCTGACAATGCAGTGATCCCTCAGTACTGACCCTCTGACAGTGCAGTACTCCCTCAGTACTGACCCTCCGACAGTGCAGTGATCCCTCAGTACTGACTCTCTGACAGTGCAGTACTCCCTCAGTACTGACCGTCTGACAGTCCAGCGCTCCCTCAATACTGACCCTCCAACAGTGCAGCGCTCCCTCAGTACTGACCCTCCGACAGTGCAGCACTACCTCAAGACTGACCCCCTGACAGTGCAGTGCTCCCTCAGTACTGACCCTCTGACAGTTCAGTACTTCCTCAGTACTGACCATCCGACAGTGCAGCACTCCCTCAGTACTGACCCTCCAACTGTGCAGTGATCCCTCAGTACTGACCCTCTGACAGTGCAGCACTCCCTCAGCACTGACCCTCCGACAGTGCAGCACTCCCTCAGTACTGACCCTCTGACAGTGCAGCACTCCCTCAGTACTGACTCTCCGACAGTGCAGCACTCCCTCAGTACTGACCCTCTGACAGTGCAGCACTCCCTCAGTACTGACCCTCTGACAGTGCAGCACTCCCTCAGCACTGACACTCTGACAGTGCAGCATTCCCTCAGTACTGACCCTCTGACAGTGTGGCTCTCCCTCAGCACTGCCCCTCCGACAATGCAGCACTCCCCCTGTGCTTGGTCAGTCTCGGTTATTTGTCCCAGACTCTGCAGCGGGACTCAATCCCAGAGCCTTCAGTGAAGGAATGTGCCAAATGAGTCACGTTCTGGCTGCGTTAAACAGCTTCCACTGAAGGAAGATGAACAGCCTGGCAACATAAAGGAGACTTTTCCTGATTCCCTGCATCTATTTATATTACTTTTTTCTTTTTGAGTTCCAATGCATTTGAAACAGATGAAAGAGACAGCTGAACAGAGGGGCTTCCTGTTGTTTAGGATTCCTTTCATTATTCTGGCAGCGGGTGATAGTGATGTCCCATATTCCAGGTGATATGAGCAGTTTCTATTTTCCCCTCAATTGTTTTTCTGTCATTCAACTGTTGTAAAAAGCCTTGGACACGAGGTTCCATGCAGCTGGGTGATTGGCTCAATAAACCCACTGCCCAATGAAATTAACAAGGGAATAAGGGGTCTATTGCCGGTTGCTGAAATTGGCGGCCAGTGAAATTGAAAATAAGCCGGGAGCAGTATTAAATGTGCAGCCGATTGGCTAATCCACACTTGATGATTTGTTTGACGCCTCCTCAGAGTATTAGGATAAATTGTCCGTCTCTCCTATTGCTGTGTTGCTGTCACTCCACCTTCTCTGTCATAGAGTCTGGGGGACTTGTGGCTGGTTCGGAGGTGGTGGACGGTGGATGGTGGGGGTGGGGGGGGGCGGTGGTTGATGGTGGTGGTGGCATTCACCGTGTGTGAGTTTAGGCCGCAAGAAAGTGGTCGGCTGTTCAACTGTGGGGGGCGTCGGAACTGAGGCAGCAGAAGCCGCCACATGGCAAGCATCCTCCATGCGTCTGGCTCACGGTGAAGGGTTGACAAATAGAATCAGGGTCTCTGACCACAAGCAGTTTGTGTGAACACTATGGTTTGGCCAGGCCCTGGGGTGGCAAGTCCAAACTGTCGTGACTGAGGTACACAACCCCCCCACCACCCCCCCCCCCACCCCCACCCCCGAGCACTGACAACTAAGCCCTCTTTGGGTTTATACTGCTTGGCATTCATTGTCTGTTTAGTGGGATCTTGCTGTGCACCAATTAGTGCTGTGTTTCCTACATCACAACAAGTGACGACACATCAGAACAAAATTCATCGGCCGGAATGGATCTCACGAGCAATGAAGGTGACCCAGGTCACCTGTTTTTGTGATGGTGATTGAGAGATATATATTGGCGAGTAACTCATCTGCTTTCCTGTGAAGTTCAGGAGTGGCCAGGGGATCTTTTACATCCACCTGAGAGGGCAGACGGAGCCTCGCTTTAATGCCTCCCCCGAAAGGTGGGACAGAGCAGCACTCCCTCAGTACTGCACCGGGAATGTCAGCCTGGACCTTGTGCTCAAGTCTCTGGTACAGGAACTGGAGCCCATCCAAACTTCAACTGACTCTGAGGCAAGGGAGGGGGAAAGAGAGAGAGAGAGAGAGAGACAACCAAGGAGACATGACTGAATCACCAGGAATCAGGAATCTCGCAGGAACCCGGCAACCAATAAAAATTTAAAGGTTTTGTTAACAAGCAAAGTCACCTTTCAGCTTGATTTTGCTGCTTTCAATCTGTTAAAAGGTCAGTCTGCAGGCTTGAAATAAAAGCACTGGGGCCTTTCGAAGGATCTGGAAGGAAGCTCTGATATGTCCTGGCTAGGTCCAACACACACTGCAAGCCTTTCACCTTTGTCCCCTTTGCTGCATCCCATTGCTTCCTGCCATTTCAGTCAGGTTTCCTTGGCCATTTCCTATTCTTATACTGCACGGATCAAAAGAAATTGGATTTATTTGGTACCTCCTGTGACACGACCCCCCCCCCCCCCCACCCCCCCCCCGCTCCCCCCTCCCCACCCCCCCAATCCCCTGCATCAGCTACAGTTGTGTATTGTAAAGGGAAGGACTTGGCACAGACCAAAGAAGCAGGTTTAACAGAAGCAGCTGTGCCAGCCAGTGCTGGTTGCCAAGGGGCACAGAATCTGAAAGCACAGAAGGAGGCCATTTTGCCCATCGTGCCTATGCTGGCCCTTTCAAACTGCTATCCAATTGCACCCACTACCCCACCACCACTCCACCCCATACCCCCACTGCCCCCATGCTCTTTCCCCATAACTCTGTAAATGTTCCCTTTCAAGTATTAACCCATATTCCCTTTTGAAAGTTACTATTGAATCTATTTTCAGGCAGTGCGTTCCAGATCAGAACAAGTGGTGTCCCACTGAAATGTCTCATCTCATCCCCTCGCTGGCTGTTTCACCAATTACCTTCAATCTGTGCCATATGATTGCTGACCCTCTTAAACTGGAAACCGTTTCTTCCTATTTAGTCTACCAAAACCCCACATAATTTAGAATATCAAATCCCCTCTTGGCAGCTGCTTCCTCCTGATTTGAAAGTCTTTAGGGTTAAGAAGTCGGCCAATTTAGGGCCAAGATGGGGAGGAATTTCTTCACTCAGAAGGTTGTGAATTTTTGGAACCCTCTACCCCATAGGGCTGTAGATGCTCAGTCACTGAATGTACTTACGGCTGAAGTAGACAAATCAAAGGATGTGGGGAGCGGGCGGGAGAATGGAGCTGAAGCATGTTCGTATTGAATGGGGGAGCAGGTGTGAGGGGCTGTACAGTCTAATCCTGCTCCCATTTCTTAACTTCTGAACTTTTTGTGCACTGTGGAGCGCTTGGTTCTCTGTCACTCCCCTGTCTATAAGGGGGTGTTTCCAAAACCTGTCATTCCCTAATACTCCTTAATAAATACTGATCAGGACACCGGAGAGACCTCCCATGATCTTTTCCCCAGCAGTGTTTTTGGGACCTTTTATATCCACCTGAGTGAACAGACAGGGCCCCTGTTTAATGTCTCATCCAGGAGGTGGCACCTCCGACAGTGCAGCACTCTCTCAATACTGCAATGAGAGTGTCAGCCTAGATTTTAAAAATTCATTCCTGGCATGTGGGCTTTGCTGGCTGGGTCAGCATTGATTGCCCATCCCTAATTGCCCCTTGAGAAGGTGGTGGTGAGCTGCCTTCTTGAACCGCTGCAGTCCATGTGGTATAGGTACACCCACAGCGCTGTTAGGGAGGGAGTTCCAGGATTTTGACCCAGCGACAGTGAAGGAACGGCCGATATATTTCCAAGTCAGGATGGTGAGTGGCTTGGAGGGGAACTTCCAGGTGGTGGTGTTCCCCATGTGTCTGCTGCCCTTGTCCTTCTAGATGGTAGTGGTCTTGGGTTTGGAAGGTGGTGCCTAAGGAGCCTTGGTGAATTCCTGCAGTGCATCTTGTAGATGGTACACACACTGCTGCTACTGTGTGTCGGTGGTGGAGGGAGTGAATGTTTGTGGATGGGGTGCCAATCAAGCACACCTTGAACCCACAATCTTCTGATTTAGAGAGAACTACTTTAAGGTCCATGTCATATCTGGAACATTTTTCCCAAATGCTTAATGTCCAGGTGAATAAAACTCCTCAGGTTATATTTACCTGTAAACCTGCTCTGTGTCTTCAGCATCTTTGATTCCTGACTGTAGGGACAAGAGGAAGGATCCAGCTCCCCCCCCTCCCCCCCACCACCCATCTCACCCCAACCCCCCACCACCACCCTTCTCCCCCCACCACCACCCTTCTCCCCCCGCCCCCACCCCCCCACCCCCCTTAACCTTCAGTATTTTATTTCTTCAGAATTTACCCAGGGATTTCTTGAGATTTATCCAGCAAAAACTAATCAGCGGGAGGGATCTTGCAGGAGGCAGAAACCCTGACAGTAAATACACAACTGCATTTGTATCAAACAGCTGCATGGACAATCAGTTTCATCATTTATAATTATATGGACAATTTCAACAACAAAAGAAACCTCATTCATGGGATGTGGGCATCACTGGTTAACTATCCCCAATTGCCCTTGTTCAGAGGGCATTTAAGGGTCGACCGCTGGAGGGGCTAGAGTCACATGCAGGTCAGACCAGGTCAGGGGGGGGGGCGCAGATTTCCTTCCAGGTGAGTTTTTAAGACAATGGATGGTAGTTACACCGTCACCGTTACTGAGGCTACCGTTCAATTCCAGATTTGCAGTTGACTGCCCAGCGCGCTGGGATTCAAACCCCAGAGCATCACCCTGGAATTCTAGCCCAGTGACAAAACCACTGTGCAGAAAGAGAGCTGCTGAGATGCTGATGTAGGGTAATGTGGTCTCTTTGCAAAATATCCCACCGTCGTTCAGATGAATCGATTTTGATGTAAATCGTCCATTGAATAAATCAGGAGTGTTTATCCTTAAAGGTTTCAATTGTTACCCGTTTCATTATTCTATGTTATCATTCTTCAAACTGACCCCTAGGTGGTTGGTTTCATTCACTTGGCCCAATATCCTCACTGAACAGATCCTAGAGCCCCACACCCAGAGTTCAGGAACATACTCTTCGGATCTCTGACCGTTTGATATCCGATTTCCTTTTCACTAGTACCTTTGCAAAAGGGAAAGAGAAGCTGCCCCATTAAGCCAAGTTTCTCCTGACCAGACCTGTGCTGTATGTGAGGTGACCGTTCGCTCTCGGTTACACAGGGACCCCGACTCAGGACTGGGATCAACTCTTCAGGCCAAGCGTTGGAATCGAAAATTGCAAAATAAATAATAAAGAGATATTCACGGCCCTATGTTAGCGCACCGCCCACCCCCCCCCCCCCCAACAATATATGTGTGTCTATCTGCCAATGTATCTATCAACGTATCAATTTAGTTATGTAACGACTCACGCTTTCTGTTATAATTGAGGGATTTACGTGTAAATGTACGTGTAAACTATCGATCATTATATACGCAGGTACCCACATCCCTATCGATGTAATCATCTTGGATTATACATACATGTTGATTCAGCCACGAGTGAAAGAAACTACAATTCGTTAACGAAAACTGGTTAAGTTAATTATTGGGGAATTGTGGGTTTCAGCTCCCGGGGGCTGTCTAGTCTGGAAGAGTTCACACTGCTCCGAGCACCTACATTAACCTGGAGTCCATTTTCACACAGCCCCCCTCCCCCCCAGCCCCGTGTCACTCTGTTCAGTGACTGTCAGGTAGAAATGTAGTAACGGTCACGCAAATACATTCTGAACATTTCCCCACGTGTTATAATTTTATGGTTTTGCGTCATAAAGTGGAGGTTTTACATCTCCCGAGGCGGGTTCCGTGTGTTAAGGGGAAGGGAAATTCAGAGGTCAATTCCCAGCAGGTCCCTGGGTGACCGCTGTTGACAAGTTTCGCCATAAATGCGCCATGAATTATAAATTGAAAATAATAAATAAATATATTGCTCCTTTGTTCTATGACACACGGCCTGCCCGTTATCTGTCAGCTCTTGGACAGAGTTGGCGCCACCTCCTGACTCAGAGGCTCTCTCCATCACTGAGCAGCAATAAGATAAACTAAACGATTTCTTTACGCACGGTTTGAACACACAACAGGGCCTGAAATGAACTAATTACCATCCGCAGCCGAAAAAAAATCCTCCCCCTCCAGTGATCTGGAAACTGAGAGCACCGACCGCAGCGCCGCTAGATGGCGCCCGATGTCCGCAAATGACAGCAAGACCCATTCCTAGCCCAGGCAGAACTGTGTGAAATCAAGACCCAATCTTCTGAATAAGTGACACATACGATCAGTTCTCATTTTCTACCAATTTACATGATCGCACATACCTTAGATATAATTTAACTCAATGAACCCTGTTGCCTTCTCCCCATTTTACCAACCCATCAAGCACACACACACACATTGAAACACATCAATACATTCATATTTTGCTTTTAAAAATACCCTCAGTTCGTGCGAACTTTTATTTTGTTGCAAATTCATTTGCCTAGATATTTAAACGAAAAGCCGCCAAATTGTTGGGGGAAATCGGAACCGCCCGTCTGCAGCGCCTTCACTGGCCAGAGGGTGTCATTACAGCGTGACAAGTTGACATGGGCAACCTCCGCTGTAAAGAGTGGGCAGTTTCGAGTGGATTTGAAATGAGAATTAGACCACGGCTGGTCCAATTTATTCCCGGCTTTCTAGCCACTTCACACTTGAACTTGATCACCACCCCCACCCGCGCACCTCCCCTGCACCCCCCCCCCCCACCCCCCACCCAGCTATAAGGCGGGGCTGGGGTTGAGCTTGTTGGGGGGGCGGGGGCGGGGGGGCTATATTTTTAAAAACTCGGCAGACATTGACAGGACAAGGAGCAGTTTCAGTCAGAGCGGATAGAATGATATTGTGTATTCTGTTTATATGACATTGCACTGACCTTTAAAAGGAGCCGAATTAATCCTTCGGGGTAATGGACTTGAAAACATAGAATGTGGGACATTGCAAGTTCCCTATCGTAGTAACCACGGACACAATCTGAATCGCAAGCAGCGCTTATTAAATGTGTTAGTGTGTGTGTGTGTGTGTGTTGCTGAATTGAGGGAAGGTGGAGGATGTTTTCTTTTAATCTTGAGTCGGTTTACGGCTTTAACGCGTCTGTGGATTTTAATCGTTTAAACATATTTTTAAAACTCATCAAAAGCACTAAACCCCAAAGTGTAAAAATCCTGGCCTTTAACTCCCCCTCACGCAGGATTATTACTATGTGAAAAACACACACACACGGGAATCAAAAAGATCTCCCGTAAGAAATGTCCCAGATTATTCCGAGTTCGTTCAAAAGCAGTTAAAACTCGGGATATTGGGGAGGTCTGTGTGTGTCTGAATTTCCTGTCCTGAGCGGGGGTTTGAAGTGGCAACAAATATTTTTGCGAGTGAGTGGGGACAATATTTAATGTAAATTGTGTGAGTCTCCCTCTGAGTGATTCCAAAGGAACCTCCCCTACACAGGTACCTGAAAATTTTCTTTAGGGTATTTATGTATATTGGCATCTCACCTGGGTTTGGTCTAGGTCAGTAACTAGTGTATCTAGACCTGGTCGCGAGTAACTTAATGCCCTCGGCACCTTTCCAATTGATCGATGAAATCATTAAATCCACCTTTCAATCAATCTATCCGCAGTTACCTCTCTGTCTAATCGAACAGACGTTTAGAGACACATAATAAACTGCAGAGAGATGGAGAGAGTGCGAGAGAAAATGGGACTCAGGTAGATGGCGTGTGGGAGAGAGCGAGAGAGAGAACGAGGCAGAGTGGGAGAAGGAGGTGTTAAGATTTAATTCAATTAAACAGGCGTGTTAGAGAACGCAACGGAAGTCAGCTCCTGTTGCTCATGGAGTTAGAGGGAAGTAGGAAAATATAATTATATTTTAAATGTTTTTCGCACATGATTGTCATGTCGGTGAATCCGCACACCCCCCCCCCCACCCCCACCCCCCGTTCTGGCTGTTTTCGCTGTTCCCTCCATCCCTTCGGAGCCACAAACAAACGGGCCGAGTCCAAAATTGGGGACTGAAATATCGGGTTTAAGTATTCGAAACACATCAGGAGTTAAAATGAAATAATAATCGCTTAAATAAAAGATTAAATAAGCAGTGAGTCCCCCGTGGGAGCAGGGAGTTTATATTTCAGTCTATTTCAGGAGGGGTTGGGGGGAGGTGAATAAATCAATCCGGTAATTTTAAAATGAATATAAAATATAAAATAAACATTCGCTATTTTAATGTGCGGGGCTGAATATAGGTATTCAGAGGGAAATCAAGGGACAGATCTGCTCACGGAGTTGATTTTCTGTGGGGATTTATTTTCGAAAGCTGTTAGGGGAGTAACAGTGGAATTTACCTGTCCACAGTTGTACTGTGGGGCGCTGGTCAGTTTAGTTGATGTACGAGATATTTAAATTATAGGTAGCGTGGGTGTTTGGGGGGGTGGGGGGAGAGAGGTGGGGGGGGTGGTGGGAAGACTCACGCTGGCAAATTGAAAGGTTGATAATCTGTGAGAGTGAGATAAGGAGACATTTATTCTCCCATCAGATCGGAGCCAATTTAGTTTTGACTTCCCCGCTTAATCAGCTATTCTCATCCCAGCTCGGTGAGCTGTGGAGATAAGGGTTCGACTATTTATTACCCGCCTATTCTCTTCAGGGCAAAAAAAATGGGAAAATGAAAAAAAAGATTGAGTTTTCTGGGAATGAAAAATGGTCCTGGATTAATAAGGCGAGAGCTCGCTTGTAAATATATTAAAATATATCTAACAGCCTTGATAAATGTATAGTTCTGTGTTTTATTACGAGGAATAGATCATTACACTTCTGTCTAAACGGGATATGATTGCTGCTGTGAAAATGTATTTTGTTTTGCTTTTTTTTAAAAAAAATGCACATAATTTCTCATCTCCCTCTCTGATCCTGGGACTGGGATGGAGATGGGAATAGAAATTATACCTTGTGATTAAATAGCGTCAAACTGAAGACAGGCCTAGGAATGGGAAGATCCCAGGGAGACGGGGGTGGGTGGGCAGGTTTGAGTTCATTATAGATCGAAATCAGGTCGATTGGTCGATTAAAAAATATATATACTAATCTGTGCATTTAGAAATAGTTCCATCAGATTAAATTACAGGCATGGAACAATATTTCATTCAAAGATCCTCGTAATATGCTTTAAGGCAAATTAAATATTTTAAATGAGAATATTCTGCATCTAAGCATCCAAATTCCAATCTGGTTCCCTCCGCCTTTCACTAAAAAAAATCAAAGTAAACAATTTTCGTTAAAAAAAAATGTTTAACAAATTTAGTTCATAAACAGTGAAATATTAATTTATTTAAAACAGCAAATTTGAAAATATTAACTGTATTCTGCTTTGAGTTGGTATTAGCTTTACTATAAAGATATAATTTGACAATTTGATATCAGATCTGTGTTAGTTTTAAAGCATTTTATTCAGTTAAATTGTTCCCCAAGTTTGTAAATTATAATTATTAGAAATGCGAGACATAATCCCCAGATTTACTGGAATCTCAATCCCTGATGGTCTATTTTGTTTCTGTTGAAAATTGCCACCGTTCCATATTAATCATAGGGAACTATCTGATTTTACCTTGGCCTGAGATTTGAGATTAATGAAAGTCTTGTTGTACGGGCTGTTGGTATGTGACTGCGAGTTACTGATAACACTATCTCCGAAACATCAATAAGCCCTTCTCCAGAACCCTGGTCTAAAGACAGGCAGGAATTATAGCATTACAAAGACGAGTTTTATTACCAATTCCACTCCCTGATCTGTGATTAATATTTATTTTCTGATTCTGGTCCATTCTGATGTTAATACAGTTAATATTTTTTTTTAAAATCCCATTTTGCACCGCAGCCCTCACACACACACACACACACACACACAGAACAAACGCACACACCTCCCTGGATTTACAGACCCGCCCCTCTTGTCTGAAATTTTTAATTTCCATAAATTCGCAGAGAAACTGAGAACTAAACTTAACTCAGATATTCTTAGATTAATGGGACGTGGAGACCTGTCTGTGTGGCTCCGAATTAAATCAGGCAGCTTTCTTTCCGCTCAGTATAACCTCGCTTTTATTTATTTAGATGTAAATACAAGTGGTTGGAGCTGGTTGTGTCTTCTGGAGGGTATGGAAATTACAATTCTCCGTGTATATTTAAACTGAACGAGATCTTGCGTTTCAATTAACAGAAGATGATATATATAATATATTGTACATTTACATATGAGATACCGTGAGCGTATTTTTCATATACAATGTTTATTTCATTCTACGGTTCATTTGTTATAGTCCGTGCGTTTATATTTACATTTATTGTATATGAAACATATATGGAGTTGCATTTGTTAGTAACATTTTTTATGGAATACATTCATTTACGTGTGTATTGTATAGATTCATGCACCGTACAACTAGTGTATGATTCAGCGTAATGTATAGACAATGAACATGGTCAGGCCGTGTGTACCGGATTGTGTGTCCAGGGCTGCATACTGGGCTATCTACAAGTCTGTGTGTACTGGGCTGTGTGTACTAGGCTGACTGTGTAGTTAGAGTCATATATTAAAGAGATACATAGACAGATATATATACATATAAAGTATATATGGAGACCATATATCTACATCATGGCTGGTTCTATGGCTTTGTGTGTAGAGGTGTGTGTACCAAGTCTGTGTACCATGCCTGTGTACCGGGTTGTGTACCGGACTGTGTAACTTGTTACATGTACCAGGCTGCGTGTACCGGTTATGTACCAAGCTGTGCAATGGGCTGTGTACCGAACTGTGTGTGTACAGGGCTGTGTACTGGGCTATGTACCAATCTATGTGTACTGGGTTGTGTGCCAGGTTGCGGGGACTGAACTGTGCACATGCTTGTATGCCGAGTTCTGTACCAAGCTGTGTGTACCAGGCTGTGTGCACCTGGTTGTGTACAGTTTGTGTTTATTTACTGTTTATTTACAACTCTTCCGAGAAAGCTTCGGTAGTAAATTAAAAGGGAGATCGGCGACTCCGCGCGACTCAGGTCCCACCGCGTTTACAAATTCACCCGAAATATGAAAAGTCAAGTGGCGCAGAGAGTGACAGAGAATGAACAGAAGGTGCAAACGGAGACACAATGAGCAGAGCTTGTACATATTGTCATACTGTAATGTCAATGACTGCATGGGGCGGACTGTGTTCAATTCGCTCGCTTTCGGTGTCCCTGTTTCTTTCAATAAAATAACATCTTTGAATTAGAAGCAGAGAACAGGGTTGGCCGGGGCGGGGGGGGGGGGGGGGGGGGGAGAGAAAAGCCTACATACACGAGTCTCGAATTATTGCCAGGGTCGACACTGGTCCCTTGGCAACTCTTATCAGCCTGTGTGTATTCAGGCGCTTCGCTCTCCAATTCACGCACACACTGGGCTGCAGTTGGAGATTCTGGTCGGGGTGACGGGTCTACAGGACAGTGCCCTCAGCACTAGGCAGCTGACAGACCCTTTGGACAGTCCAGTCCAGTCCGAAGGGAGAGGCTTCTTGCCTGATCAGCGGCTGTTGGTGTGAGCGAAAGGAAAGATCTTAATTTTAATCCAGGTTGATAATTAGTGACAATGAGTGGGTGGGATTGGAAATCAGAGAAGCCACCGACCCCTGTGGAGGGTATCTAATTTGATTTAAAATGACAAGAACCCTAGAAAATGAACAGTATTTTTTATATCGAGAATTACTGGTATCTCTATATAGGAAAGATCAGAAAAAAGAAATAACATTTGATGGATATATAGATAACAACCTATATATACAGACAATATGCTACATATATCAAAAACATGGAAAGTAAACAGTACATTTTATATATTTTTCTATGGTTGTAACAAGACTCACAATAGAAACAGCATATTGGAGATAAATAGCTACAGATAATTACTCACAGATAAATATATTTACAAAAAAGCAGAGACAATAAACGAGATGGATAGATACATTGAGCACAATGTCTTAAACCTCCGAGAATACAGACTTATGTATACAAAACTCAGGAAATAAATTGTAAATAATTTGTAGGTTTGTTATTATTTATTTTTTAAGAGTTTCGCTAAATAGCTAGAAAGCAAGGTAGTTAGGTGGAAAGATATAAAGATAGTTAAATAGAGACATGGATAGATAGATAGATAAATAGATAGATAAATGGATAGATAGATAGATAGATGGATGGTCTCTTCAACTTACAATAAATAGCCTAATGAGGTTCTATCTAATTATTTAAAATGCACCTGTGCAAAAATAGTGGAGTTTCAAATGATTTTAACCTGCCAAAGTGGGTTAACTTTCTCCGTATTGATGCGTATTAAATGTCAGTCCTTTAATGCTTCATAGTTAAATGGGGCGAGGGTAGGGGAGTTACTGCCGAGGGTTTGGGACAATGTCTGAATTGTAACAATCCTCACTGTCCCGGCTCTGGACCATTAAATGCGACAGTTATTTTTTTCATATCAAAAATGCAATTGCCGGGCCTAATCTACTGGGGGGGTGGGGAAATCGGTTGTGACCACAAACTCGGTCCCGTTGGATTCGAATTTAAAATCCCAATTCACAGGCGCAGAACGCTTAACCGTATTTTTTTTTAAAAAAGAGGGAAAAGCAGGTGACTGTGTCTGTGTCAACCCGTTCGCCTGGTGGGAGGAGGGGGTCGAGTGGGTAAAGAACAGCTTTCTAAATATAAAAAATCAGCAGCAAACTATATAGAAATGTAATTTATTCTCTGTGCTTCTGCCGTTTTGCACCTGCTTGTTTGGAGCATCCTTGCCGTCCAGTCCCGTGCCTGAGATTTACACAGCTTTGCATTTTCAACAAACATTTTTTTCTCTCAAGCGGATGAAAATGGGGGATTCTTTTGTTGCAATCTGACTCCGGGTTCCCCCCCCCCCCCCCCCCCTTGTCTACAGTGTAAGCTCACTGGCGACCGCCAAGCCTAAAACAAAAGACACACACACACACATGCACAATAATAGAGAAAAAAAAACCCAGATTCCGTTTATTTGAAGTGAGGAGATGTGTGCTCACTGCTAGATGCGGGGGTACTTTCCGCCCGGCGTCAGCATGAGGATCTTTGTGTTACTGGCAACCCAGCGCTCAGGCTCTTGATCCAAACAAGGTAAAGAAAAAAGATTTAAACAGCTTTAATTCAACACCAGGGAGGGGGTATCGGCGATCTAAATTGCCCCGCAGACATAATAATCGGCACCACCATTGGGAAATCTCAAACTGCTATTCTGATTCTGATGTTTAATTTTTAAATTCCACCCCCCACCCCCCCACCCCCACCACCACCACCTCCCTCCTCCTCTATCCCTCTCTGTGATGCAAATCTACCATCTAATCGGCCTGTGTGACAGTGGAGTGAAGGGGGAGAGAGGACAGACACAAACACACTTCACCCCCCCCCCACACCCCTCTCCTCCTCTCTGTCCCTCCCTGCCCCTCTCTCTATCTCTCTCTATTTCACTCTCCCTCTATCTCTCTCTCTCTCTATCTCTCTCTCTCTCTATCTCTCTCTCTCTCTCTATCTCACTCTCTCCACAGGTAAATTAAAGGAAGCCGTTGAGCACCCTCTCAAAGTGAACTCACTTTAGACTGAGGTGGACTATCCGGCAGAGATTAGGATGGAGGGATGTTGCTGTTAATGTGTTGGGAGGAAATGCATTCATTTCAACCCCCTCACGAGGTTACACTTCCCAAAGCCAGGAATCGGCAACTTCCTCCTGAGCGTTCGGAGCGGAGGAGCCGCCGCTTCTCCCCCCACCACCCCCCCACCCCACTCTCCCCCATACCCACCCACCCCGTCCTCCAGGAGCGGACACCGAACGAAAAATCAAATCCAACCTCATCTTTCCGTTGTTCAATTTCTCCAGATCACCAGTTTCGAGTTCCGATGAAGAGTCACACGGACTCAAAACGTTAACTCCGTCTCTCTCTCTCTCTCTCTCGCTCCACAGACGCTGCCAGACTTGCTGAGATTTTCCAGCACTTTCTGTTTTTATTTTAGCTCCGATGGGTTTTTTTTATTTTTGGGGAGGGGGAGTGGTGGTTCGGTCTGAAAAACGGGGGAATGCAGGTGATGTGGGGAAGGGGACAGGTCAGCGAAGATGGGTAATGGTTTGAGAGAAAACGGTATAAAATGATAGGCAAAAACTTACAGAGGGAAGTGTGAATAGTTGCGTGGTCAAAGTCTGCTGATAAAGCACAGGAGTGTTCAAAAGGGGTTACAGAGATATACGTGACTGGAAACATACACAACGGCTCCATCTTTTTAAAAAATATATCAATTGTAATTATTTTATACACCACAAAACGTCACCAGAGCAACAATATTTTTGGATCATTTTTATTTAAAGTTCTGAATAGATCCATCGCTCTCTCTCTCTCTTTCTCCCCGTCTCTCTCTCTCTTGAGGGCTTTCCCGTGACTGATGAAAACATTAGAAACAGCATCAGACAGCCTGGGCCCTCACAATGTCGAACCTGACAATCCTGTACCCTCCCCTCCACCCAAATTAGACATGTTGCAGAGGTTTTATTTAATTAATGGGCATGACAAAGGTTTGTCGGGCACCTCACCGTAACTGGTATTCGAATCGAGTGAAAGACTCGAATAATGGCTTCACCATTCTCACCGGCTGCTCGAGAGACAGATCTTCCCTGGGAGAAAGCGGGGAACTGAGCACCGTAGAAGAGGATAGTTTAATTGTCAGATATATTTATCTCAGGGACTCCCCATAACCTTTTAATATATTAATAATAATTAATATTCTTTCGTAGAAATTGCTAATGTATCTCGCGTGTTTTATATCTGTTTAAAAATACATATACGGAAAGAACAGTATTTTCCCAAAGTTTTATAATAATGTAGATTATTATGTATGTCTCTGTGTGCATGAGTGGCAGTGTGTGTTACTGTATGTGCATACATGTGTGTGTTATTGCATGTATGAATGAGTCTATGTACGAATATATGTGTGAATCTGTGTGCGTCTGTGGCTGTGTAGGTGTGACTGTGTCTGTGAGAGAGACTATAGGTGACTGTGTGTGTGAATGAGTGTGTGTGAGACTGTATGTGACCCTGCGTGTGACTGTGTGTGTGAGATTGTGTATGTGACTCTGCGTGTGACTGAATGTGTGCCAATTAGTGTGTGATTGTGTATGCGACTTTGTGTGTGTGACTGAGTGTGTGTGACTGCGTGTGAATGTGTGTCGGTGAGTGTGTGAGATTGTGTATGTGCCCGTGAATGCGTATGTGTGGGTGTGTGTGTGTGAGTGAGTGTGTGTGTGGTGGAGTGAGTGTGTGTGTGAGTGTGTGTGTGTGTGTGTGTGTGTGATGGAGAGTCTGTGTGTGTGTGGAGTGAGAATATGCGTGTGTGTGTGTGTGATGGAGTGAGAGTGTGTGTGATGAAGTGAGTGTGAGTGTGTGTGTGTGTGATGGAGTGAGTGTGTGAGTGATGGAGTGAAAGTGTGTGTGATGGAGAGTGTGTGAGTGTGTGTGTGTGTGATGGAGCGAAAGTGTGTGTGTGTGTGTTGGAGTGAGTGTGTGTGTTGGAGTGAGTGTGTGTGTGTGTATATGTGTGATGGAGTGAGTGTGTGTGTGTGATGGAGTGAGTGTGTGTGTGATGGAGTGAGTGTGTGATTGTGTGTGTGTGTGATGGAGTGAGTGTGTGAGTGTGTGTCTGCATCATAAACATACATATCGAAAGCATTCTGAAAGTTTATACTGGTGGAATTTTGAAGGGCGTTTAATTAACTTTCTCAGTAAATTTCTGGCGCGAAGAGAGCCGATGCCTCCTTTTAATAACAAGCCCAATACTTCCTTGTATTCAGTTTGAACGGATTCACGGCTGCATGGCTGCAGCACCCACTCTGTGCCGTCCACACTTCTTGTACTAACTGTTCGTATTGGGTGGGGGTATTGTATACCTTAGATTGTTGTGCTGTAATAAATGTGTGCTATACAGTAAGCATGCAGTGTATGTATTGTAAGGTGGTTGTCCAGTATGATGTATGCATAGCAGAGTGACATATTGCTTTGTCTGGGCATTGTAAGGTATTGTAAATGTTCAGCCTTTCTGAATCAGTTAAGAAGTGGTTGTACTTCACACGTTGAAATGCCTATTTCACCTGAAGGTTTTGTGTGTGTTCCCAGTTGCAGCCTAACCCGGAAGAGCTGGTTGCGAGCAGAGTGGTACGTGTCTGAATTTTGGTTACCTGCATCCTTAGCTCATTGGCCAGACTGACGGGAGCTGTGACAGCGCTGGGGCCGCAGTATTAATCCCTCAAACTGCACCCCCCACCCCCACACCCCCCCCCCCCCCCTCAAACCACCCACTCACCCTTCCACCCCCGCCCCCCGCCTCCCACCCGGGAGGAGGACTGTGCATTACAACTCGCCCATCAGAGTCAGAGCGGCCGCGGCGGCATCCAGTCCCTCAACCTGCTCCTCATCGCCTCCAAAACAAAAAAAAGGTTAGTTACTCATTTCTCAATTGTTTCGCAAAGCGAGGCCGGGGGACTCGGTTGCTTCACGATCTAAAATGCGGCTGATCGGAGGGCGAGCGCTGCGAGCCGAGGGTTTTAATTTCAGTTTTCGTGCGAGGAAGCGTTAGTTTGGGAATGGGGAGGTGCAAATTGCACAAGAGGTTAAAACTGGGGCGATTTCATTTTAACTACCCTGCAAATTACACCTTCGCTCGCAATTTGACCATCCAGAGTTTCGTTACCGACGCAGTTTGCCCCCATTAGTTCATTCTCTCAGCAGTCCACGCAAAACCAGAGCACCCGAAGAATCTCACCAAGCCTGCTGTGTCTCTGTGTCATTAGCTGAATGTACCGTTCGTATATCATTCATGTTTTTAAAAAAATAACGATAAAAATATAAGCCACCAGGTACGGAATGAACGACAATGACTAACGACCCTTTGCTGCGAGAAAGTCCCTAAGTTAATGGAAATTGACAGTGCATTCGACAATTTAAAACATCATTAGCTATTAATGAAAAAAAAGTCTTTATTAATAACATGTCTCGTTATTAATGAGCAGAACATACTCTTGACACGGGTGTTGGTTTTAAGATTAGGGAATGAAAATGGAATCCGAATCGTTAGCCCGAGTTCCTTTTTAAGTCTTTTTTTTAAAAAAAAATTAATGTGAACTTGATAATATTGTTACTTCAAAGAGGTTGGTCAGCCCATGTCTAAACTGGACATCACCCCTGAGCTGCTGATCAGACCGGGTCTCTCTCTCTTTTTCTCTCCCCCACCTCTTGAGTTTCTTCTATTATCTGGTTCCCTTTCGACCCGAGCAGCAGAAAAGTAACAGCGAATCTAATCCAAGTTTAATTGCTCTAGATTCCCCGAGATTAAAGCTGTGTGTGTACATTACCTGTGATAGGGTTTTTCACTTTCCCCGCATGAAATTGACCTGCAATTGACATGAATTTCGCGGGGGTAGGTGGGTGGGGGGTGGTGGTGGTTGGTGGTGGTGGATTGCTCCGGACATCTGGACCTTTTAAACGACGGGTTGTGTCGTGGATGAAACCCTGTTTAGTTGTAGCTTTAGTTGTGAAGGGTGGAGTGTGTGTGTGTGTGGGGGGGGGGGGTGTGTGTGGGGTGGGGGGGGGGGAGAGAGAGAATTTAGGAGGCGGGAGAGCCGATTACTCGGTCTAACCCAGGCGGGAGATCGGTGCTAATGAATGGGAATCAGTTCACCAGGTCCCTAGTGGACCCTCCTCCTGTTTTGGGATTAGTTTAAGGGAAGTGTGTGTGTGTGTGTGTGTGGGGTGGGGGGAGAGGGGAGAGAGGTGGGGTGGCGGGGGTGGGGGGGGGGAGAGGGAGGGGGGGCAGAGAAAAAGAAAATAGCCGTGTTTTGTTTTCAACAAATCCTGAAGGTCACGGCGAGGTCATTAGGTATAGACTGGAACTATTGCCCCCACCTCCCACCCTGTTGGATTCCGTAACACATCACAAATATTTACTTTAAACATATTCCAGTCCGTATTAAACTGCACCTCAAGATCTGTCCCCTTCATTTAGGGGGGAAAAAAAACACATTTCAATGCACATCTGTACAAGATCGACCATAAGTTAATACCGGAATCCACCGTGCCCTGTGATCGGATTGACTGAATATTTCCAGCGCTTAATATGTTTTTATTCAGGATCAAGAACCGACTCGTTCGTAAAAATATTAGGGATTCATTTAAGGTCAATTGACTAGATTCACGACAAGGGGACAGGGGAAATGCCTCGACTTAATTGAATTTGCCAAGTATCGCTGGGGTCGGTGAATGCATTTTGAGTTCTGACTGTAAGAGGTTTACTTTTTGCCGTTTGACAAGAAGCTAGTTTCGGTTAAAGATCAGGGGGGTCACGACGGATAGGAATCGTGCTCTCTGCCCAGTGACACATTCATTATTCGGAACAGATCCGGTCTCCACTGCTCAAGAAAAAACTACAGCTGCTCCCAGCAAACGGGAAATTCGCCAATTTGCACCTAAACACGAGAAAATAAATATTACAATTTTTTGTTTAGTCAGATGCATTTAAATATATTGACGAACGGTTAACACGGGAAGCGATCTTGTGTGTGCGTGTGGAATAAAAACAGAAAATGCTGGAAAAGAACTCTGCAGGTCTGACAGCATCTCCTTCAGGAGAGTCATACGGACTCGAAATGCTAACTCTCTTTTTCTCCACAGACGCTGCCAGACCTGCTGAGTTTTTCCAGCAATTTCTGCTGTTATTTCCGATTTCCAGCACCCGCGGTATTTGACATTTATCTGGTGTGTGTGGGATTGGGTGAATTGGTTTAATTGTCAGTTTAATGAGAATGCCTCACTACCTTCTCCAGTTACCCGAATGCAGTCTGCTGCCTGCACGATATGGAATTGCAGAATTTCGCTGGGTGGAAATGCAAAATATCTTAAACATTTGTATGTCCCCTGGACGGCCGGTTTTGGAGTAGGAGAGGCTGGATTTGGCTTCGCGAGAAATCTTTCAGTTAAAAGTGCGGGGGTTGGGGGATAGAGTCACAAAATGGGTCCAGCGCAGAAGGAGGCCATTCAGCCCATTGTGGCCCTGCCGGCTCTTTGCAACAGCTGTCCAATTAGCCGCACTTCCCCCGGCTCTGTCTCCCAGTAAATTCTCTCCCCCCACACCCACCCCCTCCCCCGTCTATAGAGTTTGTCCAGTGGATAATTTGAAAGTTACTGTTGAATCTGCTTCCACTGTCCTGTCAGGCAGCGCCTTCCAGGTTACAGCCACTCGCTGTTGAAAACACGAATGGTCCTTCCGTCAATATTATCTTCAATATATATCCCTCTCGTTACTGACCCCCCACCCCCGCCAATGGAGACGATTGTCCTCACTGATTTCCCAACACTTTTGCTCCTCACCGGGGTTGGGGAGGTGGAATGGGACTCGGCAGCGGGATTATTGTACAGCCCCTTGTTGACAAACACTCAGCCTTTAATTGTAAAAGGGGTCAGGAAAGCGGTTACAAAAAGGAAGTTAAAAAGCCGCAGTGTGACTTGAGAACTTAAACCCTTTTGCTTTTCCGTTCGTTTTTTTTTCAGCCCAGAAGGGCTGCGAATTATTCTTTCTCAGCGCCCCCACCCCCCCCCCGATTTTCCCCCTTTTCGCAAAAGAAAATGATCGTGCGTCTGAAGAGATCTAGGGCTGGATTGGGGGAGTTTGTTAGGAACATGTCTTTGCAAAACCTCGTTCACACAATCTATCAGAGCGAAAACTGCTTCAGGTGAGGGGGGAGATGGGGGGGGGGGTCACAACTTCGGACAAGATTGGAACATTGTTTAGAAATGTACTGGATTCACGGCAGCGTCAATGTTTTAATAGAACCAGATGTGTGAGCAAGATTTAACTTCACGGTGTGGAAGGGCGGCGATTGTCTTCACGGAACACGCTCGGTAACTGTAACTACTGCCCGGCTGATCCAGTCCACCCCCCGCCCTCTGAACAATTAATACCCCCCCCCCCCGCAGAAATTAACTTGTGACCCACTCGTCAGCTTAAATCGAGGGGGGTGAAATTGAAAACTACGACAACTGTCGCAACAAACGATCGACGTTAATCATTCCTTTACCCAGCGATTTGCCTCCTGATCTCTGGAACTGAGCTGCCATTTCTCACAATTTCAATTCTCCCTGCACGAATATATATATATTTATATATAATATATATATATATACACATTATTTATAAAACATTTAGCCTCGCTTAAATATGTGTCTGTGTAACATTCGGCCGTGCGTTAGGAGTAAATCAGCAGGTTTTCATTTTTCAAAGAAGATGAAACCTTCCATCGTTTTGTCAAAGATGCGAATTCCGCAAAGCTTTGCAGAACCACACCTCCCTACTACAGTTCCAGGGGGAGGGGGGGGGGGGGGAAGTTTGATAAAAAAAAACACTCCCAAAAATAGACTGGAGATGCTGCGTCGGTCCCCGGCACAAATCCCCTCAGTTATGGACCTTGACTCCTGGCAGGTTTGGGACCAGAATGAAACGCGTTTCCATTATTGAGTTCGCAGTTCCCGCCGTTTCGTGTTTTTTTTTTTGCTTATTCCTTTATCCCGAGCCTAACTTCGAAATACTTTTTTTTAAGGGGAGCGGGGAGGGAGAGAATTTCATTTCCTGGTTAAAATTTTTTTTTGCCAGATAGGTGACGTCAGGCCCTCGGCGTCAGAGTGGCTGGATATGTGACTGTGTGAAACTTATATCAAACGGAGCGCTCCCATTACCCAATTACACCCCGCCTTATCCCCCCAGCCCTAACCAACTTCATAGAAAAACTAACAGGACGAGGGGGGAGAGGAGGAGGAGAAGGAGGGGGGGGGGGGGGGGAACCAAGTCCCGGGAGCATTCGGGACCAGCTCCGTCCTCAAAGTGTGTAACTTGTTGACAAGTTAAAAAGTTCAATCCAACCTGTAAAACAAACTTACAGTTTAAAAAAAAGAGTCATGTGGGAGCGAGCCCCCATCAGATACAGTCCTCACAGTCTGCCAAGCGCACATTTGCAGAGCTTACCTTAAAAGAGGCCTGTATGAGAATATAGGTACACCATTTCCAAACACGCCTGGCAGGTTATTGCACTGAGAAACTCCTTCAGTTCATGTTTTTCAACCAAAAAAAAAATTTGAAAAGAGAATGATTCAGTTACCTGGTTGTCAAACTGTGCGGTTGAGTTTATAGTCAGTTGGCTATTTTTTTTTTCATAATGGTCCGTGGAAGATGTGTTAAATTAAGAAGTAGTAAATACATATATTGTATATATGTGTGTGTGTCTCACTCTTTTAAAAAGAGCCAATGAGCTTCTTTGCTGGAGACCCGTCAGCCCTCCCTCTCTCATTGGTTGAATGTCATTATTAGTGAATGCGTCGCCCAGTTCATGTCTACTGCTTAGACTGTGGGCTGTCTGGCGCCAGTGGAGATATGGGATGGTTTCAGTAACACAAAAACCACTGGTGCTTTGCATTTTTACCAACCTTCCGTCCAGTGCCCTTTAATGCACTTTTCTCTCTCTCTCTCTCTGTCTATCTCGCTGGTGTGGTGATACCCAACCGCAGCACCCGGATAGAAGTTTCAACTTGCCGGAGAATACAATAGCTGATTTTTATTCCTTCCCCTGGAGTTGTTTGTGCTGAACTTTATAATACTTGTGAGTATTTTTTTTTTAAAAATGCACTGTGCGTTTGTTTAACGCGTTCGGACAGCGAAGAACCATTGGGCTGCGCGGTCTCTGATTTAATTTTAGTTTTGAGTATCTGTGGAAATTCACTTTGTTTAAAGAAACGACCTTTTCGGATTGTTGCAGGTGTGAGTCGGACGGGTCAGCGTTTTAACTCGTGGAGAAGCCCGAGACGCGATCAGATCACCGAACCCATTCACCAGACAGGACTTTCAGTTTTGCTTTTGAGTCCAAATAACTGACACCCTTACCTTTCCCCCCACCCCCACCCCCCTCCTCCCCCCCCACCACCCCTCCTTCCCCCACCCCCCCCCCCCCCCACCCCAAACAAGAGGGTGATCATCGGAAGAGGTCATGGAAGTTGCAGCAGATCAGCCTCGCTGGATGACTCACGCTGTCCTAAACGGTCAGCACCCTGACTCCCATCACCCGAGCTTATCTCACAACTACATGGAACCCACTCAACTCCTGCCTCCCGATGAAGTCGACGTGTTTTTCAATCACCTCGACGGCCAGGGCAACCCGGTGTCCCCGTACTACAGCAACTCTCCCCACGCCCGGGCTAGCGTCTCATATCGCCAGGCTCACGGTAAGTGGCCACTCTCTCCTCTTTAAAAACACCCGCACTCCCACCGCCCCGCAACCCTCACCCCCTCCCCATCCCCGCGCCCTCACCACCTCAAAATGCGCAATTTCTGCGTTTTTTTATTTCCATTTCGAATCAACAGTTCCAACTTGCGCTGGGCAACAACAAAAAAAAAACCCAACACGGGTCGCCCCGCTTCCTCGCTTGAGTTTCACTTCGTTCTGAGCTCCTCATTGATTAAAAATAAAAAGGAGGAAGCAGCGAGCGCCAGTTTTTTTTTCTCTCTCCGTAAATATGTAAAACCTCCCCAAATTTCGCGAAGTTGATTTATATGAAAAGCACAGAGGGAGAGAGAGAGAGAGAAAGGCCGAGGGAGACCAAACAAAAATCGTCTTCTTCCCGGATATGAAGTCAAAAGTTTTAGAAACCGTAGCTTTTGTAGATAGCTAATAATTCAGGATATCACTGTGTGTGTGTGTGTGTGTGTGAGGTTACAGGGAGAGGAGGCCCACATTAGCTTTGCTCTTGTCTCTCTCTCTCTCTCGGTTCAACTTTTGGGTCCATTGTTTGGAAGTTGGGTAACTTTTTATTGTTTGATGTGTTGGATTGGTAAAAGGAAGGGGAAGTGTATATATAAATATACTCCGGTTGGTGCTCCGTTATTAAAAAAAGGAATGTCTCACAAATTGTTTGCAGCCCGCCTGACGGGGAGCCAGGTTTGCCGGCCCCATCTCCTCCACAGCCCCACCATCTCCTGGCTGGATAGCGGGAAGACGCTTTCGGCGGCGGCGGCGGCGGCGGCTCACCATCACCACCACAACGCCACGGCTTGGACCGTCAACCCGTTCAGCAAAGGGCCCCTGCACCCGGGCGGAGCAAGTGGCATCTCTGTGTACCCCGGCAGCAGCTCGGCATCCCCCCTGTCGCAGGCGGCGGCGGCGGCGGCGGCCGCGGCGGCGGCGGCGGCCGCGCACTCCAGCCCCCATCACCTCTTCAGTTTCCCGCCCACTCCGCCCAAGGACGTGTCTCCGGACCTGGGAGCCCACAGCTCGGTATCTCCCTCCAGCTCGGCGGCGGCGGCGGCGGCGGCAGCAGCAGGTCGGCAGGATGATAAGGAATCCATTAAGTATCATGTATCTTTGGCTGAGGGTATGAAACTGGAATGTTCTAGGACCACTATACCATCGCTTGGAACAAGTGCACCATCCACTCACCACCCTATACCCACCTACCCTTCTTATGTACACGGTACCCACGAATACAGCAGCAATCTCTTCCATCCCAGTGGTCTCCTTGCCGGCGCCTCTAATTTCACAACTAAATCCAGGAGCAAAACACGGTCATGTGCCGGTAAGCAACTGCATTTTTAAATTAGAGAGAGAGAAAAAAAAAATTAAAAACAATTATATCTTAAAATAAACTCCGTTAAAAATTACTCTTACCCACTGTCACTGTTTAATCTTCCAATGCTTTAGGTATACTTTACAAAATAAAAACCAACCCCTCCTTGAATTTCCCCGCCCCAGTATTAATAATCATATCGCCTCCTCAGTGAACGACTGACGTCGAAAGGCACCTTCATTATTAAGCTTGTACCGCGAGAACATCAAAAAAACAAAGACAAGTTTTTAGTTTTAAATATATTCGTAGATACATTTTAAATAAAGCGCGTTTATTTTTTAAAAACCCATTTATGTAAAGTAGTTTCATAGGAATGAATCTTCAAAGGTTGAAAGTGAACATATCAATTATTAGATCAAATGTCACGTTTTTCGTCTTGTTTTGAATATTGGGACAGTTTAATTGTAAACGACCTTTTAAAATTAATCACATGATGAGCGAAACAATTAAGAAATGCGCATCGGTTCCTGCCCCAGGCCCTAACCTTAAAAATACGTCCCTTTGCGAGCGAGGGCGCGAGCACTCGATTAAAAGTTTTACAAGGGTGGAGGGAATTAATTAAGAACAGCTCTGGAGAATTGGAAACGCCCATTCATCACCCCCCCCCCCCCTCCCCACCCACCCCCACCCGGCCACCTTCACAGCCTTGTCAGTAAATCAGACCGTGTTTCTATTCGGTTCATCACTCGCTACCTCCCAACATCAATGCCCCACCGACCCGTGTAAACACAACGTGTTAACCCAGCCACTATGTCTGCCCATCTCTGTCTCTCTCTCCCCCATTCTATTGGGGCAAATACAAGTCACAAGCCGGATGACAGGGGTGATTCTCACTGCGCCCCTACATCCCCTACACATCTCTCCACCCCCCACCCCCCTGCCTCTAGATCACTATACACGAATACAGGCCGCACAATAATCATTCTTAGAGGATGTGCACACGAGACATCAAATTGCCAATTCGTGCATTTATATATATATAAAAATGTGGACCAATATTTGTTAGTTATCTGGAAATACCTTGAAGTACAGGGTCGGGGATGGGTTAGATGTGGGGGTTGGGGGGGGAGGGGGAAGGATAGTTACAGTTTTATGTGTTTGGCTTCAGCAGATTGATCACAAGAAGAAAAATAAGTTGACTAGTTAAAAACTTTTTTTCTGATGACTTAATTCACGACCTTAAAGAAAAAAAGCTTGAAAGATTATATATTTTTTATATGACCGTGTATCTGTGGTGAGGTCTGTTTTACACCCTGTGGGGGTTGTAATTGATGGGGTTGATGTGTCTTGTTTCAATCAGAACCGCCCTCTCACCTTGCGCTGAAATCAGACATTTAATGATCCGCGCAGCAGATTTAACGTTGCGAGGAACTGAGGCGCTTTTCAGTCTTTTATTGCCCCAAGCAAATTGTAGTTAAAAACAAGTTATGAAACAAGATGAAATGAGAATAATACGAAATAAGAAAATGAAACTGTTCGGATACCAGCAGCAGAGGTTTGCCCGCATTAGGCTTGTTCCTGGCGAATTGACCGAAAAATCAACAACAGTGCAAATTAAAAAAAAATAAACTGCCTTCGATGTGGGGGTGGAGTGTTAGTTTATGTTGCTGTTTCTTTTCTTGGTGCACTGGAGCTAATTTATTCTGAAATTTAAACTATTTAAAATTTGGGTCAGTGATTTTTGTAAAGGTGGAAAATCACAAGCGTCTGTTCTGGTCACAGTAAATATTTAATGTAAACTAACTCTTGTTCCGGGGTGGTGGTTTCTATTATGGGATGGTCCTGGACTTGTAAGAGTTGCCGAATTGTATCTATTGCAGCAGTTGTTGTGCACCCAGAATCTTTCTCCACTGTCACGTTTACTGTCATCATGTCGGTTAAATCTGTTATGTAAATAACGCGTAATATTTCGAGGGTTTTTATCCTGTGAATAGCGCCTCGCGTCCTGTCTCTTAACTACTATATCAAGTTCCCCTTTGGGTAAACAGACCTTGCGAATTGTTTCTGCTGTTTTTCCTGAAGCTCACCGATTTTCACTTTGTCCGGAAACCGCCATGCGAGGGGACAGCATGGTGTTCTGTTTTCGGTGTTGTTTTGGGGGGAGGTTAAAAAAAAATAAATCTAGTCACCGCCAGCTTGTTAGAAAACAGAAGGATTTGCAGTTGGGAGACGAGGGTGGGAAGGAAGGGATTCAACTACTTATTTGGCGAGTGAATTTCTTTTAAAAAAAAACACTTTAGCCAATCGACTCGATTCACCACTGGCCTGCTGGATTTCCTTCTCTCAGAATGTGCTGTGTCACATATAAATAATGCATGTGGTAACAGATACACACTTAACAGTGGAATCCCCGTCTAATCATTGGAAACCTGCTGAACAGGGCAAGGTGATTCCCTGTCCCACTCGTTGGCTCCTGCCCTTCTGAATCGCTGAGGGGTACCCGTGTGTTCGAAAATAAAGATTATTATCAATTATTTCATTGAAATCTGTTAGTTTGTTCCCGCTAGCCCCAATTCAATGGCTGGGTTGAAATTTATGAGAATATTAAAAAAAAAACCCATCAGGAGATAGATTGAGGGGAGGGATAACAAATTAGAGTTTTATCACAGAGAGCATGATTGTTCCTTGATAGGGATGTTGGGACGCCAAAGTTTTTGGTCCCTGTATTTTACAGTGTTTAGTAACTGCACTGTGTACATTATTGTTCCACTTTCCCAGTGGTTGTACCTGGGTTCGTTACATAGAGAACACACTGGCTTTGCTTGTCAGATTGGACAATATCTTCGTAAGCAAAATTATTCCAAAATAAATTAGCAATTTATCTTTCATTGATCAGTTGACTGGGTGCTGTTAGCGGAGGTTTTACTTCGACTTATGTTACGTACACACTGTGTGTTCAGGCTTTTTTTTTCTTGGCTCCCAAGTGATATTAAATCTCTCATTTCTATCTGGTTGCAGAGGGCCGGGAGTGCGTGAATTGTGGAGCGACCTCTACTCCGCTGTGGAGGAGAGACGGAACAGGACATTACCTGTGCAATGCCTGTGGCCTTTACCATAAGATGAATGGTCAGAACAGACCCCTCATTAAACCGAAAAGGAGATTGGTAGGTTTCTCATGTGTGTGAGGCGGTGGGGACAATCGTAAACCTTCCTTCTAAACCATTGCTGACCATTTCAGCTGAGGAGCACTTAACTAAGGTGCACGCATAGTGCCTGAGATTATGGGCGTAGGGAACTGTGAATGTATGTGTGTGTGTGTGTGTGTGTGAGAGAGAGTGTGTATATTTGTGTGCGAATGTACTTTCTATAATTAAAAATCCGCACCAGAGACCACGCCAATTACCAAAGCAGATTGCTAATGATTTAAACATCTTTAAGCAGCTAGACTTCTCATAGCTTCAACCAAGGCAGCTGAAAACAATACGTGCAAAAATAGATCATATATTATATAAGTATCATTTACATTGACGGGTATAAGGAAGCCTTTCGGAGGTGAGCCTGTGCTGCATTCTGTGTCCACACCTTAACCCATCCACTTCAAAACAGAAGTGGTAAAAAAAATAATTCGCCTTCTGCCCAGTAATGGCGGCTGCAATTCATGAAACAGTGGTTTCTTCATTTTTAAAAAAATAGAATTCGGTGCTAATTAATTTTAACATTGAAAGCAAGCAGGGTAAATGTTAGGTCCCAGAGGAAATAAGAGAAAAGTGGGTTGGTGGAATCTCTTATAGCTCTTTTTTAGTTGTGACAATCGGAAGGGACAATTCATGATAGTAGAGATCAAAACCAGGAGGGTGGAAAAAAGACAGTATTTATTTAATAATATTTTTGTTCAATATTTATTTGCTTTTTAATACCAGACTCATAATGAAACAGTCTGGATTTATCCATACACTGTTCCCAATGTGTGTGTGTGTGTGTGTAGATATATTTATTTTTTTTAAAAAACAGTTTTCTTTGTGGTAATGGCCAATAATTTGCACTTTCGTTTGAGTGGTTTTAAATAGCCTTTATAAATACTGACAGCATGTTCCGAACCGGATGTCTGTTTGCTAAAGATAAGGAACTAGGCTGTTGTGTTCCGTGACCAGTGAGAGAGAGAGGGAGAGAGAGAGAGAGAGAGATTTTCAAGTTTCTATCGAGCAGCCTTGTTAAAAATCCTGCCGTTCTGATCAGTGAGGGAGGGGTGGGGGTGGGGGGGGGGGGGGGGGTGGTGGAGAGAGGAAGATAAAATAATGCAAGTCTGAAAAGCTTGCCAATCGCCAATCGGTTTCACAAATCTATTCCCTGGAATTGGAGGGAGTTGAAATCAAACAAAGATTGCCACGAACTCGCCTTAGTTTTGTTTGTATTGTAACCGCTTCTAGCGGGTTTCCGAGAGCCTCTCTCCCAAAGGCCAAAAAGGTGGGGGGGGGGGGGGGGGGGAGTGGAATTGATCTGAAACTAAAATATGTTCCCCTCACCTGCAAACTCTGGCTTTGCTCTGCACCCCTCAGTGCATGCGCGCGCTCAGTTCTTTCGATGGGAAGGAATTTGATGAGGTGAGAGAAGTTGGAATTCGGGTGATCCTGGAATAATTCTTGGAATTTTAATTCCGTTAAATATAGTCCACGCCGGGAATGTGGCATAAACATTCACAAGGCAGATTTTGGAATAGCAAATTTCCCCCTAACGCTCTGACCGTGTGGTTTGCGTATATGTGTGTGTGTATATATATATATAAAAGAACGTTATTTCAGGGAACTAACCGGAGGGAGAATGCAGATTCGTTCCTGGGTGAAATCGTTAACGGGTTTAACGCTAACGACACCGCTGCAGAATAAATAGCCTTTTTTTTTAGAAAAGGAAGGATTTATGTAAAAATCGGTCAGATTAAACGGCATCTTGGCAGGTTCCGCGGCTGGGAATGTTTACTTTGTTCCCAGCACTATGTGCCAGTAGTTTTGTACAGTCCACCTTGTATGAGGACAGGGTGGAACACATTGTAAGCCTAGATCGCGGTTTTTTTTTTAACCCGATTATTTAACCCCTCTCACCCGCCCACAAAGCCGAATTGACATTTTATTTGTTTGCAGTCGGCGGCCAGGAGAGCCGGGACTTCTTGCGCCAACTGTCAGACCACCACCACTACTTTATGGCGACGGAATGCAAACGGGGACCCCGTGTGTAATGCCTGTGGCCTGTACTTCAAACTACACAATGTGAGTGATCATTCCAGTCAGATTACTAACAAAATAACAGCGTAGAATTCTTAAATATTCTCGGGGTGGGCGGGGGGGGGGGAAGAGTGAAATAATCGGTACCAAAGGGGGAATGATAGGGTCTTGGCCCTCAAGAAACTGTTCTGTCTTTTTTTGATGGGGAGAGAGCAGCTCAGCCTCGATAAATATTGTATCAGGGTTTGGAATGTATTTCTGTTCACTATAATTGCCTTGGCCCGTTTCCTAGGTTTCAAAGTGCATCTTAAATTAAGCAAGGGACTGATTTTAAGAGGGTTTGTTTAACTGTGAGTGCCCCTTCATAAATTATACGTTTATACACTTAAACTAATTCCAACCTTTTGTGCATCCATCTTATTTTCTTTAAAATTATAGAAGTTGTGAGTTAACACATAACTCTTCCTCAGAGAAGCAGCCAATAATATTTAACTCACTCTGTTAGCTCGACTTAAAATTTAAAAAAATGACCCCTGGAATTAACCAATAGGAGTCAAAAGACAAAAATAAAATTGACCTTTCTTTTAAAATATAATAATTTATTACATAAATAAGAGATGAAATTTTCCAGCTCTTTTCCTTTCTATTCTCTGTCTGGAACAAGCAATATTTTGGTTAAACCTCTGAATATTTGGATACTGGAACTAAAGTCAATTCTCCAACTTCCATTAGATTTAAAGGTCGATTTTCATTCTCTCCCACTGTTACAAATGTCAAGTTGAAAAGTCTTTTTGTCGATTACCCTCAGTTAGTGCTTAAGATAATTCGTTTTAGATGAAAGAAACTAGGCCAGTTATCTGACAGCTGAGAATAGAAGTGTCTACATTGTTTAAATGTTCTATGTTTAAGATAGTTTGGCAAAACAATTACTTTTCCCAATTTGTAAACTTGAGCCATGGGACAATTTTCGCTCCACTCTTTGTTTTTTTCCCACTTGTTGAAAGTTATTTATTCTCTTTAAGCTTTTAAGGAAAAAAATAAACCCTCCCATCTGACCTTATTTAAAAGTCTTAGTAGCCCTATTGGTTTGTTTATCATGCCCTCCCGCCTTCCCATTGTGCTGCATACCACTTCTCAGTGAATCCTGGGCCCCAGACAGCCCTGCACTGACACCATTGTTGAGTTGACGCTGGGAGCTGTAGTCGTGCCACTGTCCAAGAAAGGATGAAGGACACTCAGCCCATGAAAGTAATGTTAAACCTGTTCCCTCGCAGCTACTTTCCTCTCCATCTTCTTGAGGTGTGGCTCCATGGGCTTTGTGTGGGAGGCTAGCTTCCCAGTGGGTACATACCTTTGCCTCATCCTAGATGCTTGCTGGCTAATCCTAAGGGGCAGTTGGATATCTTTGGATTAACGTTCAGGCTGAGTTGAGTCTAGCTGTTAACAATTCAGCTGCCATAATAATGTTTCGAGCCCTAGCAAGTATTTGGGGAGATGGGGAGGCAAGGATGGGGAAAGGGGGTGGGGAGAGGGGGCCGATGGATTATAATCCAGGAAATTGACACACACTGGTATATTTTGATGTTAGGTTTACATGAGAACTGTGTGAATTTAGACTTGAACATTTGCTAGAGCAGCTACAGGAGACATACTGTTTACTGTCATGTTCTCTTTCCACGAGACAGGACCATTGCTTCCCCTCCACCTCTCTCTATGGTACGACAGGATAGGTTTGGAGGGTAAAAGCATAAACACCTGCACTGTACCAGCACTTCAGTTACTCGATGTACAATTAATCTTATCCCAGCATAGAAATGGGAGTCATTTTCAGGCATCCTGTGCTAAACCTTAACCCTACCTCTTTGACTAGATGTTTAGTCACCTGTCCTATTGCCTCCTTTGGTGCTGACTTCTATCTGGTCAAACGTATCGGATCATTTTATTGTTTTAACGGTGCAAGCTGTTTTCATTAATATACTGCATTTATATTTTACATTAATTAATGTAGAAATATTCACACGTTCTTAATGTGTGAAAACACTCAGCTACTTGTTGGTGCTGAAGCCTGCTGTTAGGTGGTTCCGTGGGTACTGCTCTTCCTTTGCCTCAGAAGGTTTTGGGCTTTAGTCCCAATCTAGACAGTTGAGCATAAAGTCCCAACTGCGAGTCCAGTGCAGTACTGAGGGAGTGCTGCACTGTTGGAGGTGCTGTCTTTTGGTTGCGATGTTAAACCAAGGCCCCATCTTATGTAGATCGTAGAAGATCCCAGGCATTATTCCAAGAAAGAGGATTGCATTTCTTTCCACTGCCCTGACTAATGTTCATAGCATAGTGCTTTTGTTACTGGATTGGTAATCTCAAAGCCTGGATTAATGATCTGGGTACAAGTCCCACCATGGTAACAGGAGAGTTTAACTTTAATTAAATAAAATCTTGAATTAAAAAGCTATCCTGGGATTTTCTGGTTGCAGGCGAGGCGGCGCGCCAGCCAGAAGTCCATTGACTTGCGGTGGGACCGGAACCTACCGGCGGTGGGTGGGTGCAGAACATCCCGATCCTAGTATCTGTAATCGAGACCAGGTTCTCGTAAAAACCCATCCGGTTCACTAATGCCCTTTAGGGAAGGAAATCTGCCATCCTTACCCGGTCTGGCCTACATGTGACCCCAGACCCATAGCAATGTGGTTGACTTTTAACTGCCCTATGAAAGGGCCTAGCAACCCACCCAGTTATATTCAAAGAGGCAGCTCAGCATCACCTTCACAAGGGCAATGAGGGATGGGCAATAAATTCTGGTCTTGCCAGTGAGGCCCACAGCCAGAGTAGGTTAAAAAAAGCACTGCGCAGCCACAGTTTAACCCTGATAGTCCCCTGAATGAGGTAAATCTACTGCAGCTTCTGACCTGGTTCATCACTGTCCATTAGTGCACAATGTACAATATGGCTGTTGCTGATCTGAGTGGGATTCTTTTTCAGAGAGCTTTGCAGGACCATCTTGGGGAGCTTGTCTCACACCCACTGAAATATCACCGGTGCAGGGCAGTCTTTTCCAAAGGGGAGATTGGCAGGGCCATGGGGACAGAGCTGCACTGATTAAATAACTCTTGCAAAGAGCTGGCACATGTGTGATGGGCTGAATGGCCTCCACCTGCATTGTATAATTCTTTGATAAGCATAAACTGACCCAAAGACAACTAAAGGTTGAACTGACATTATTATAACCTGCTTTATTGGACCACAAGAGACGTGCCCGATTACCCCTGTCTGCACCTGTAAGGCACAAAATAGCAGCTTCATCACTGATATTTTTTACCTTTGGGGAAAGAAAAGGAGGGAGAGAGCGATCACTCTCAAGCATTGCTGCTTTGAGGCAAGTGCTGAGGAGTTATTCTGAGGCTGATGACAAATCCATTTGAAAGTTAGGAGCTGTGCTGATTACCAGGCATAGTACTCATCTGAGTAAACCACAGTTTTATGCTGGAGTGAGTGCTCATTCTATAAGTGACTAGCGATGAACGAGATGACACCTAATGCATTCCTCAGTCCACCGTCTTATTGCGGAGTCTTCAGTTTTACTTTAAATGGGTTACCAATTCCACTAACACAACTTGTATTAATATTGTGCCTTTAACATGGTAAAACATCCCAAGGGGCCTCACAGAGGCAAGATAAGAGACATGGGGATGTACTAGCAATGCATTTGGAGTCCATTCATTATCACACCCTTGCCTGTTGGCACAATGAGCTTTGGTGGCAGTGGTTAGGCTGCCTCAATCAGCATCAGTGACCCTGGGGTGATGGAGGTGAAGACAGTCAGCCCAGAATTCCCACTGTTGATTGATGTTCAGTCACCAGTTGGACGCAGGGCGAGCATGAGATTCTGTAACTGGCAGATATGCGTTTAAAGGAAAATGGGGGAGAAAGGAATAGAAGGAAAAGCTGATAGGATGAGATAAAGAAGGGAGAGAGGATCCTAATAAGATCATAATAAGAAATAGGAGCAGGAGTAGGCCATTCGGCCCCTTGAGCCTGTTCCGCCATTCAATAAGATCATGGCTGATCTGACTGTGGCCTTAACTCCACTTTCCTGCTTGTTCCATAAGACCATAAGACATAGGAGCAGAAATTAGACCATTCGGCCCATCGAGTCTGCTCTGCCATTCAATCATGGCTGATAAGTTTCTCAACCCCATTCTCCCGCCTTCTCCCCATAACCTTTGATCCCCTTACCTATCAAGAACCTATCTACCTCAGTCTTAAATACACTCAATGGTTCCCTGTAACCCTTAACTCCCTTGTCAGTCAAAAATCTGTCAAACTCAGCCTTGAATATATTCAATGACCCAGCCTCTGCTGCTCTCCGCAATTTCTCTGGGGCGAAAAATTCTAAAGAGAGGAGGTTCCTGTGGAGCATAAGCACCAGAATTGGATTGAATGGCCTGTTTCTGTGCTATAAGTTTGATGTAATTCTATGCCATTCCTTTCAATGGCATCATAGCTCGTGGATAATCATTGTCTGGTGGCAGCACACCCCTTCCCCAATGCGAGTCAATGCTTTGGGGATAGAATCAGAGGAGCAGAACCAAAAAGGAATGAGCATCGATGGGCATCGACTAAACCCAGTTGGGTCGGTAGTTGGTTGTCTACACTGACAACCTTGCTCTGAAAACCTGGCAGTGGTTCATAGAAACAGACAGAGCCTTTGAGGTGATCTGTATCTTAACTCTGTATCTACCTGCCTTGGTTATGTAGCCCACGATGTCCTTACCCAACAAAATCTATCAATCTCTGTTTTGAAATTTTGAATGGACCTTCCAGCTTCAACAGCTTTTTTAGGGAGAGAGTTGCAGATTTCCACTCTGCTTTGTGTGATTAAGTGCTTCCCACCATCACCCCTGAATGGCTTGGCTCCAAATTTAAGGTTATGTCCCCTTGTTTTGGACCCTCTCCACCAGGGGAAATAGTTTCTCTCCACCGAACTTCATCAAAGCCTTTCATCACCTTGAACACCTCAATTAATCTTCTGTACATGAGGTTCAAAATTATGAGGGGCCCGGAGAGAGTGAAAAAGGAAAAATTGTTTCCATTGGCCTAACAGCTGAGAGCCAGAGGGCACTGATTCAAAGTATCCTCCCTCCCTAACAGCACGGTGGGTGTGCCTACACCACACGGGCTGCAGCGGTTCAAGAAGGCAGCTCAGCACCATCTCCTCAAGGGGCAATTATGGCTGGGCAATAAATGCTGGGCCCGGCCAGCGGCGACCATCTCTCGTTAAAGAATAAAAACAAATAATGTTTAGCAAAAGAGTCTTTAAGGCGACACGAGGAAAAGCTTTTTTATGCAGTGGGTGGTTAGAATCTGGAATGTGCTCATGAAAGCATGATGGAAGCAGATTCAATTGAGGATTTCAAAAGGGAATTGGATAATTAGCTGAAGCGATAAAAATGTAGGGCTTGTGGGAAAAGGGCAGGAGAGTGGGAATTAATAAATTGCTCTTGCAGATAGCCGGCAGAGACATGATGGGCTGAATGGCCTCCTTTGGTGCTGTGTCATTCTAGAATTCTATGCATCTAGGGATTACATCTAGTCTGTGAATCCTGCCCTTATAATTTAACCCTTTTTAGTCCAGGTATCATTCAGTGAAGATTGTTGACGTAGTTTCTGTTTTGCATTTTGCCCCATTTAGGTGAACCGGCCCCTGACGATGAAGAAGGAAGGAATTCAGACCCGGAACCGGAAGATGTCGAGCAAGTCAAAGAAAAGCAAGAGGATGTCGGATGGTTTTGAGGAGCTGTCCAAGTGCATGCAAGACAAGGCGTCGTCCTTCAGCTTGGCGGGTCACATGCAACACATGGCGCACCTGCCCCAATTCAGCCACGCAGGTCATGTGCTGCCCACGCCCACCCCCATTCACCCATCATCCAGCCTCTCGTTCGCGCATCCCCACCCCTCTAGCATGGTGACCGCCATGGGCTAGGAGGAATGGGAATCTCCCTCGGAGGAAGTGTGTGAGAGAGAGAGAGAGAGAGAGACAGGAGAGAAGCAAGAAAAGCAAACGGCACGCAAGGTTTATGCCTTTATCTTTTTTTAAAAGAGAAAAGAAAAATCAAGGACAAAGTGTTGTTTGAAAACATTGCGGGGTTTGTGGGGGGCTGGGATATGAGTTACCCCAATGTTTGCTCGGTTGTCTTGGCAAGACTTTTGGGTGGGAGAGTTTCAAGTCAAATTAAATAATCATTTGACTGTACTCTAAGGACACACCGGAGAGACTGTGCCTGACTGGCATTGCCCTGTTCAGACTGATTTGAGAGACAAAAAGAGGGAGGACCACGTCAAGAAAAGTATAAAGGACTGTTGTCCTTGTTATCCATGTGAATATTGTAAATCTGAGAATTCGGGATAAATTGATTGCTAAACCCTAATAGCTGATGCTGGATTCTTTTCTTTTTTCATTGTAAAAAACAAAAAAAAAACACTCACAAAAGATAAGCGAAGCCACTTAACTTTGAAGTATATTTCTTTCTGTTTGCCTTGCTTTAATTATTTCATGATGTGCAGATATTTTTTTTTGAGAGGGAGGTTTTCTGCTGATTCTATGTGGCAGTGTAGACGGCATGGGAGACAGGTGTTGGGTTGTTAGGAGTGGTGGTGAGGTAAATGTGCCATCTGGTGCGGGGTCAGAATGTGGCCCACGGTGACCCCTGGGTTTAGTCGTTTGTCTATGTCGAGTTTACTAGTGTAAAGTGGATCAGGTAGACGCTAGAGTCACTGGTTTTAGCCCTAGCCCATCTCAACCTCCACCTACTGTGTTAGAGAAGGTAGGAGTATGGGGGCTGGGATAGGCAGGGCTCTCAATGCCATCTGGCAACTCTGGCTGTAGTAAGGATAGGGTAGGGCCCAGTGTGATGAGCTCCATGGCAAAATAGCCAGCTGCTATTTATTTGTGAGCTTGGGTGAAGAATGTCAGTTAGAAGAGATGCCGGGGAGGGATTGAGGGAGGGCACCTGGACCCCAGGGGGGAGTAATCCTAGCAAGACAGGAGGATGGACAAGCTGTGTCTGGGAATGAGGAGGTTGTCAAAGCCAGCACCCATTAATGAATCAGTCTCTACCTTCCAAGTCAGTTCTCAGTGTCAGATACACACCAACTTTGTAAGTGAAGAAGAGATGTCATTGTAGATAATTAATTGTTGTACATTATTATTAATACCACAAGCTAGCAGATACATTCGCATGAATTCTTCAGAAAGTTTACCATCTTCGTCTTATTTTAATTTAAGGTAACAGAATTGCTGCTTCCACTTTAGACTTAAAAGGGACATTGTGCCTTTAACACAATTATTCAGCAAAAGAAAGGCCCAATATCCAAGGATATGTTGGGAGCAAGTGAACCAGTTGCAACACTATTTACTGTATTCCAGAACACTTCAGCCATAGCTTAGATCTAAGAACATGCCACCAAATCAAACAACAACAAAAAACAATTCGCATTTATATAGCGCCTTTAATACAGAGAAGCGCCTCAAAACGTGTCAAATGAGCGTAAATCAGACAAAATTTGAAATGGAGTCACATAGGGAGATTGTAGGGCAGGTGAACAAAAGCTTGGTGAAAGAGGTAGTTTTTAAAGGAGGAAGGTATTTGAGAGGAAGGAGTTCAGAAATATTACCATGGATTTTACTGTTGGTTGTTTTGAGAAACACACTTGTTTTATGATGGTCATTTGGTTTGAGTTCTGCACTATCAGCTTTCAAAATCAATGTGCTGTTTAAATTAAACTTGATCTTTGCTACATTGTAACTTGGGAGCTTAAAATTGAACTAATGAAATAGTAGAGGTCTCACCATTATTTTAAATGTCCAATTATAACTCTGAAAACTTATTTTTGCAAACAATTCCCATCTCCTCCTCTCACACCAAACCTATCCACTTTGATTATTCACCAGATGAAATCAATCCGCATTGTGCGGTGTTGAACTGGACATGGGGAGGAAGGGGAGAGAAGAATGTCCTATTAAATACATTGTCCTCTGCTCCAATACTTGTGCTTGCACCATGTGAGTTTCTACATGGTGGAAGGGGAAAGGATATTCCTGTCCATGTTCTTGAGATCTGATGATTATATTGTGTCTTTGGGGACTAGGAGGATCCCGGGGAGATGGGTTGACAAGCAGAGCAGCTCACACTGTAAAAACTCCCAGGAGCTGCGATTAGTGAGCATCTTTCTCTTCTCGAACCTTGAAATGTTTTCTGTTCTGGGCATCCCATCGAAATAGCAACTGGAAATAAACTGTACAGTCCAATATTACAGTGTTTGACTATAACAGTGACTGGATGATAGCTCTTTTGTTGTGTTTTGCCTTGAGAATTTGCAAAGGCGTGATACAAATGCAAGTTTGCTCTTTCATTCCATTCCACTCCTGAACATGTCTTAGATAGCATGTATGTAAGCGGCATTTAAAAAAAAGACAAATAAAATACTTTAGCAGTCTGGGTTTTCCTTGGGATGGTATAAAGTGGAAGTAAAGGGAGACAGCAAACTTTATTTTCAAGTGGTAGTCATGTCATTTTTCTTTTCAACTTCATAAATAATAAATCGGGTTGTTAAAAATATTTCATGAATATTTCTCAAGGACTGAACAGCCATATTAAAAATCCGCTTCAAATGTTTATAGGATGGTTTGCTGGTGGCACTCAGTATATATAGCTGCACTTTGTATAGGTTATGTATAATATTGGAGGGGGCAGAAGAGAGGGAGGGCAATTAATATCACGTGAGATACAATTTTAAAAAAATCTTTTTCTCTTTCGTCGAATGAATTGACACCCGGTGTGTGTTTTTTAAAATATGGTACAGCTGAATATTAATTAGAAAGGAAGCTGATTTTTTTTCATCTGGGAATGTCAAGGCAGGGGAGAGTTACTGACAAAAATATTTTTTAAGAAAAAAAACTAAAAAAAAAATCAGAATAAGAGGACAAGGTGCAATATATTGTCACTCACTGCAGTGTAGTCTCTTCAGCAGTGAAGATTTTTAAATTATTTTGTATCTATCATCATAAACATTTTGTTTTCTCGCAGTATTTACATTCTTTACCTTGTTTTATTTTTTGTTGGTAGATTAAGTTATTGGTTAAATATGTACAACATGTTTATATAATTATCTGTATAAATGTGTATGTTATCATCATTATTCCTCATGAACATTGCTAAAAGTGATAATAAAAAATGATAAAAACATTTTTTTTTGCAACCAACATTTGTTTTTAGCAACGATTTTTAACTTCTTTCTGGTGATTGTCAGTGTGAGAGCTCCAGGAGAAACTGAAATGTTTCTTCATAGAGTGAGAGATACAACTACAGAGTAAAGCTCTCTCTACACTGTCCCACTCAAACACTCCCAGGACAGGTGCAGCACAGGGTTAGATACAGAGTAATGCTCTCTCTACACTGTCCCCATCAAACACTCCCAGGGCAGGTACAGCACAGGGTTAAACACAGAGTAAAGCAAAGGCGTAAACCTTCACTCGATCATGCAAGGTGCTCCTGTGAGTGCATGTCAGGAAATTGCAAAGTTTGAGGCCATTATTCAGCACCCAAGTTGGAGACTGGGTTTGCTGCAATTCCTGAAATGTGTTCAGGACACATGTAAGAGTGAAAACAGTAGAAAATGCATCCATGACATCAGTTAGGGGCAAACTAGGGGGAGTTTCATACTCGTAGAGTAAGGGTGTCTGCATTTAGGACTGAGAAATTTCTTTACTCAGAGGCTGGTGACTATTTGGAACGCTGTACTCCAGAGGGCTGTGGATGCTCAGTCGTTGAGTATATTTAAGACTGAGATCGATAGATTTTTGGACACTAAAGGAATTAAGGGATACAGAAATAGAGCAGAAAGATGGAGTTGAGGTAGAAGATCAGCCATGATCCCACTGAATGGCAGCATGTGCTCGAAAGCTTGAATGGCCTACGCCTCCTATTTCTTATATTTTTTTATGACCATGTGTGCATTGTGTGAGCAGAGATGGTCCAGGTCTGTTTCATGTGGATCTGCTAGAATTTGTGGCAAGAAGAGTGTTTGAGCCACCTGAATCTCAGCTCACTATGGTGGGGCCACTAGGCCGTGGAAGTTCATTTAGATTTCGAATTGAGATAAATTTTACAATCAATAATTTTTCCAAGTAAAATATTAAAATACAAAAATGATAGCGAGAGCAGAGTAAAATAACATATTGACCGTTGGATTAGGATGTTTATGTTTTGAGGGTTCAAAGCTTAACAGTCATTAGCGTTTATTCATTGTGATGTTGCATTGGACTATGCTTAAAGCTAGTCACTTTACGTCGTCATTTTGAGTTCTGTAGCTGGAGTTGCTGTGATATCTGTCTGTGGATAACAACTGTGGAGTTTGGCAGCGTTCTGATGAAAGAATGGCAGAGTTGATCTCATCTGTTTTTGAGTGTCTCCAGAGTGCAATTGCGTAAGGCATCGGAGAAACTGTGGGAATTAGGACCTAGAATGGCTCTGCAAGTCCTTTTCTGAACACTTTCAATCGCTTTACATTGCTGCTTTGTAGTTCCTTTTGAATCACAAGGGGAGTAGGGATGGAGTATGGTGATATAACAGATGGAAATGCGTGGCCTTCACTCTGGTGTAGACCTGTGGTCAGGAGCTTACCCGGTTACACTCCTGTGAGGCGCCTTGGGACATTTTACATGAAAAGCGCAATATAGATGCAAGTTTTTACTAAAAATAGAACAAATTTCCAATTTGGGTTTCTCTGCCAATCATTTCTTGTTGGGTGAGGCTCCCTCTTTCGCTGCTTGAAGAGTCTGTCTCAATCACAAGGTCAGTTGAAGTCCCCACGGTGCACAAGTTATAGTCCTTTTACCATCCATGCTAATTGTTTGTTGTGTTAATTGATGTCTAAACAACTTCCTCAAGTTCTGTGGAGAGAGAAAAAGAGTTAACATTTCAAAAAAGAGTCATATTGGACTCGAAACGTTAACTCTGTTTCTCTGTCTCCACAGATGCTGTCAGGCCTGCTGAGTTCCAGCACTTTCTGTTTTCATTTCAAATTTCCAGCCTCCGCCGTGTTTTGATTTTATTCTCAAGTACTGTACTGGGAACACACCAAACTCATTTCATATTGGAGTTTGATCAACAAATGGAGAGAGTCCCATCCCTTTGGGCAGGATTCAAAACCCACTCCCAGATATTGTCCACGCTTTTAGAGGTTCACTTCAGATAAGGTGTTAAAATGACATTCTACCTGTTGAATTGGCGAAGGATTCCAAGGCATTATTTGAAGGACAGGTGGAAGTTCTCCTGATGTCCTGGTGAACATTCCTCCCTCAATCAAGTTGCATAGACTAGGCTTGCATTCCCTTGAGTAATGAAGGTTATGGGGTGATGTGATTGAGGTGTTTACCTTGTTATAAGTCTTCCGTAGGGTAGATAGAGAGAAATTATTTCCTCCAATGGAAATATCAAGAGGGAGGGGACATGATCTTAATATTAGAGTCAGGCAACTTAGGAGGGAAGTCAGGAAGCATTTTTTCACACAAAGGTTAGTGAAAATGTGGAACTTGCTTCTGCAAAAAGCTGGATGCTGAGAGCTTTCAGGACTGAGAATGTTACACGTTAGTTGGCAAATGTTATGAAGGGACACGGAACAAAGGCAGATAAATGGAGTTGAGGTACAAAATGACAGAACAGACTTGAGGGGCTGAATGGCCTCCATCTGCTCCTCACTCCTTGTGGCTGGGCCTTGCTGTGGCATGTGACAGGCTCCTGCCAATCACTGCCTGGGCTTACAGGGGTGTAAAGGTCACGGCACAAAGGTTACGGTCAGGGCTCCAGCAGCAAGCGATGAATGTCTGCAGGTGGAAAGGAAACTAAGCCGGTTAGGGAGTGGTGAAATGAAAAGTTAAAAAAAAACAGTGGGGAGGGGGTGTGTTTAGTGAGAAAGAACTCAGCCTGTTGATACCTCAGAGTGGGCCAGAGGATCCATGAACTTATATTTTAAGGTATGGTTAACTCATGGAATTTTGCAAATCACTAACAGGTCTGAACCCTGCTTGGTGCTGGCCCTGCCTTCCTGTCGTCGCCCTCTGTCATGACTCTGACACAGTTGAGGTGTCTTGTTTCTGTGATTTCTGCAGTGTTATTGGACATTGGTTTTGAGAGGGCCGAGCATAAATAGGACATACCAATAAATCGCGTGGATTTGCGTCCTGTCATATGTCAATTTGGTGACTCATTTTTTTTTTCTTGTTCTTTCAGGCTGAGATAAGGAATATATTAAAAAAAATAACAGTTTTGGTCCTTTCTCACTGGGCTGGGCTGATTTGAGAAGTTTGCATGTTTTTAGTAAAAGGGGAACTGACTGGGCATTGAGGGAGAGTTGCAACAAGTAGCACTTTTATTACATAGAAATTCCAGGAAAAGTTACTAAAAAATTTGACAGGAAGAATGTAAAAACTTGAATGAACCTGCATTCCTATAGCTCCTACTTTGACTTCAGGATGTCCCAAAGCACTTTATAGCCAATTAAGTCACTGTTGTAATGTACAAATAGTCAGATAGCCCCGAAGGTCGAAAAATGTCAGCTGTGACTCTCTGCGTAGCAATCTTGATTCTGAGGGGAGCTCTGCACTATTGGGGTTGTCGTCCTTTGAATGAGCTGTTAAACTGAGGCCCCATCTGCCTTTTCATGTGAAAGCAAAAGGCCGCACGGCCATTATTTCAGAGAAGAGCAGGGGGTAGTTCTTCCCGGTGTCCTGGGCCAATATTTATCCCCAAACAGCATCACTAAAGACATAACTACCTGGTTATTTATCACGTTGCTGTTTGTGGGAGCTTGCTGTGCACAAATTGGCTGCTGCATTTCCTACATTGCAACAGTGACTACACCTCAAAAGAATGTCATTGGCTGTCTAATGCTTTGGGATGTCTTAAAGTCATGAAGGGCGCTGTAGAATTGCAAGTCTTTTCTCAGTTGTACCCTGAACGAATAACATTCAGAAACAACTCAAAGGTCCCAGAGGCCACACCTCCAACATTGTCAGTCTCCGATATGATCTCCTCCTCTCTCAGACGAAAAAGACTGTTTATAGAATCAAGACTGAGTTCCCCTTTGCTCTTTACCCACCCGCATTTTCACAAACGAATCCCTGACTGGCTGTGATTTCACAGCGTAGGAACCGGAAGTGAATGGCTTTCAACAGGAAATACTTAATGTGTCAACCGCCGGCCCCCCCCACCCCACCTCCCGGCCCAGTCCCAAAAGAAGATGACATGCCCGCAGCTTCATTGAAGTACGAATGCACGCAAAATTAGTAGAAAAACTCTTCCAACTGTCCCCCATCTACCAGCAAAAGCTTGATCGCTTTTGTAGAAACTCAAGCCTCTGTGGTTTGCACTGTGGTAATGCAGATGATGAAAGAGTGGCAGTTATCTGCTCTGAACTTGCAGCTCAAACAAACCAATCAAGCTGAAACCCTACATATGAACACATTGCAGTCCGATTGTTTCCTATGTAAGTGTTATAAATAGCAGCGGATTGCAAGCACAAATAATATTTCCTGAATATGGCCTGTAATGGTTTTACAATAAGCACAATTAATGCTCACAGATAAAGTTTTATTTCCTCTGCTTGAGTCAGTTTGCATGGCCTCTCGCTACCCATTAGCAGGCGGAGCTGAATGCGATTGTCATTTGAACGTAGAATCACAAGAATCATGAGGCGTAAAGGAGACCATTTGGCCCATCGTGTCTGTGCCAGCTCTTTGAAAGAACTATTCAATAAGACCCAATGCCCCTTCTCTTTCCCCATTGTCTTGCAAATCTTTTTCCTTTCAAGTATGCATCCAATTCCCTTTTGAAAGTTCCTATTGAATCTGTTCCCACCATTCTTTCAGGCACAAATCACAACAACTCACTGTGCAAAAAAAGTTTTCTCATGTCGCCTCTGATTCTTTTACTATCATCTGTGCCCTCTGGTTACCAACCCTTTTCCAGCTGGAAACAGTTTCTCCTTATTTACTCTGCCAAAAGCCTTCATCATTTTGAACATTTTTATTAAATCTCCCCAAAGCCTCTCTGCTCTAAGGAAAACAACCTCAAGCTTTCCAGTCTCACCACATTAAATAAAATCCCTCATCACTGATAGCATTCTAGTAAATGTCCTCTATATCCAGACATCCTTTCAACAGGGTGATATCTAAACTTGGACACAATACTCCATCTGAGTGTATAACCTACTCACTGACGCTCGGTTTGGGTTCTGCCTGGACCACTCAGTCCCTGACCCCATTACAGCCTTGGTTCAAACATGGACCAAAAAGCTGAACTCCTGAGGTGAGGTGAGAGTGACTGCCCTTAACATCAAGGTAGCATTTGACCGAGTGTGGCATCAAGGAACCCTAGCAAAACTGAGTCAATGGGAATCGGGGGAAAACTCTCCATTGGTTGGATTCATAACTAGCACAAAGGAAGATGGTTGTGGTTATTGGAGTTCAGTCATCTCAGCTCCAGGACATCACTGCAGGAGTTCCTCAGGGTAGTGTCCTCCTCCTAACCATCTTCAGCTGCTTCATCAATGACCTTCCTTCCATCATAAGGTCAGAAGTGGGGATGTTCACTGATGATTGCACAATGTTCAGCACCAATCATGACTCCTCAGATACTGAAGCAGTCCATGTCCAAACGCAGCAAGAACTGGACAATATCCAGGCTTGGGCTGACAAGTGACAGTTAACATTCATGCCACACAAGTGCCAGACAATGACTATCTCCAACAAGAGGGAATCTAACCATTGCCCCTTGATATTCAATGATACTACTGTCGCTGAATTGCATTGACCAGAAACTGAACTGGAATAGCCATATAAATACTGTACTATAAATACAAGAGCGGGGAAACCACCAACTGGAAGTTCCCCTCCAAGCCACTGACCATCCTGACTTGGAAATATATCGCCATTCCTTCACTGTTGCTGGATCAAAATCCTGGAACTAACAGCACTGTGGGTGTACCTACACCACATGGACTGCAGCGGTTCAAGAAGGCAGCTCATTACCACCTTCTCAAGGGCAATTAGAGATGGGCAATAAATGCTGGCCCAGCCAACGAAGCCTACATCCCATGAATGAATAGAAAAAAAGGTTAGAGGCTAGGAATTCTGTAGAGTAACTCATTTCCTGATTCCCCAAAGTCTGTCCACCATCTACAAGATACAAGTAGGAGTGTGATGGAATACTCTCCACTTGCCTGGATGAGTGCAGCTCCAACAACACTCAAGAAGCTCGACACCATCTAGGAAAAAGCAGGCTGTTTGATTGGTACCACATCCACAAATATTCACTCACTCACTCCACATCGACGCACAGTAGCAACAGTGTGTACCATCTACAAGATGCACTGCAGCAACCACCAAGGCTCCTTCGACAACACCTTCCAAACCCATGACCACTACCATCTAGAAGGACAAGGGCAGCAGACACATGGGGACATCACAAGTTCCCCTCCAAGCCACTCATCATCCTGACTTGGAAATATATCGCTGTTCCTTCGCTGTCACTGGGTCAAAATCCTGGAACTCCCTTCCAACAGCACTGTGGGTGTACCTACACCACATGGGCTGCAGTGGTTCAAAGGTGGCTCACCACCACCTTCTCAAGGGCAATTAGGGATGGGCAGTAAATGTTGGCCTAGCCAACGATGCCCATGTCTCATGCATGAATAAAAATTAAACCAGAACCCTAAGCAGTATTTTATATAGGTACAGCATAATCTCATTGCGTTTTGAACTCTATTCCCCTATTAATAAAACCCACGATCCCCCGTTCATTTTAACAGCCCTCTGAACTTCCCACCATCTTCAAAGGTTTGTTTGTCTACAGCCCAGACTTCCCCATTCCTGCACCCCATTTAAAATTGTACGATTATTGCCTGTCCTCATTCCTCCTACCAGAAAGCATCAATTCACACTTCTGTGCATTAAATTTCATCTGTCACTTGCTTGCTCATTTCACCATTCTGTCTGTTCCCTTCTCAAGTTTGTTACTAACCTCCACATTGTTTACATCTCCAGTTTTGTATGATATGCGATCTTTGAAATGATGCCTTGTATACACATCTCAGCCCACCTTTCAACAACCACAATCATTTACATTTATATAATGCTCTTAACATAGTAAATCATCCCAAGGTGGATTGAAGGAGGGTCATCAAACACTGAGCCAGAAATGGAGATATTAGGACAGGTTACCAAAAGCTTGGTTTACAGATTTGGGTTTTAGGAGCATTTTAAAGAAGGAGAGAGAGATAAAGAGGTGGAGAGATTTAGGGAGGGAATTCCAGAGCTTAGGGCCTGGATTGCTGAATACACTAAAGCCTATGAAATAGTCTCAGGAATAGTCCATCTTGCCCTTCGAGCCTGCTCTGCCATTCAATAAGATTACAGCTGATCTCCTACCCCAATTCTGCCTTCCCGCACCACCCCTTGGGTCCATTAGTGTCCAAAACTTAACTGACATCTGTCTTAAATATACTCATCAACTGAGCATCCACACTCTCCGGGGTAGAGAATTCTAAAGGTTCACAATCCCCTCAGAGAAGAAATTTCTCTTCATCTCAGTTTGAACTGACTCCTTAAACCACCTTGCAGTAAATTAAACAACTGGCTGGGGTGGAAATCACCCTGTACCAGACACGGCTACAGAAAGGAATGATCAGGGCCAAAGTTTTTTCCTGGACTTGTTTCGACTGCCCAAGGGCCTTGGAGAGGAATCTCCCAGATTTTCTATTCTCCCAGGTTTTTCTCTGTTTTGTTGCCTCTCCTATGGCCTTTTTATTGGTGGAGTGAGAGTGCATACAGCCTTGACACTAAGTATCACAGTATTGCTGGACAGTCTGGATGGGTCAGGGAGTGTATTTCTGTCTGACAGTGTTTGTAGATCTGCAATCTTGAGCAATGTTATTTTCTCTGTTTTCTTAAGATGGGATGAGTGAGTGACTAAGAAACAAATAAGGATTGTTCCCTGGGGACAGTATAGTATGTGTCAAAATCTTTAAACTGATCTCGTTACCTGAAGCCTTCAATATAACAAATGGCTGTCGGTTCCTCTAATTGTCATCCACCTCCACTGGGGAATTCATCACTTTACTCACTGCACAAAAAGTTCTTCCTGATTTCACTCCCAAACATCCAAGTTTTAATTTTAAAATTGTTCCCCTTTGTTTTAGATTCCTCCACAGGAGAACATGCTTTCTATAGGCCCTGGCCAATATTTATCTTCCAGCCAACATCACTAAACCAATTTATCTGGTCACGGTCTCATTGCTACTGCATTTCCTACATGACAACAGTGTCTACACGTCCAAAGTATTTTGCTGGCAGTGTAACTCTCTGGGATGTCCGGAGGTTGTGAAGGTGCTTTCTCAAGGCAAATGCCTCCAAATATGAAATTTTCTTTTTCATTTGACCTTATCAAAGACTCTAACATTTTCAACACCTCAATGAGGTCAATCCCTCAGATATGAGGAGAAATGGGGCAAAGGTGGGTAATTGCTGTTAAGGTACGGATCATTCATTATCTCACTGAATAGCGGAAGAGGACCAAGGGACAGTGGCCTCTTCCTATTCCTAAAGCTTCTATGCTTCCTGGCCAACATTCCTCCCTTTTGAAAGGCATTAGTTGTGCACAGCGTAAAACTCCCTCTACACTGTTGCCATCAAACACTCCCAGGACAGGTACAGCACGGGATTAGATACAGAGTAAAGCTCCCTCTACACTGTCCCCATCAAACACACCCAGGACAGGTACAGCACGGGGTTAGATACAGAGTAAAACTCCCTCCACACTGTCCCTATCAAACTGTTGACACATCTCTTGGTATTTCCACCATTTCCTGTTTCTATTTCTTTAGAGTTTGAAACAATTGCAAAGTAGGAGAAAAAATTGAGTCATTGTGTTAAAAAAAAAGCAGCTCACCTCTTTTTTCCTTTACTCACTTGGTTACAGCGGACTATGTTCCATTGTGTTAATCTGTAGAGCCCCTTAACAACGATAATATGACTGAAAACAAAATGTAAATTTGCAGGCCTGAGTTAAATGAGTGTCTCATTATCCCAGATTATTGCGTCACTAGACAAAATAAAATTGGCGAGCTATTATTCCAATGTACTGGAATTCTAGAGGGCTTTACTTGCCTGCGTCAGCCAAGGCAAATTTTTGCTTTGGTCCAATTAACTGGGAGAGCAGATTGCCAACTCCAGATGTTTGTCCACCCATAAGCCCCTTATCTTCCATTTAGGAATTTCTAATGCCAAATTATGGGAACCAAAGGAAAGGATCTTTCATCACCTTGCTACCCACATACCTGTGTGGTCAGGAGGACTAAAACATGGGATTGCCAGTGCTCTTCAAAGGATGTGATTTGTGGTAGCACACTGTTCTGATTTGTTGTCCTCTTACACCCAATGAAGCTACAAATTTGGTTCTTGGGGTGGGGGAGGTGCAGGTAGTTGAAGGTGTGACATATTTTGTTCCAGCATCCTAGGTTAATGATGTGGAGGGGAATTTCAGTTAGGTTTCCTACTCCTGAACACTGTCAGGTGGTCGCTACTTTGAAGTGCATGCGTGTGTGTGTCTGTGAGGGAGGGTGTGTGAAAGAGACGAGTATGGTTGAGAGAGTTTAAGAGAGGAAGTGTGTGTGTGTGTGTGTGTGTGTGTGTGTGTGTGTGTGTGTGTGGTGTGATTGAAAGAGTGTTCGAGAGAGAGGAGAGTGTGTATGTGATTGAGAGAGTGTGTGAGGGTGAGACCATGTGAAAGAGGCATAATCCTTATGAGAAAGAGTATTTGAGAAAGTGAGTGTAAGAGGGACCATGAGAGCATGTGTGAGAATGTAAGAGGAGAGAGTTTGTGACTGAGAGAGTGTGTGTGAGAGAGAGAGAGAGAGGAGAGTGTGATTGAGAGAGTGTGAGAGAGAGAGAGGGGAGAGAATGTGATTGAGAGAGTGTGAGAGAGAGAGAGCATGTACATGATTGAGGGAGTGTGAGAGAGGAGCTGCTGTGTTTGAGAATGTGTAGGGTATAAATTTGATAGTCCTGATATTAGGTGGGGGGGTTTGTGATGTTGGATTACCTGCATCTGGCCCTGTTAAGGCCAGCAGCACACAAATTCTGCATTGCCTGTTCATCAATATGATTGAATTGTGTAGCCGAATGCAAAGTGGGCTATTGACTGGCTGCACGCTCAGCAGGAGGTCCAGCAGCGTGCATGTTAGCACAAAGTGCACTGCATTTGCCCTTCTTAAAGGGAAGGTGTACCCTGGCTACAACCACTGGTGGAACTGTGTCAGAGAAGAAAGAGATCTGGAAGAACAGAATGAGGACTCCCAGATTCTCGAATGTGGTGCTGAAGGCCTTAGCGATGGAAGAGTAAAGGAGCACAGAGTCCATGTCTCCACAGGGTCTAGGAGGCATCAAGACCAAACCTGTAGTAGGAATGGGAGCAGGTGGCCAGGGAAGTCATTTCATGGAGCTTGGCCCTGAGAACCTGGCTGCAGTGCCATAAGATGTTCAATGACCTCACACAGCTGGTCAAGTTCAGCGAGTGCATCTTCAAATGGCATCTCCCACTACCCACTGCACAACCAACCTCTCATGCTGTTCAATGCCACAGAGCCCAATCACTCACTTAACAGCAATAAGGACTAACCTTCAGCTCCAGCTCATCTTCACAAAGCAATGCTGACAGCGTTCACACTCACCTGTCACAGCTTGCACATATGTCCAGCTATTCGGCTGTGGCAGGAACATCAGCCAAATACATTGCAACACAGCCACTGACATTCTTCCATCTCTCTTGCAGGACAAAGATCACAGGTCATCGGAGGGAGCAGCAGAAAGCCAGTGGAGGACAGACATGTCTGTGTTTATGCAAATGTGTGTGTCTGAAAGTTTGTACGAAAGTGGGCATCAGGTGAGAACAAGTTTGACTCACGTTTGTTTTTCAATTAAGTTTCCCAAAAACAGAGGAACTGGTCACTTTTCTCTTTGCTGTTTGTGGGATCTTGCTGTCTGCAATTTGGTTGTTGTGCTTGTCTATAAAACACAGGGAAGACATTGGACATGAAATGCCACGGGGATGGCCTGAGGATGTGAAAAGTGTTAAATTGAAACAACTCCTTTCTTTAGTTTGATCATTATTTATCATATCTTCGGGGTTGGTAACAAATGGACAAGACTTCCTGCCCCTCCTGAAATGTGTTATGATCATTTACACTCACCTGAACACGCAGACCAGGCATTGGTTTCAAATCTCACCCCTCAGGAGAAGGACCACGTGCCTGTTGACATCTTCAGGACAGCAGGGGATCAAGAAGAAAGTTGGAAAGGAATGAACATCAGTAACATCATAAATGAATATCTTCCTTCTTTAGGCACCATGTCCTAAGACGTTGGTGACCATGGACTCCCGTTGGATTTCCATGCCCAAAACCTGTCCACCATCTACAAGGCACAAGTCAGGAGTGTGATGGAATATTCCCCACTTGCCTGGATGAGTGCAGCTCCCACAACACTCAAGAACACCATCCAGAACAAAGCAGCCCACTTGATTGGCGCCACATCCACCACCTTAAACATTTACTCCCTCCACCACCAACGCACTGTGGCAGCAGTGTGTACCATCTACAGGATTCACTGTGCCAACTCACCAGGGCTTCTTAGGCAGCGCCTTCCAAATCCATGACTGCTACCATCTAGAAGGACAAGGGCAACAGATAGAAGGGAACACCACCACCTGGAAGTTTCCCTCCAAGTCACTCACCATCCTGACTTGGAAATATATCGGCCGTTCCTTCACTGTCACTGGGTCAAAATCCTGGAACTCCCTCCCTAACAGCAACTGTGTGTGTACCTACACCACATGGACTGCAGCGGTTCAAGAAGGCAGCTCACCACCACCTTCTCAAGGGGCAATTAGGGATGGGCAATTAATACTGGCCTAGCCAGCGACACCCACGTCCCGCGAATGAATTGTAAAAAGATTGGCCCATGGTTATGCTTAACAACATACTGCAGCAGTTTGCCCTTGTCTTCTACAGTACAGCAGCCCAGGAAACTCTCCCACCCCTACACCGGGTATACTGGAATGGTTCACAGGTTGATAATCAACCTGTTTGGCCACATCATGAAAACACCTCCTGTGAAGTGGGACTTGAACCCAGAGCCTCAGGCCCAGTGGTAGGGACACTGCCCACTGCGTCACAAAACCCTCACTGCATCCATATCGCAACTTTAATTTGATAAAATGTCCCAAGGCATTTCACAGAAGCGATTATTATCAAACAAAATTGGACACTGAGCCACATGAGAGGAGATTTTAGGATAGATGAGCAAAAGCTTGGCCAAAGAGGGAAGATTTAAAGAACATCAAAGGAAGAGAAAAAAAGCAGAGAATTTTAGAGAGTGAATTCCAGAGCAATTCCAGCAATTCACAATGTACATTGCCCAAAGCACAGGCGCCAGTGGTGATGTGATAAAAATTGGCACAAGAGGCCAGAATTGGAAGAGTGCAGAGATCTCTTGGATAACTTGAGGATGTCCAAAAGTGCTTTGCAGCCAATGAAGTACTTTACTGAAGTGCTGTGATGGAGGAAATATGGCAGTCAATGTACGCACTGCAAGATCCCACAAACAGCAATGTGAACACATCACCTTTTACTTTGTGTTGTTGGCTGAGTGGCAAATGTTGGCGAGTGAGTTTTACCCTAAGCGGCATGCTCCCTCTGACAGAGCCCCTGAGATTAACAGTCACACAATTGAGTTGCAGCCTTGTAGCTCTCTGCTCGCCCTCTATCACCCATCATAATGTGGTGCCATCCAGGGAAAAAAGCATCGGGGCTGGCAGGGTAGCATATGTTTATGGAGTTGAATCAAAGACCTTTTGTAATTGGATACAGAGTACTTCACATGAACACCTCCTTCAAAATGTCTTGGCTACAGTGTGAATATGGAACAGAGTGTTATTCAGTATGAACGGCCCCTGCATTATAATTAATAAAGCAATTGACAACAGGATGAGAATATTTTCATCTTTTTTCAGAGAATGCAAGAGATTGAAGAATATTGGTTCCTTTGTAACTCATATTCAGTTCCTCTTTTTCCCTCCTGAACTATTTTCCAATACATTGCACAACTGAATTGTGCTTCACTTAAGTCTAGGATGTGAATATCAGCTGGCTCTTCCACCACAAGAGGCATCACAGGCAAGTCTAATCCTGTCCTCAGCCCACATGCACTGCGTTCCTACTTTCAGCAGCACAGATGGAAATCCTCATCAATTTACATCTCTTTCCTTGCCCCACACCCCGAAATGTGCGTGGGATCTGTGTGAAACAACAAAACCATTTGTATTTATATAGCGCCTTTCTGGGATGCTGAGGCCAATAGATTTTCCTTTTCCTGTATGGAGTAGCCCACTATTCTCAATCCCCTGACACCATGCTGTTGGCTCCATGGCCTCACTCATCCCCTCGCTATCTCTGTAAACTCCTTCAGCCTCCGAGAACTCTGCACTCCTCCAATTCTGGCCTCTCGAGTGTACCCAATTATAGTTTCTCCACCACTGGTGGCTGTGCCTTCAGCTGCCTTAGACCCAAGCTCTGCAATTCTCTCCCTAAACCTCTCCACTCTCGACACCTCTATCTCTCCTCCTTTAAGACCCCCCTTAAAACCTACTTCTCTGACCAAGCTTTTGACCACCTGCCCTAAAACTCCTTATGAGGCTGTGTCAAATTTTGTCTGAATTACACGCCTTGGGATGTTTTATTATGTCAAAGGTGCTAGATAAATGCAAGTTTTTGTTGTTTTGCTCAGCTAAAGGTGCTATATAAAGGCAAGTTGTTGTTGAGCTCCTGGGAGAGCAGCTTGTTTCTGTAGGATTTAGCGCCACTCCAGATATCACTGGCTATGCACCCCCCCCAAGCCTCCTGCCCACCTCCCACCCTCCTCTGCCTGCACCCACACCCCCTGCACTCACTGACCTTGATGGGCAAAAGCAAGCGATGGGCTGATACTCCAACATGCGTCAGTGAGTCTCCAGAGGTTGGCAAAGGGGGTCTGAATGTCCCCAATTAAGTTTCCATGTTGCACCAATTGGCTAATGAGATTAGTGCCCGTTCACAAACTGTGATCAAACAGGATGTAATGACTACATGGGAGTGAATACATGGCACTAATCTAATTGAGGGATTCAGATGATTTCAAAATGCATGAGAGGGAGAACCAAGCGATTCACATCCATCATCTGAATCCTGAGTTCCAATTAGTGCCTTGGAATGCATTTTCATTCCCCATTCTCTTCTCTGCTGACGGACTAGTTTCCTATCTTGTATCTGCGACACCTTGAATATTCCAGGCCACATTATTTTTGCCTTTCCTCCACAAGTGGAAACATCTTCACTACAAAGCACCTCATCATTCCCCTTCATTATTCTAAAGCTGTCTATCAGCTTGCCCGCTCAAACTCCCCTTCTCTGGAAACACGTTGCACTCCAGCCTGTCCAGTCTTTTCTGACAGTTATAACCTCTTAGCCCTGGGATCATCCTTGGAAATTGTTTTCTTTTTGCATTACCTCCCGTGTCTCTGTATCCTTTTTAATCATACAAAGGCCAGAATGGCTCACAGTGCTCCGAGTGTGGTCTAACTGAGTAGTGATTCTCCAATCTTTTTGGTTGAGCCTTTTCAAATGGCTTAGTAATGATGAACCATCCTCCCTTCTGAATTATAAAGCAATGTAATACTTAATATGTGGAAGCTCTGCATGGGAAGAGAGTTTTAATGATGGTTTTTAGTCTAAGAGAACATATATTTCTTTTGCAAAAAAATCAGAAAGTGCTGGAGAAACTCAGCAGGTCTGACAGCATCTGGGGAGAGAAAGACAGAGTTAACATTTGAAATCTGTATGACTCTATGTTAAAGGTGACTTTGAAGAGTCATACAGACTCGAAATGTTAACTCTGTCTTTCTCTCCACAGTTGCTGTCAGACCTGCTGACTTTTTCCAGCATATTTTGTTTTTGGTTTAGATTTCCAGCATCCGCAGTATTTTGCCTCTATCTTAATGTATTTACTTTTGCACCATCCTCAGTGTTCCTCCATGTGCACTCCCCTCCCAGGTGAGGCGTCCAGCTCACTCTGCACATGTGGCAGCCTCACTGCATCCCCACTTTCAAATTATTTCAGGGACTCCCGGAAAGTCTTTGAGATCCCTGAGTGACAGCTTAAACACTGGACAGGTTTTTTTTTATATATATATAACTTCTATTGCTTTTCAATTCTATAATCCCTCTAGAAATAAACCTAGGGGATTTTTCCCTTCTGAAATTTTTGTGGCTTTGTTAACCTGTTGAGGAGAAGATCTCTGAGTCTTTGAAACTGTGCCTTGGGGTCCATCTGTGAGATCAGATGAGGACTGGGTTTAACATCGCATTCAGAAGAGGGCACCTCTGACAGTGCAGCACTCCCTCTGTACTGGCACTGGGAAGTGTCAAGCTAGAATTTCAGGTTGAGTCTCTGGAATTGGACTTGAACTTGCAACCTTGTGACTCAGAGGTGCCAGTCACAGCCACTGAGCAAGGTCCAGCACCTAAATGTGTCATGAACTCGGGGTGGGGGAGCATTGGGGATTCAGCAAATCACCTCAGAAATGCTTCTGACTTTGAATGAGGAAGGGCCAACTCACTGTGCAGATTTAGAATCAACATAGTGCAAAGGCAGACAGGACCCTTTTGCAGTCAGATGCTCTCCGTCTGTTCCTCCCTCTAGTGCTGACACACCCATGAAGAGTCCCCTGGGGGGGCCAGATCTGCTCTCATTCTCTGAAACAATATACAAGTGGGATTTAATTAGCGACCAGGTGCCGGTAAGTCTGAACACACTCAGCCAGAGCAACAATGTGTGTGTCAAAAAATGCAAATTTAAACACTTGTGACATTTTAAAAGAAAAGCTCGAGCCCCTGGTTCTCCGATTTTTTTTGGCAGGCTATTTGTTGCTTTTGCTTCCTTGCTGAAAAGAAGCCTCATGTGGTGCCCCCTGGATGGTTTACCATGTTGCCCTGTGATTTTGTTATCTCCAAACTTCACTATTCCAACCTTGAGCTCATCCAAAACTTTGCTGCCCCGGATCCTAATTTGCATCAAGCCCTGTTCATGTATCATCCCTGTGCTCGCTGGTCTACGTTGGTTCTAGTCCAGCAGTACTCAATTTTTATAATTCTCATCCTCTTGTTCAAATCTTCCTGTGGCCTCACTCCTCCCTGTCTCTCTAACCTCCTCCAGCCCTACAACCCATCAAGAATGCATTGTTTTTCCAGTTCTGGCCTCTTGCACATCCCCCTTCATTCCAATATAAAAACAAAAAACTGCGGATGCTGGAAATCCAAAACAAAAACAGAAATACCTGGAAAAACTCAGCAGGTCTGGCAGCATCGGCGGAGAAGAGCAAAGTTGACGTTTTGAGTCCTCATGACCCTTGAAGGGTTTTTCAAGTTGAGTTTTTCCAGGTATTTCCCCTTCATTCTAACATTGGTGGCTGTGCTTTCAGCTGCCTGGGCCTAAGTTCTGGAATTCCCTCCCGAAACCTCTCTGCCCCTCTCTCTCTCTCTATCCTTTAAGATGCTTCTTAAAATGTAACTCCTTGACCAAGACCTGTCTAATGTCTCTCCCTTTGATTTGGTGTCGATTTAGATATGAGTACACTCCAGTGAACTACCTTGGGACATTTGACCACATTAAAGAAAATGGGATGTACAAGAGGCCAGGATTGGAGGAGCAGAGATTTCGGATGGCCGTAGGGTTGGGGGAGATTGGGAGGAACGAGGGCTTGAAGGGCTTTGAATGCAATGATGAAAGTTTTAAATTCAGCACATTGCTGGGCTGGGAGACTATAGGTCAGCAAGCACAAAGAGTGATGGGTGAATGGGACTTGTTGGAAGTTTGGAAGTGGGTAGCAGAGTTTTGGAATGAGATGAAGTCTACAGAGAGTGGAAGATGGGAGACCACCCAGGGCAGTGCTGGAACAGTGAATTCTAGAGATAACAGCAGATGAGCTGAGGTAGGAACAGAGAAAGGTGGTATTACAGAGGTGGAAATAGGCAGCCTTGGTGATGGAGATATAGGATCGAAAAGGACACTGAGGTCACAAAGAGGAAAGAAAACTTGAAAAAGAACAAAACATAGAAATTCTGAGATCTCTGTTGTAATTTTAAAAGGATATAATAGGTCCACCTGATTTTCACTGGTATAACCCACAATAACCACTTCTGCAATAAGATTAACATTACATCAAGGCCCTGTTCACCAATTACCTCTGTTCTCACTGACCTACATTGGCTCCTGGTTAAACAACACTTCAATGATCAAATTTTTCATCCTTGTTTTCAAATCCCCCCATGGCCTCGCCCCTCCCTCTGTAGCTTCCTCCAGCCCCAAAAACCACCAAGATCTCTGCCCTCCTCCAATTGAGCATCCCTGATTTTAATTATTCCACCATAGTTGGCCATGTCTTCAGCTGCCTGGGCCCTAAGCTCTGGAATTCCCTCCCTAGACGTCTCCATCTTTCTCCCTCTCTTTAAGATGTTCCTTCAAATCTACCTCTTTGACCAAAGCTTTTGATCACCTGTTCTAATATCTCCTTAGGTGGGTCAGTGTCAGATTGTTCTCATAACGCTGCTATGAAGCAATGTTTAACTTTGTCAAAGGCGCTATATAAATGCAAGCTGTTGTCAGTGTAGGCTGCAGTCGTGGTGGAGGCACCTAATCCAAGCGTTCAGAGCGATCCTACTTGAAATCATTTCAATAGCATGCAATACTGAAGCAACGTTTTGGGACAGACATTTTCATTCATTGTTACTGTGTTGTTTAGACAGGACTAGGGGTTTAGACAACTGTGTTAGACAACACTAAGGGTTTCACTCACACAGTTCACCACAGGCACTCCGATAATGCTGCGTTCAGCTGATCAACAGAGCAAATGTGACCCAACTTAGGCCAGGAGCATAAGGAAAGTTAGAGAAAGACCGAGGAGGGTTGGAGAAATAGAGGAAGTGAGAGAGACAAATAAAAAACATTCTAGAGATTGGAGCAAAATACTGCGGATGCTGGAAATATGAAACAAAAAATTGCTGGAAAAGCTCAGCAGGTCTGACAGCATCTGCAGAGAGGAAGACAGAGTTAACGTTTCGAGTTTGTATGACTCTTCATCAGAACTGAAGAGAAATAGAAATGTGGTGAAATATAAGCTGTTTAAGGGGGGTGGAACAGGTGGAGCTGGATAGAGGGCCAGTGATACGTGGAGGCAAAGGAGGGATTGCCAAAGATGTCATAGACAAAAGGTCAAAGGGGTATTGACGGTGGTGATATTAGCTAAGGAATGTGCTAATGGGGACATTAAGGGTAGAAAGCAGGACGAGCAAGTAACAGGTAGCCCTAGTGAGGGTGGGGTGGGGGGAAGGGGTCGAAATAGGCTAAAAGGTGGAGATAAAACAATGGATGGAAATAAATTTTAAAACTAATGATAGAAATAAGTGGGAAAAGAAAAAAACTATATATATAAATATATAATAATTATTAGAAAAAAAGGGGATTAAAAAGGGGCTAAAGATGGAGGAGAGAGGTCATGGTCTGAAGTTGTTGAACTCAATGTTAAGTCCGGAAGGCTGTAAAGTGCCTAGTCAGAAGATGAGGTGCTGTTCCTCCAGTTTGCGTTGAGCTTCACTGGAACAATGCAACAAGCCAAGGACGGACATGTGGACAAGAGAGCAGGGTGGAGTGTTGAAATGGCAAGCGACAAGGAGGTCTGGGTAATGCTTGCGGACAGACCGAAGGTGTTCTGCAAAGCAGTCTCCCAGTCTGCGTTTGGTCTCTCCAATGTAGAGGAGACTACATTGGGAGCAGCGAATGCAGTAGACTAAATTGTGGGAAGTGCAAGTGAAATGCTGCTTCACTTGAAAGGAGTGTTTGAGCCCTTGGATGGTGAGGAGAGAGGAAATAAAGGAGCAGGTGTTGCACCTTCTGCGGTTGCATGGGAAGGTGCCGTGGGAGGGGGTTGAGATGTATGGGGTGATGGAGGAGTGGACCAGGGTGTCCCGAGGGAAGAGCCCCTACAGAATGCCGACAGTGGGGGTGAAGGGAAGATGTGTTTGGTGGTGGCATCATGCTGGAGTTGGCGGAAATGGCGGAGGATGATCCTTTGAATGCGGAGGCTGGTGGGGTGATAAGTGAGGACAAGGGGGACCCTATCATGGTTCTGGGAGGGAGGAGAAGGTGTGAGGGTGGATGTGCGGGAGATGGGCCGGACACGGTTGAGGGCCCTGTCAACGACCGTGGGTGGAAAACCTCAGTTAAGGAAGAAGAAGGACATGCCAGAGGAACAGTTTTTGAAGGTAGCATCATCAGAACAGATGCGATGGAGGTGAAGGAACTGAGAGAATGGGATGGAGTCCTTACAGGAAGCGGGGTGTGAGGAGCTGTAGTCGAGGTAGCTGTGGGAGTCGGTAGGCTTGTAATGGATATTGGTGGACAGTCTATCACCAGAAATTGAGACAGAGAGGTCAAGGAAGGGAAGGGAAGTGTCAGAGATGGACCATGTGAAAATAATGGAGGGGTGGAGATTGGAAGCAAAAGTAATAAATTTTTCCAGGTCCAGATGTGAGCATAAGCAGCACCGAAGTAATCATCGATGTACCGGAGAAAGAGTTGTGGAAGGGGGCCTGAGTAGGACTGGAACAAGGAATGTTCCACATACCCCATAAAGAGGCAGGCATAGCTGGGGCCCATGCAGGTACCCATAGCCACACCTTTTATTTGGAGGAAGTGAGAGGAGTTGAAGAAGAAATTGTTCAGTGTGAGAACAAGTTCAGCCAGACGGAGGAGAGTAGTGGTGGATGGGGATTGTTTGGGCCTCTGTTCGAGGAAGAAGCAGAGAGCCATCAGACCATCCTGGTGGGGGATGGAGGTGTAGAGGGATTGGACGTCCATGGTGAAGAGGAGACGGTTGGGGCCAGGGAACTGGAAATTGTTGATATGATGTAGGGCATCAGAGGAATCGTGGATATAGGTGGGAAGAGACTGGACAAGGGGAGAGAGAATGGACTCAAGATAGGAAGAAATGAGTTTCATGGGGCAGGAACACGCTGACACGATCGGTCTGCCGGGACATTCATGTTTGTGGATTTTGGATAGGAGGTAGAAGCGGGCCGTCCAAGGTTGGGAGACTATGAGGTTGGAAGCTGTGTACCGGAAGATCTCCAGAGGAGATGAGGTCAGTGACAGTCCTGGAAACAATGTTCAGTGGTGGGCTCATGGTTCAAGGGGTGGTAGGAGGGAGTGTCTGCGAGTTGGCGCTCAGCGTCTGTGAGTTAGAGGTCAGTGCGCCAGACAACAACAGCACCACCCTTGTCAGGTTTGATGACAAAGTCAGGGTTGGACCTGAGAGAACAGAATGCGGCAAGTTCAGAGAGAGACAGGTTAGAGTGGGTGAGAGGAGCAGAGAAATTGAGACGACTGATGTCACGCCGACAGTTCTCAATGAAAAGATCAAGAGAAGGTAAGAATCCAGAGAGAGAGGTCCAGGTGGAGGGAGAATATTGGAGGCGGGTGAAAGGATCTGTTGAATGGGGAGAGGACTCCTGCCCAAAGAAGTGAGCCCGGAGACGAAGGCAGCGGAAGGAGAGTTCAGCATCGCGCTGAGCCCAAAATTAATTGAGGTGAGGGCGTAAAGGTATGAAATTGAACCCTTTGCTGAGCACTGAACGTTCAGCATCAGAGAGGGGAAGGTCAGGGGGTATGGTGAATACACGACCAGGGCCATCACTGTAACACCCTTTTGACCTTTTGTCTATGACATCTTTGGCAATCTCTCCTTTGCTTCCACCTATCACTGGGCCCCTATTCAGCTCCACCTGTCCCACCCCCACTTAAACAGCTTAAATTTCACCACATTTCTATTTCTCTTTGGTTCTGATGAAGAGTCATACAGACTCGAAACGTTAAATCTGTCTTCCTCTCTGCAGATGCTGTCAGAGCTGCTGAGCTTTTCCAGCAATTTTTGTTTTTGTTTATACTAGAGATTGGTACCGTTATTCAAGAAGGGTAGTAAGAGGGATAAACCAGGTAATTACAGGCCAGTAAATCTAACATCAGTGGTAGGAAAACTATTGGAAAAAATTCTGAGGGACAGGATTAATCTCCTCTTGGAGAGGTAGGGATTAATAGGGGATAATTAACCTAGCTTTGTCAGGGGGAGATCATGCCTAACGAATTTGATTGAATTTTTCGAGGATGTGACTAGTTGTGTAGGTGAGAGTAGTGTGGTTGATGTAGTCTACATGGACTTCACTAAGACTTTTCACTAAGGTCCCGCATGGGGGAACGGTCAAGAAGGTAAGAGCCCTTGGGATTCAGGGCAATTTGGCAAATTGGATCCAAAGTTGGCTTAGTGGCAGGAGGCAGAGGGTGATGGTCATAGATTGTTTTTGCGATTAGAAGCCTGTGATGAGTGGTGTACCACAGGCATCAGTGTTGGGTCCCTTGCTGTTTGTAGTCTACATTAATGATTTAGATGTGAAATAGGAGGTATGATCAGTAAGTTCGCAGATGACATGAAAGTTGGTGGTGTCGCAAACAGTGAGAAGGAAAGCCTTAGATTACAGGATGTTATAGATGGGTTGGTAAGATGGGCAGAGCAGTGGCAAATGGAATTTAATCCTGAGAAGTGTGCGGTGATGCATTTTGCGAGGACTAACATGGCAAGGGAATACACAATGAATGGTAGGACCCTAGGAAGTACTGAGGATCGGTGTACATGCCCAAAGATCCCTGAAGGCAGCAGCACAGGTAGATAAGATGGTTAAGAAGGTGTATGGGATACTTGCCTTTATTAGCTGAGGCATAAAATATGAGAGCAGGGAGGTTATGTTGGAACTGTATAAAATGCTAGTTAGGCCACAGCTGGAGTAGTGTGTGCAGTTCTGATCGCCACACTTTAGGAAGGATGTGATTGCACTGGAGAAGGTGCAGAGGACATTCACCAGGATGTTCCCTGGGCTGGAGCGTTTCAGCTATGAAGAGAGACTGGATAGGCTGGGGTTGTTTTCCTTAGAGCAGAGAAGGCTGAGGTGGGACCTGATAGAGGCATAGATAGGGTAGATAGGAAGAAACTTTTCCCCTTAGCGGAGGTGTCAATAATCAGGGGCATAGATTTAAGGTAAGGGGAAGGAGGACTTGAGGAAAATTTTTTTCACTCAGAGGGTGGTTGGAATCTGGAACTCACTGCCTGAGGGGGTGGTAGAGGCAGGAACCCTCACAACATTTAAGAAATATTTAGATGAGCATTTGAAATGCCACAGCGTACAGGGATATGGGCCAAGTGCTGGAAAATGGGATTAGAATAGATAGGTGCTTGATGGCCAGCACGGACACGATGGGCTGAAGGGTCTATTTCTGTGTTGTATAACTCTATTACTCTATGATTATGACTTTATGATACTATAAAGAGGCACAGTGTGATTCAGAAATGGATAGAAAAATGGAGGAGACAGGTACAAAAGCAGAGTGAGGCAAAGAGACAGATATAGAATGTTTACTTAGCAGCAGCCAATTTGTGCACAGCAAGATCCCACAAACAACAATGTGGTAATGACCAGATCGTTTTAGTGACGTTGATTAGAGATAAATATTGAGCAGGACACTAAGGACAACTCCCCTGCTCTTCTTCAGAACAGTACCATGGCATCTTTTACATCCACCTGTGAGGGCAGATAGGGCCTGGGCTTATTGTCTCATCCGAAAGGGTCACCTCTGATGGAGCAGCACTCTCTGCATTGGAGCATCAGCGGTAAGTCTTTGGAGTGGGACTTAAACCCACTGAGAGGTAAGAGTGCTACTCACTGAGCCAGGGCTGTGACACCCAACTGGGGCTTTGGAGAAGCTTGCATGGTATGTGTGAGACTGAGCATCTCATCCTGGAATGAAGGCTGGGAGTTCTGCTGGTTTAGGTTCTGTCTGCTTGTGTCAGCTTCCTAAAACAGCATGTTCCCCTAAATCAGTGCATTGTTTTAAAGAAGAAACTCTGGCATCTGTTAGGGAACTGTATCTTGGCAATGTGTCAGAAAATGTAAAATTACTTCCAAGCTGCAAACCACTCCATTGGTTTCCTTAGAATCTGGGTTTATGTAGAAAATCACCACTTCCCTGATACTTCAGGACATTCTGAGGTCATGAAAAGTGCTGCACAAATGGAAGTCCTTTTTAACTGAAGACTTTTGGCTAATTAAATAACAAAATGTGGAACAGAAAGGTATAGTGAGAAAGACAGGCAGAGATGGAGAGAAGGGCAGTGAGAAAGAGAGAGAGAGAGAGAGAGGCAAAGAAAGACAGATAGAGAGAGACAGAGTGAGACAGAGGAAGATATAGAGAAAAAGACAGAGGGACATAGGGATATAGAGAAGGACAGAGACAATGAGAGGGATAGACAGAAAAGCATACAGACAGAGAGGTTGAGAGATAGGCAGAGAGAGAGAAACAGAAAGAGAGAGAGAGAAAGAGCCAGATAGAGAGGTAGACGGAGAGAAAGCCAGACAGAGTGATAGGAGAGAGATAGGGTGAAACAGAGAGAGGGAGATGAAGGCAAAGAGAGAAACAAAAATACAGAGAGAGAGACAGAAAGAAACAGAGTAAGGAAGACTGAGACAAACAGGTGGCGAGAGAGGAGATTTTAACTGTGAGCCAGTTTTTGGTAGGGGTTGGTGTCAGTTCAGGCTTCAGATATTATTTTAACTCCCAGGCCTCAGTCAAATCTCTTCCAATTGGAAGTGGTGGAAATTCCTGCAGTCCAGGGGGCCTCATGTTGAAAGCAACTCTGATGGCATTTGTAGGGCTGTAGTCATGTGTAGGCCCAGACCAGATAATTGTGGCAGGTTTTCTTCCCTCAGAGGACCCAAGTGAACAGATAGGCTTTTTAATGACAATTTGATAGCTTCAAGGTCACTTTTACTAAGAACCAGCATTATAAATCCAGATGTTTAAAACTGATTCTCAACTTGGCTAGCTGGAGATTTGCACTTCAGTTCCATGTTGTTCTAGGGGTGATGGTGGTGTAGTGGTAATATTACTAGTCCAGGGGCCCAGGTTAATGTTCTGGGCACATAGGTTCAAATCCCACCATGGCAGCTGGTAAATCCAGGATATAAAGTGGTGGTGACCATGCTGATTATCATTAATTGTAATAAAAGCCCATCTGGTTCACCAATATCCTTTAGCAAAGGAATCAGCCATTCTCACCTGGTCTGGCCTACATCAGATTCCAGACCCATGGCAATTGTGGTTGGTGCTTAACTGCCCTCTGGAAAATTAGGGATGGGCACCAAATGTCAGCAATGCCCACATTCCATGAAAGAGTAAAGGAAAAAGAAACTAGTCCATCAACATAACATAACCACTGCAATATGAATTGCCGAAAGGAAGACCTGCATTTATATAGTAACTTTCATGACCGCCAGACCTCTCAAAGCGCTTTATATCCAATTAAATACTTTTTGAAGTGTAGTCGCTGTTGTAATGTAGGAAACACGGCAGCCAATATGTGCACAGCAAGATCCCACAAACAGACACATGACAATGACCAGATAACCTGTTTTTGTGATGCTGACTGAGGGATAAATATTGGCCGGGACATGGGGGATATCACCCCTGCTCTTCTTCAAAATAATGCCATGGGATCTTTTACATCCACCCGAGAGGGCAGATGGGGCCTCGGTTTGATGACTCATCGAAAGACAGCACATCTGACAATACAGCTCCCCCTCAATACGCCACTGGAGCATCAGCCTTGACTTGTTACACTTAAGCCCTGAAATGGGAATTGAATCTGGAACTTGGGTGACTCAGAGATGAGAGTGCTATCCACTGGCTGCAACTGCTACTAAAATGAGTCAGCCTGCCATTCCCCTGATAACTGCACGGTCAGAATCAGAGTCAAGTGCCTTGAGCATTGAAGTCAATGAAAAAATATTCAGGCCAGGTGTAACATGGGTGACTGATTTGCAAACATCCAATAGTGGTTAAAAAAACCCACAAATCTTGTCCAACTCCAGGAGGATGAAACACTAAGTGGTTTGAGTTCCAGACCTTTTGGTTTTAAGCCTGTTCAGTTAACTAAGGTACTGCCAGTACTCAGCTGTCAGGCTGATTTTGGCCCTCAGTCTGTGATCGATTCAATTCAATCTTTATTCATACTCCTATTTCATATTTGTTGACTGGCAACATCCCTTCATCTGGCCTGAACAAAAACCAGTCAATGTTTGGTGACAGGTTTAGGCAGTTTGGAGTTATTGGGATGTGTACATGAGTGCAGAAGGTGTTCACTGGAAGAAGGAAGAAAGAATTAAAGAATAATTTTAGAATTATATGGCGCAGAGAGAGCCATTCGACATTACTGTGCCTGTGTTAGCTCTTTGAAAGAGCTATCCAATTAATCCCACTACATCCTTCCCATTGCCCCTGTACGTTTTTCTCCTTCAAGTTTTTATCTAATTCCATTTTGAAAGTTACTAATGAATCTACATATACTGCCCGATCAGATAGCACATTCCAGATCACAGCAATTCACTGTGTAAAAACATTCTCTTCATTGCCCTCTGGTTTTGATGTCACTTATCTTAAACCTGTGTCCTCTGGTTACTGACCCCCCTGCTACTTGAAACAGTTTCTCCTAAGTTACTTCCATTCAAAGCCCTTCATCATATTGAACACCTCTATAAAATCTCATCTTATTCTTCTCAGCTATAAGGAGGACAATCCCAGCTTCTCCAATCTACCCATGTGACCAAGTCCCTTAGCCCCGGTACCATTCTAGTGCAGCAAACCTCCTCCGCACCCTTTCCCAGGCCTCGACATCCTTCCTAAAGTGCAATGCCCAGAATTTAACACAATATTCCAGCTGGGCTCTAACCAGTGTTTTATAAAGGTTTAACATAACCTCCTTGCTTTTGCACTCTAGGCCTCTATCAAGCCCAGGGCCCATTTGCTTTTTCTCAACTTGTCCTGTCATTTTCGAAGATTTGTCGACATCCACTCCCAGGTCTCTCTGTTTCATTTCAAATTATAACATTTTGTTTATATTACCTTTCAACAATCTTTCTACCAAAACACATCATCTATCCCTCTCCCTGTTAATTTCACCTGCCATGTATCTGACCATTTAACCAGACTCCTCTCGGAGCCTGTTACCATCCTCCTCACCGCTCATTACAATTCCAAGTCCCATGTCATCTGCAACCTTTGAAATTATGCCCAAGTTCAGGTTATTAACATAAATCAAGAAGAACAGTGGTTGTAATACTGACTTCTGGAACTTGAATTTATATAGCCCCTTTCATGGCCTCAGGGTGTCCCAAAGCACTTTACAGCTATTGAAGTACTTCTGAGGTGTAGTCACGATTGTAATGTAGAAATGAGTCGGCTGATGTGGAGAAACCGAGGTCCCATCCGGCCTCTTGGGCTGGTGCAAAAGATCCTATGACACAATTTTGAAGAAGAGCAGGGCAGTTCCCTCTGGTAACCCGGGACCAGCACTTATCCCTCAACCAACATCACTAACAAAATACATTACCAGGTCATTTAGCACTTTGCGGTTTGTGGGATTTTGCTGAGTGTTAATTGGCTGCTGCAACACCTACATTGCAATAGTGGCTGCGCTTAAAAAAAATGTACTTCATTGGCTGTAAAGCGCTTTGGAACATGCTGAAGTTGTGAAAGGCGCTATAGAAATGAAACTCCCTTCTTTCTTTCACCCAATATTCCTTCGCCCCCCCCAAGCTCATCCAAAGCCCAGTGATGACTAACTATTACAGCATCTCCACGTGACCCCAGACCAGCTCAGGGTTTGTTTGTTTAACAGCAGACATGGTTAGTTATCCTACTTCCCATTAGGAAACCAAAAAGTGGGTGTTTTCTATGGAGGAGTCTCAGTCAAAGAATAAAGTGTCTGAACTCTGAACCTTCTGTTCTTTCTTCAGACAAGAGAGACATCACCAACGGTCTGATTCATGAAGCATTCTGCTCTTACAATTTTCCCACTGGTCTATGGCTTTCCCATTGTTTTTTAAGAATAGACTGAAAATGGCACCTGGCCTACCTTTCTCCTTAGCTAACGGTGGCGGGGGGGTGGGGGGGGGGGGGGGTGGGGGGGCGGCGGTGGGGGTGGTAATCCTGTCTGGAATTTGCATCATCATTTAAATAGGCCATTTGGCTCATCCAGTGTTTAAAGTCTACATGAGTTTCCACCCATTCCCAAACCACAACATAACATTTTATACCCAGCATGTGCTTATCAAGTTTCCCCTTAAATGCAACTATGCTATTCACCTCAACCACTCCATGTGGAGCCAATTCCACATTCTTATCGCCTTGGTAAAGAAGTTTCTCCTGAATTTCCTATTGGATTTATTAGTGGCTATCTAATATTTATACCCTCTGTTTCAATGGTGTTGCTGAGCTTTAGTAAGGTTTCACTAATACCATGCTTTCTAGTCTTACCCAATCTTAATGAGGCTTTGCTTCCCTTGGACAGACTTGATATAGTTGGTATAGTTTAAATCCAAACAATTTATTAAGAACTATTTATAAAGTGGACCATAAGACCATTAGATGTATGAGCAGAAGTAGGCTATTCAGCCCATTGAGTCTGCTTCGCCATTCATTGAGATCATGGCTGATCTGATAATCCTCAACTCCACTTTCCTTCCTTTTCCCCATAACCATTGATTCCCTTACTGATTAAAAATCTGTCTATCTCGGCTTTGAATATACATAACAACCCAGCCTCTACAGCCCTCTGTGGTAAAGACTTCCACAGATTCACTACCCTCTGAGAGAAAAAATTCCTCCTCATCTCGGTCTTAAATGGGTGATCTCTTACTCTGAGATTTGCCCCTCTGGTCCTAGACTCTCCCACAAGGGGAAACAGCCTCTCAGCATTTACCCTGTCAAGCCCCCTAAGAATCTTATATGTTTCAATAAGGTCGCCTCTCATTCTTCTAAACTCCAATGAGTACAGGCCCAACCTACTCAACCTCTACTCATAAGAAAATCCCTCCATACCTGGGATCAACCTAGTGAACCTTCTCTGAACTGCCTCCAATGCCAATATATCTTTCCTTAGGTATGGGGACCAAAACTGTTCAGTTTTTTAGGTGTGGTCTAACTAGTACCTTGCATAGTTTTACCAAGACTTTCCTATTTTTATACTCCATGCCCTTTGAATAAAGGCCAACATTCCATTTGCCTTCCCTATTACCTGCTGAACTTGTGTGTTAGCTTTTTGTGATTCATGCATGAGGACCCCCAAACCCCTCTGTGCTGCAGCTTTCTGCAGTCTTTCTCCATTTAAATAATATTCAGCTCCTCTATTCTTCCTGTCAAAGTGCATAGCCTCACATTTTCCCACATTATATTCCATCTGCCAAGTTTTTGCCCACTTACTTAACCTGTCTAAATCCCTCTGTAGACTCTTTGTATCTTCCTCACCACTTGCCTTCCCACCTTTTTGTGTCATCTGCAAACTTGGTGATAGTACATTCACTTCCCTCATCTAAGTCATTAATATATATTGTAAATAATTGTGGCCCTAGCACTGATCCCTGTGGCACTCCACTAGTTGCAGGTTGCCATCCTGAAAATGTCCCCTTATGTCAACTCTCTGTCTTCTATTAGTTAGTCAATCCTCTATCTATGTTAATATACTACCCCCAACACCATGGGCTCTTTTCTTATTAAGTAGCTTTATGTGCGGTACCTTATCAAACATCTTTTGGAAATCCAAATATATTACATCTACTGGTTCCCCTTTATATCCTACATGTTACTTCCTCAAAGAATTCTAATAAATTTGTCAGACATGATTTCCCCTCATGAAGACATACTGACTCTGTTTAATTATATTATGTGTTTCTAAGTGCTCTGCTATTATATCCTTTATAATCAACTCTAACATAAGATGGGTAAGGTACCAGGACAGGATGAGATGCATCCTAGAATACTGGTGGAAGTGAGAGCGGAAATTACGCAGACAGGGGAAGTGTCAGAGGACAGGGAATTGCAAATGTTACACCCTTGTTCAAAAAGGGGTGCAAGGATAAAGCTGGCTACTACAGGCCAGTCAGTTTGACCTCAGCGGCAGGGAAACTTCTGGAAGATATAGTACGGGTTAAAATCAATAGTCACTTAGACAAGTGCAGGATAATTAAGGAAAGCCAGCATGGACTCATTAAGGGAAAAGCATGTTTAACTAACTTGCTGGTGTTTTTTGAGGAGGTAACAGAGAAGGTTGATAAGGGCAACGCTGTTGATATGGTGTATATGGATTTTCAAAAGGCATTTGATACAGTGCCACACAACAGACTTGTGAGAAAAATTCCAGCTCATGGAATAGAAGGAAAAGTAGGCACTTGGATAAGAAATTGGCTGAGTGACAGGAAACAGAGAGTAGTGATAAATGATTGTTTTTCAGATTGGGGGAAGGTTTGTAGTGGAGTTCCCCAGGGGTGAGTATTGGGACCCTTGCTCTTCCTGATATATATTAATGACCTGGCAGAATTTTGCCCTTGTCAGGTGGGCTCAGCCAAATAAAGCCCACCCTTCATGAAGCATGAGCGGCAGTGTTCAGCGCTGCCTGTGCAGGTGGTGGGGGGAGAGGGCGAGTGTGAACTTTGCGTATGCATGCGAGTGCGCGTTTGAAAATCTCCCTGAAGCAGAAAGCTACCTCAGGGAGATGAACAGCTTTAAACACTAGAAATTAAGGTTTTAAAAATGTTATAAAGCATGTCCCCTCATGTTTCTCGGTCACGTTACAAATGAAATTCAAAAAAATTTACATTATTTTTATTTGATTTTGGAAACCTTATCCCAGCCATGGGTGTGGTTTCTAAAAAAATGCAAAGGCCGCTTGGCCTTTTCTCCTGCCCCTCAACTGTAAGGTTGGACGGGTGTTTCAATGACCTTGTCAATGGCCTTAATAGACCTTTTAATTGGCCGAAATATTGCGTGACTCCACATTAACATTGGAGCGCTTGCCCGATTTCAACGTGCATCATTTTACGCTCAAGTGGGTTGGGCACGTACCCACCCGCCTAGGTAAAGGTTCAGCTCCTAGACTGTGGTGTGCAGGGCATGTATTCAAAAATTGCAGGTGATACAAAGATTGGAAATGTTGTCAACTGTGGGGATAGTCTTGAACTTTGAAAGAACATAGACATGTTGGTGGATTGGGCAGACAAGTAGCCGGTGACGTTCAATGCAGACAAGTGTGAGGTGATTCATTTTGGCAGGAAAGATATGGTGAAACAGTACAAAATAAAGGGAGAGCCTCTAAAGGAGGTGCAAGAACAGAGGGACCTCGATGTATATTCACATAGGTCATTGAAGATGGCAGGACAGGTTGAGAGGGCAATTAAAGCATATAGTGTCTTAGGCTTTATTAATAGGGGCATTGAGTACAAGAGTAAGGAGGTCATGTTGAACTTGTATTAATCACTAGTTAGGGATCATCTGGAGTACTGTATCTAATACTGGGTGCCATACTTGAGGAAGGATGTGAAGGCATTGGAGAGAGTACAGAGGAGATGCACAAAAATGATTCCATGGATAAAGAACTGTAGCTATGAGGATAGATTGGAGAGGTTGGGTGTGTATTCCTTGGAGAAAAGAAGGCTGAAAGGAGACTTGATAGAGGTATTCAAGATCTTGAGGGGTATGGATAGGGTAAAAAGTAAGAAACTGTTTCCACTCAAGAGAGCATCAAGAACTAGAGGGCACAGATTCAAAATATTTGGCAAAAGGAGTAAATATGATATGAGAAAATATTTTTTCACCCACAGGTTGGTTGGAGTCTGGAACAAACTCCCTGAAAGGGTGGTGGAGGCAGGTTCGATCGAGTTATTCAAAAAGAAATTGGATTGCTACCTGAAAAGAGAGAAGGTACAAGGTTACGGGGATAAGGCAGGGGAGTGGGACTAGGTGGAATTGTCTTTCAGAGAATCATTGCAGACTCAAAAGGCTGAATGCACTGTAAAGATACTATGATTTTCCCAATGACGGATGTGAAGCTAACTGGCCTACAGTTACTTGTTTTTTGTTTTCCACACTTTTTGAATAAGGGTGTTACATTGGCAGTTTTCCATTCCTCTGGGACTTTTCCAGAATCTAAGGATTGTTGCAAGATCATGACCAGTGCATCCACTATCTCTGTAGCTACATTCTGTAATACTGTAGGATGCAACCCATCAGGTCCAGGGGACTTATTGGCCTTTAGCCCCATTAGTTTCCCTAGTATTTTTTCTCTAGTGACAGTTATTTTATTTATTTCCTCCCCGCCTTTTGCCCCTTGATTATTTAGTATTTTTGGAAGGCTGTTAGTGCCTTCCACCATGAAGACTGATGCAAAGTATTTATTCAACTCCTCTGCCACTTCCTGGTTCCCCATTATTATTTCCCCAGCCTCATTCTCTAAGGGGCCTATGTTCACTTTGGCCTCTCGCTTCCTTTATGTATATTTAAAGAAACTCTTACTGTCCGTTTTTGTATTACTTGCTAGTTTACCCTCAAAATTTATTTTCTCCTGCTTTATTATGTTTTTGGTCATCTTTTGTTGGTTTTTAAAACTTTTCTAGTCCTCTGGCTTACCACTTAATGTTTGTCACATTGTATGTTTTTTCTTTCAATTTGATACTATCCCTAACTTCCTTGGTTAACCATGTTTGGTTTATCCCCTTCCTAGAATCCTTCTTTCTCACTGGAATATATCTTTGTTGTGAGTCATGAGCTATTTTCTTAAATGTTTGCCATTGTTCATCAACCGTCTTTCCTGCTAAACTCGTTTTCCACTCCGGCCAACTCTGCCCTTATTCCTTTGTAATTGCTTTTATTTAAATTTTGCACAGTTGTTTCCAATCCAAGCTTCTCACTCTCAAACTGACTGCTCAATTCTACCATGTTATGGTCACTGTTTCCTAGGGGATCTTTTACTCTGAGATCATTCATTAAACCTGTCTCATTACACAATACCAGATCCAAAATAGCCTGATCCCTGGTTGGATCCACAATAGGAAACTGTCCCGAATACACTCTCTGAATTCTTGCTCATTCTACCTCTGCCAATTTGATCTTCCCAATCTACATGAAGGTCAAAGACACCCATGATTAATGTACTGCCTTTTTTACATGCCTTCATTATCTCCTGATTAATTCTCTGTCCTACAGTATAGCTACCATCAGAGGGCCTATAGATTACTCTCAACAGTGTCCTCTTCCCCTTATTATTTCTTACCTCTACCATATGGATTCTACATCATCCGATCCAAGATCATTTCTTGCTATCGTGCTTATTCCATCTCGTACTAACAAAGCTATCCCACCACCCTTTCCTTCCTTCCTGTCCTTTCGAAAAGTCACATACCCCCGAATATTTAGTTCCCAGCTTTGACCACCTTGTAACCATGTCTCTGTAATGGCTATAAGATCATACCCATTAGTCAGAGAGGGTTCTCAGAACACAAACTGTTCTGCACCTAGCTCTCTTGGAGCCTCTTGATTATCTGACGACTGACGTCTTGGTCACATCATTAATAACCTCATGGTCTCAGTAACATATCCATTAAACCATTACTCTACATCCTCCGGTTTTGGACTCCATCACAAATGGAAATACTTTCTCTAGGTCTACCCTATCAGATCCTTCACAATCTTAAAGATCTTTATCAGGAATACGTCCAACAGAGTTCAAATCTCCAGTTAGAGATCTGATATTTAGATCTGGCTTTGAGTCAAAGAGATTAGAAGAGTTGAAAGCATGGTCCTCATAAAAAAAAAGTTTGATTGAAAACTCTATTAAAGAAAGCTGTTGGATAGGCTATTGGCCCAGTGTGTTTCCGTTTGCTAGCAGGGACCAGGAAACTTGTGCACTGTGTGGTGATTTTCCACCTCCATAAGCCTGAGCTCATCCACACCTTTGCTGTCTGTATCCTAACTCACACCAGGCCCTGTTCACCCATCACCCACTGTGCTCACTTGCCTACATTGGCTCACCAACACCTTGGACTTGGTGTTAGATTTTGTTTGATTATCATTCCTGTGTAGCAACTTAGGTAATTTTACTATATTAAAGGTGCTATAGCAATGCAAGTTGTTGCTGTTGTCACTGCTGTAATGGTCCCTAGGCTGGAAACATGGCTGGAAATTGGAAGGTGGTGCCTACCTGTCTCACCTCCACTGTCCCATTGGCCGAGCAGTAGCTCTGGGCTGTAGCTCAGGGCCTGGCTCAGACCCAGGATCAAGTTCTACTCTGGTCCTGGCTCATGTGAGGCTCGGACTAGGTTCAGGCCTTGGCCCAGGCCCAGGCTCAGGCTCTGGAGAAGGTAAGTTCAGGTCTATGCCAGTTCTGGTCTACACTCAGCCCTAGGCTGTGGGCTTAGGCTCAGGCTGAAGTTCATGTCCAGGCTCAGGCTTAAGACTCAGGCCTAGGTTAAGGCCTAGGGCCAGGCACAGGCTCTAGTTCGAGTCCTGGCTCAAACCCAAGTGCAGGCCCAGGCCAATTGCCATTACCTAATGGCCACACGCCTTCCAGCACGCCCCTTCAATAAGGAACAGGGCATCAATGGCCACCATTGTGGCCAGTATCCCTGCCCTAACTGTTAACCTAGCATTAGCGATGGAGCCGGGGCCCTTCTTAGTTGGTCGGACCCAGTACACGACCCAGTAGTGCACCTACCCACTTAGTCACCATGGAGCTCAGACTTTACCACTCTCAGTATATAGGCAGCACGTTCCGTTCTCAACATGAGCCCTGCCCACTCCTGAGATCTGAGCTCACTTTTCACTCCATACATATTTAGGGGGGAATTTTATGGAGTCTGCAAGAGTGGGAAATGTGGCATGCCAGGTGACTTAATTAGGTGGGATGAGAAATTTTGATTTCTTGACAGTGGATTGAGATGCAGAGGTAAAGTCAGCAGCATGTTCGTGGTGTGTCGAAAATTATTCTGATGGGCTACTGCTTGAAATATATTTGGACACCATGAATACTCATTAAACCTGGAACAGTTTTCTATAAAGTTCCACCCTTGGGATAAAGAATCTTGTAGCACCCGGTTCACGATGGCGAGCTCCAGTCAGCTTTGTGCAGTTGTGTCTGAGGTCAGTGCTTTTCCTTTGTTGAACTCCAGGGCATAAGAGAGGGGAACCGGAGACTGGCAGCTCGCACAGAAGCTCAGGACCGGTAAGGGTGAGTCAGTGGTGAGGGCCTGCGGAGTGCGGTCGGAGGCATGGACCAGACCCAGGGTGGACAGAGGGTGGTGTCAGGGGCATGGAGGAGTGACGTGGGAAGGGCCTGGCATTTTGGGTGTGGTGGGGGGGTGTGGGGGATGGAGACAGTCAGTCAGGGTAAGAAAGTGAGGGCCTAAAGGGTGGTGTCAGTACTGTCCAAACGAGGGTCCATCCCAGGGTGTTGGGCTGGTGGAGTCCTTACAGGGTTTTGAGTTCACCGACAATATTTCAATCACCCCCCCCCAATGAGATTGCTCTTGGACAATGTCTTTTACAAGGGAGGGTCAGCTGAACTTGCAGGTTCAACCATGTCCCACAGAGTGGTGGGTACAACACTGGACACTGTCTTGAATATTCAATAAAGATTGAACGCAGAAACACCATGGTTAGAATTTTCCCCCCATTGGGGGGAGTTGTGTGGGGATTTAGGGGGGGTGGGGGGTGGGCGCAGGTGGGCACAGACCTGATTGGCGCCCCCAGATTGGGTCCACGCCGCCATTTCACGTGGGCGGGCCAATGAAGGCCTGCCCAGTGTGACGCAGACCCGGAAGCACTGAGCTGGGGTGGGGGGTGGGGGTGGGGTTCCCTGAAAGAGAACAGGAATCTTTCTCAGGCACAGAGGTGCCTTAGGGAGATTAGTCTTAAGTTTTAACAGTTCAATAAATTGTTGGAAAAATTTTTCTGACACGTCCCCTCATGTGAAACTGGGACATGTGCATTCATTTCAATAAAAATTTGCGACAAGATTTAAAATCGTTCATGAAACCTCATCCCGCCCGTGGATGAGGTTCAATCGAAAATGTGAAGGCCGCCTGGACTCTTCATCTCCCCCCCCCCACCGCCAACTTTAAGTTTGGATGGGCAGCTCAGTTAGTGATTTAAATTGTTAGTTAAATGGCGTTAATGGGCCTTTGTCAGTTCAGGGGGAGGTGCGCAGCCAAGTCAGCTGTGCACCCGCCGAACTGAAAACCTAAATGCCGCGCGGTGACTTCAGGACCCACGCCCAGCGTCACCCCGTGTCATTTTACACCTCGGCGAGTGAGCCCCTCCCCCGCTCGCCGAGCCGAAGATTCTCCCCCACATTGTTTCCTCCACAATAAAGCAAATGTCACCAACTCTCCTGTAGCCGTCAATGCGTGCCAACTATGAGGAGTGTCGGTACATTTGGCTCTTTGACCAAGCTAGTCCCAGCAAATAATGCTGACGCACCCATGAATAAAGGGAAATCAATGCCATGCAAAATATTTACACGTGAAATTTAGTTTTGCAAAACACCCTCGTGCTCTCAAGTCTTATTCTGATGGCAATTTAGTTGGGCAGGAAAGTTGTGACCATGATACAGAGCCTCCCTGTGTGCCCAGCAGCAGGCTCTTTAATAGGCTGCCTGTAGGTGCAGCACTGTCAGCGGACAATGGGTTTCGCCAACGAGAAGTCCCTCAGCCATTAAATCGAACGTGTTTTACACGCGCACTGCTGGCCCCTAGAAGTTTCGTTATAGTTACATAGAAAAGGGCAACAAGAGAGAAAGCAAAAGTGGCCCATAGTTACAGCCATGGCATTGGGAATGACATGCTGTTTACAAAATCCAAGCCTAAGTTACAATATTTAGCGTAAAATACATAAATGATTAAAAAGACAGCACCTATTTCCTCAACTTGTGTTAGTGGTAACTGAGAATTTAAGAGGTGTCACAACATTAAATTGTCCAAATAATCTGTCACTGTCTCCATTACTTGGCCACTTCAGACCAGCCAGTTCCCCTCCCAGAATGCAAAGCAGTAAAAACTGGGAAATAAGAACACTAGTCTGAACTGGTCTTGTATACCTTAAAATGGAACACCGGTAAAAATTGGGACATAAGAGTACTGGTCCGAACTGTTTTTCCCTTGGACCGTCCTTTGTGGTAAGGCTGCTAATATTGGCCTGAAAGCCCCAGATCCTCTAACTGAAACAGTATCTCATTCTGCATCCAACCTGGAGAAATATACCCTTAGACAATCAGCAATAAAGGAAGGCTTGCATTTATATAGTGCCTTTCACAACCTCAGGAGGCTCCAAAGTATCTTGCAGTCAATGAAGGTAGTTATTGTTGTAATGGAGGAGCTGTGACAGCTAACTTTTACACAGCACGATCCCACAAACGGCAATGTGATAGCGACCAGATCATAGTGATTTGGACAGATCACTACTTTGAGGAAGGTCAGGGGACTTCTCCCTGGGCCAATGTTCATCCCTCAACAAAAACAGCATCACGATAAAACAGATTATCTGGTTATTTGTATCTCACTGTGGAATCTTGCTGTGCATAAATTGGCTGTCACATTACAACAATGACCACAATTTGGGGGGACAATGGTATGGTGGTAATGTCACTGGATTAGCAATCCTGAGGCCCAGGCTAATTCTCTGGGGACAGGGGTTCAAATCCGCCCCCCCCTCCCCACGGCAGCTGATGGAATTTAAATTCAATTAATAAATCTGGAATTGAAAACTAGTCTCAGTGATGGTCACCATGAAACTATCATTGATTGCTGTAAAAAAAAAACCCATCTGGTTCCTGTAGGGAAGGAAATCTACTGTCCTTACCTGGTCTGGCCTACATCTGACTCCAGACTCACAGCACTGACTTTTAAATGCTCCCTGAAATGGCCCAGCAAACCACTCAGTTCAAGGGCAATTAGGGATGGACAACAAATGCTGGCCTTGCCAGTGACGCCCTTATCCCATGAAAGAATAAAAAAAAGGCCTAAATATCCCTGAAGCGCTTTGGGATGTCTTGAGGCTGTGAAAGGTGCTATAGAAATGCAAGGTTTTTCTCAGTGTTGAGGAATGGGGTGGGGGTGGGGGGAGGAACTGGGGGGGGGGGGGAGGAAAGGGGCCAGGGTGGGGGCAAGGTGGTGGGGAGGCGAATGCACAAAAAAAGCCAGAATGGGATGGTTAATGAATGCATGAGGGTGATGCAAGGCTGGAGAAGAATGTGCAGAAAGGGCTGGTTGAGGCCATTGAGGGAAGTTAAGTTGAGGATTTCAAATTTAATGTTGTGGAATAAAAGCACTGCATGGGGTGATCGTTCTTTGACTTCATTGCCAGCTTGCATTCAGGCTTTTTTGCCAAATGATCAATGCCCCCTAATATATAAGTAGCTCGATGTTTATTATTGAGCTCTTCATAATTCACTGAGGCCTGCAACCCTCAAGTCTGGACCATAGTTCTGGAATGGCTTCATAAATCATCCATAGTACTCTGCCAAATTATCCTGTACAACCTATCCATTCTATCACTCATACAAAAATCTGTCACACCTCACTTGTGAGTAATGGGTGTTTCACACCTGTGAAAGGCAGTCTCAGGGCTGTGTGTGAAAGCTTTTAATTAAAGCAGTATGATCCATTAGTTCTTGTCACTGATTTGATGGAACTCACCTATATCTTTAACCTCCTCCAGCCCTACAACCCTCTGAGATCTCTGCACTCCTTCAATTTTGGTCTCTTATGCATTCCTGATTTTAAGTAGTCTGGCACTGGTGGCCGCACCTTCAGCTGCCTGGGCCCCAAGCTCTGGGATTCTCTCTTTAAACCTCACCACCCATCTCTACCGCTCTCTCCTCCTTTAAGACACTCCTTAAAACCTACCTCTTTGACCAAGCTCTGACCAAGCTTTCTGGTCACTTGACCAGATTTTCAAAAATCAAAACCAGGGCACATTGAAAATGATCAATAAAGTAAATTACATCACTTTAAAACAGATTATTATAATGGCATATGCATTAACACCATCTCTATTATACACTGCAATATGATTTATTTTAGTTTCTTCATACAAAAGTTTAATATCAGACAAATTATATTGACCAATTGCTTTATATTAGCTAGTACTAAACTTTAAATTGAGTTTTGACTAGCTCAAGGACAGAAGAGTTATCGCGTTCATTGATGTTATCTTACCTCTATTCCTGATGACTGGAGTACTTCTCCGGGGAATGAATTTCCTTCAGGAAGACCTGGACAACATCCAGGCTTGGGCTGATAAGTGGCAAGTAAGATGTGTGCTACATAAGAGCCAGGCAGTGACCATCTCCAGCAATTGAGAATCTAACCATCTCCGCTTCTACACTTCCACAAAGTGGGTTCTCTCAGTGTAATTTTGGGCAGTGCACCTACCAGTTCCTATGGGAATATCCCTCACTCAGTGCTTGCAGCTCTCTCCTCAGCACCACTACAGCCCACATCATTACTTGTGGCCTTTGCTCCGGCTGTTGACTCACCAGGTGAGGCCATTGCACCTCCACACCCCTGAATAGCGGCTGCAACAAACAGACTAATACTCACGAGATAAAAACAAAAAGATAAAAACAAAATACTCACATTGGGTCACTGTGAATTTTTAGATGTCAATGTGTAATTTCCAGTCCGCTAGACGGTTGCATGAAACGTGAAGGATCCAGGAGGGGAAAAACTGAAAACCAGAACATGTGAAGGATTTGAGGAAATTGTCGCGACACTGGGACGTTGAATGAAAATCTGGGACTTCCCCGGCAAAACCGGGACATCTGGGCACCCTATCATCTGTCCTAATACCTTGGTGCAATGTCAAATTTTGTCCGATAAGCATTCCTATGAAGTGCCTCGGGACATTTTAGTACGTTAACGGTGCTATGTAAATGCAAATTGTTGCTATAACGTGGAAGCTTTACATTGCAAAGTAATGGTAGGTAGATGCAGACATGGAGAATGTACGCACCACACAAAGATTGACAAATCATGTACCAACTTGTCCCAAATTACTTTTTAAATGGGCGTGTGCTTGGCACCAAGTAGGAAAGAAAAGCTTGCATTTCTATAGCACCTTTCATGACAGGCCATCCCAAAGCAAGTTCCATCCAATCCAATACTTTTTATGGAGTAGTCACAGCCGTAATGTATAGATTGAACAACAAGGTCCCACAAAGAGCAATGTGATAATGACCAGACCATCTGTTTTTAGTGATGTTAGTTGAGGGCCAAATATCGAGCAGGATCCTGGGGAGAATCCCCCTGCTCTATGTCTACCTGAGGGAGTAAAAAAGACCTCAGTTTAATATCACATTGGAAAGGTTGCACCTCCAACAAGTGCAGCACTCCCTCGGTAGCGGCACCGGGAGTATCAGCCTTAATTATGGGCCAACATTTCTGGGGCGGGTCTTGAACCAACAATCTCTGACTCAACAAGTGAGAATGCTATCGACTGACCACATTGTACAACCTTAACTGACACGGGACCAAATGAGCAAAAAAACGTTAAAGAAGAGGTTTCAAGGAAGTCGCTCTTAATTAGGAAGAACGTTCCAGGATATGACCAACTACAATCCCATTTGTTCTTTTTTCTGCCCTCCCTCCACATTCCTTATTCCAGCCCCTGCTGACGATGCCGATTTCCACTGGGACACAGTTCCAAGGTGAGGTTGGTTCACCTCTACCTTGTTTCCTTTCTGCGTCTGTGAGTCCATCGAACGACGGAGACTTACAACACCGAGTGGAGACCGCTCGTACTAACCCATCCTTGATTGCTGCTTAATTGAACATCCCAGAGTGAATCCAACCAGTCCACCCTCTCTCTTGTTGGTTCTGCTCTTGTCTTTGGTACTGACGAGGCTGAGGGGGTGGGAGTTGGTGGGGGGGTGGGGGGGGCGGGGGTGGTTTTATTGTGGTGTTTAGAATTATAAGTGGCCCAGGTAGAGTGGATGGGAAGGACCCCTTCTCCTGAGCAGAGAGGTCAATAACCAGGGGACAAAGATTTAAAGTAATTTCTAGAAGGACTAGAGGGGAGTTGAGGAGGAATTTCTTTACATCGAGGGTGGTGGGTGCCTGGAACACACTGTCTGAAAGGGTGGGAGAGAGAAACATTTATCACATTTAAGAAACAGTTGGATATGCCCTTGAGGTGCTATAGCCTAAAGAGTTAAGAACCAAGAGCTGGGAAGTGGCATTAGACTGGATAACTCTTTCCTGGCTGCACAGACATGATGGGCTGAATGTCTCCTTCTATGCCATAAAATTTCTGTGTTTCTATTGGCTGAATTTTCAGGACCCTGAAAGTTTTTAGCAGTTGGGACAATTTCCTGTCACTTTCGTAGCGGCAGAGTGCTTCCCGAAGCAGATTTTACAGGAAGCGCCCAATCCTGAGGCCTCTCTGGGATCACCGTCCAATTAGGGACAGCATCCAGGTTGTGGCAGTGAGAGGGCGAGACTGCAAGGCTCACTGCCACCTTCTCCAGGGCAGTTAGAGATGGGCAATAAATGCCGGCCTTACCAGCGATGCTCACACTCCAGTAGCAAGGAGAAACCAAAAGATGATATATAATATTATGTCATACTATAGCAGTCGAATCCTTTCCCCCACTCAATGCCCACATTCACAGGTCCAGAGTGCTACTGGCCAGAACCCATCTTTGGTCCCATTATTGTTCTGTGTGACTTAATATTCTTACCTTTACAAGGGTGCAGAATCTGTACGATAGTATAGTGATTATGATATTGGGCTAACAATGCAGAGGTTGGACATTCAGTCCCACTGTGTTAGGAGCTGTAGTGTTGCTATCAGTAAATTTTGATCGGTTGTAGGTTGTCACCAAAAACAATCCATGAAAGCTGCTCGATCGTTGTTAAAAAAAAACCAACTGGCTCATTCATACCCTTCAGAGAAAGGAATCTGACACACTTACGCATTTCAGGCCTACATTGTTTCCAGTCTTGAGCAATGTGACCGATTCTTAATGCCTTCAGGGCAACTAGGTATGGACCTTGTAATACCGCCTGATCTTCCTCGGCCCAAGAAGAAATCAAAGCTCATGAACCACAACAAGACTAGATCAGAGTATTGGAAGGGTAAGCTTTGAAGGAAGCTTGAATCATGGACCTTTGCTTCTGTTCTGGAGGGGGGGGTTCCACCCTTCCACTGGCTTAAAAACTCTCACACTCCTGTTCCGATGAACCTGAAATCTTAACTTCTGTTTCCCTCTCCACAGATGCTGCCAGACCTGCTGAGTATTTCCAGCATTTTTTGTTTTTATTTCATGTTTCCAGTATCTGCAGTATTTTGCTTTTGTATTTTTTTGAAGATGTTTAGCTTGAAGAGGCCATCAAGTGGCTAGATTGAATTGAATCTTTTAAGATTGCAAAAGGAATTGACAGAATGGTTCTGAGGAAGTTGTTTCCACTGGTTCGTACCTCAGATGACATAATTGGGAAGCGTAGTTGAGCAGATCTTATTCAGAAGATAGGAGGATGTGGACTATATTAACAGGGAACAATGCTAAACTGAACAGTGTGACTGGGGTGAAGAGATTTTTTCTTTCAGCAATGCCATAATTTTAAAATTCTCATCCTTGTTTTCAAATCCGCCTTGGCCTCACCACTCCCCAACTCTGTAACCTCCTCCATCCCAACAACCCTTCTGCGTTCCTTCAACTCTAGTTCCTTGTCTATTCCCCCCACCCCACACTTCCTTCGGTTTCACCATTAGCAGCCGTGCTTTCAGATCAGAACCCCAGAATTGTCACGGTGTAGAAGGAGGCCATTCGCCCCCATCGTGTCTGCACCGGCTCTCTGAGCATTTTAACTTAGTGCCAATGTGATGACACAGCCGGTGGTAAATGCTGAACTACTCAAATCCCAGAGGAAAGCTTGAAATAACTGTCACAACTAATTTTCAATGTGCTTAAATTTCGAGATGCGCGCCTTGAGTTCAGTAGTAATAAGACCACCAAGTCTTATAGATTTTTTACAAAGCTAGAATAAACATTTATTAATAAGGGAAATGTCGAGGCCCTAAGCTCCAGAATTCCCACCTTAAACCATCCCACCTCATCAAACTTCTCTCCTCCTTTAGTATGCTTCTTAAAACCTAACTCTTTGACCAGGCTTTTGGTCATCTGTCCTAATATCTCCTTATGTGGCTTGGGGTCAAGTTTAGCCCGATTAATGTTCCTGTGAAGTGCTTTGGAATGTTTTACTGTATTAAAGGTGCTATATAAATGCAAGTTTTGTTGTAGAGAGAAGTGATTGAGAAATATGAAGTTTCTTTTTATGCATGGGCGTCACTGACAAGGTCAACATTTGTGGCCCATGCCTAACTGCCCTTTCAGAGGGCAGTTAAGAGTCAGCCACATTGCTGTGGGTATGGAGTCACATTTAGGCCAGACCAGGTAAGGATGGCAGATTTAGTGAACCAGATGAGCTTTTACAATAACTGATGTCAGTTTCATGATCACCATTACCGAGACTAGCTTTCAATTCCAGATTTGTTACTTGAATTTAAATTCCACTAGCCACTAAGGTGGGATTTGAACTTGTGCCCCTAGAACATTAGACTAAGTTGCTAGATTATTAGGCCAATAACATTACTGTTACGCCACCACCTTCCCCAAGCAAAGCTGTAGCGGACCTACCGGAAATCTGCAGGCTAGTTGAGTTAATATTCTTTCAATATTCCTCCATTCGTTAGATTTTATGCGGAAACCACGATTAACAACAACCCCCAACATTTATACAAACGCAATAATATCGCAAAACCTCCCAAGATGCATCACAGCAAAACTGACACCGAGCCCCATAAGGTAGACATCAGATCATGTGACCAAAAGCTTGGTCAAAGAAGTTGGTTTTAAGGAGGGTCTTAAAGAAGGAAGGGTTGCATGATCAGAAAGACCTGGAACGTGTGTGCATAAATCTTTGAAAATGAACAGGATAAGTTGATAAGATGGTTAAAAAATCATTTCTGGTCCTTGGCTTTATTACTAGAAAGCAAGGAATTTCTGCCAAACCTTTGTAAAACACTGGTTAGGCCTCAGCTGGAGCAGTATGTCAAATTCAAGTTATCACACTTTAGGAAGGATGTCAAACCCTTGGAGAGGATGTAGAGGAGATTGACTACAATGGGCCCAGGAATGAGGGACTTTAGTTAATGTGGAGGGACTCGGGAGGCTGGAATTGGTCTTGTTAGAGCAGAGAAGGTTATGGAGAGATTTTATGGAGTTGCTCAAATTCGTGAGGGGTTTTGATGGAGTAAGTAAGGACAAATCATTGCCAGTGGGAGGAGAGTCAGTAACTTAGAGGGCACAGGAAGAACGTGCAGGGTTACTGGGAGATAGTGGGGGAGTGGCACTAAGTGAACCATTCATTCAGAAAGCTGCCACAGGCATGATGGGCCAAATGGCTTCATTCTGTGCTGTAACAACTCTGTGACTCTATGAATTGGCAAAAGAATCAGCGGGAGAGATGAGGAATTTTTTTTTTTAACGCAGCGAGTTGTGACCTGGGAGGCGCTGCCTGAAAGGGTGGGTTGCAGATTCGATAGGAACTTTCAAAAGGAAATTGGATAAATTCTGGGCTATTAGGAAAGAGCGGAAAGGAATGGGACTAATTGACCAACTCTTTCAAAGAGCCAGAAGAGACGATGGGTCAAGTGGCCTCCTTCAGCACTGTTTCATTCTATAAAATAAATGCAGAACATCAAGAGGACACAAATGAGCATCGACAGGACCACGGAACCGATTTATGCGTTGACAACTTTGTGTTAATCAGAACCCACAGAGGAATTTCAACTCCCTAAGGTGAAGAATAGTGTGTGGTGAAGCTTCATGGGGTTTCTATGAGCTTTTCCTCCCCTCACCTTCACTCAGTAATGGATTGGGGGCTTTGGAACTTTGTTCCTGCAGCTAAGTAGCTCCAGATTACAGGGAGGCTCTATTCACAAGCGGCTCCGACCCTGGTATTGAATGAAAACAGAATGACCTGGAAAAACTCAGCAGGTCTGGCAGCATCGGCGGAGAAGAAAAGAGTTGACGTCTCGAGTCCTCGTGACCCTGGTATTTAATGAGTTGTCCTAACACCACAGGATAGTCATGCATCCATACTTGACAAGGACAGAAAAGATTGCTAACATATTTTTTGACAAGGCAGGCAGCCAACCCCTGGGGTGGAACAGGGCAATCTCAGGTCAAAGCAGTTTAACCAGCTGGAGGGGAGGGGGAGCCTGGGTGAGTGCTACTCCAACATAAACAGTCATTAGTAACAAGCTGGTGCCTGGACTATCCCTTCTTGACAATCAGATTTGGTTGGATGGGTATGTGGGTGGAGGAGGGGCTGGGACAGAAGGTTCTGCTTGAAGTTGCTACAATTAAGCTGCCTTTACACTGCATCTCATCTCTATCTCTGTAATCTCCTCCAGCCCCTACAACCCTCCGAGATCTCTGCGCTCCTCCAATTCTGGCCTCTTGAGGATCCCTGATTTTAATCACTCCAGCATTGGCAGCCATGCCTTCAGCTGCTTGAGCCCCAAGTTCTGGAATTCCCTCCCTAAACGTCTCTGCCTCTCCACCCCTCTCCCCTCCTTTAGGATGTCCCTTAAAGCCTACCTCAAACCAAGTTGTTGCTCAATTGCCCTAATACCTCTTTAAGTGACTCAGTGTCAATTTTGGGCTGATAAAATTCAGAAACATAGAAACTAGGAGCAGGAGTAGGCCATTCAGCCCTTCCAGCCTGCTCCACCATTCAATATGATCATGGCTGATCCTCAACACTGTGCTCCCACTCACTCCTCATGCCCCTAGAGTCTTTTGGAGTCTAAAAATCTATCTATTTTCTTTTTAAATATATTCAGTGACTTGGCCTCCACAGCCTCTGTGGTAGAGAATTCCACAGGTTCACCACCCTCTGAGTGAAGAACTTTCTCCTCATCTCAGTCTTAAATGGTCTATCCCGTATCCTGAGACTGTGACCCCTTGCTCTAGACCCCCCCAGCCAGAGGAAACATCATCCCTGCATCCAGTCTGCCCAGCCCAGTCAGAATTTTATATACTTTAATGAGATCCCCTCCCATTCTTCTAAACTCCAGTGAATACAGGCCTAGTCGACCCAATCTCTCCTCATATGACAATCCTGCCATCCCAGGAATCAGTCTGGTAAACCTTCGCTGCACTCCCTCTATGGCAAGTATATCCTTTCTTAGGTAAGGAGACCAAAACTGCACACAATACTCCAGAATGAATGATAAAGTGATATGGCGCAGCTGGAGATCACTTGGCCCATCATGCTGTACTAGCTCTAGAGCTATCCAATTAGTCCCACACCCCTAATCTTTCCACTCATGTTCTTGTTCTATCAGAATTAATTCATTCCTGCTGCTAATTGTAGAAGCCTCAAGAATGGCTGTGCATGCGCATTAGGCCCACAATACGATAATTTGGTAGGTCCTGTCAAATGCAGCGTGGAACTGGAGTCACGTGTTGTTCAGTGAGGTTCCCGTCCCTGAAAGGCATCAGTTAACCAGTGATCCAGGAGTTTCCTAATCTTCACCCTAATCTTGAGAAGGCATTGGAAAGTTTTGCTGCATCAGAGCTTGCTCTCTATGTACAGCGCAGTGGTTTTGTGACTGGACCAGCAACCCAGTAGACCTGCAGTGATAATCTAGAGATATGAATTTAAATCTCACCATAGCAGCTGGGGAAGTGAATCTCTTTTAATTAAATAAATCTGGGATTCAAAATAAAAACAGTATCAATAATTGTGACATTGAGACGACTGGGTGGTTGTAAAAATCCATTTAGTTCAGTAATGCCCCTTAGGGAAGGAAATCAGCTGTCCTTACCCAGTTCGACTTAGGTGTGACTCCAGACCCACAACCAAATTGTGAAGTGACCACTCAGTTGTGCTAAACCACAGCAGATAGGTCAACGAGCTATTGTTTGCTGCCTTGACCATGCTGGAGTCTCCAGGAAGTCACCAAATCATAGAATTGTTGCAGCACACAAGAAGGCCATTCAGCCCGTCGGGTGTGTGCCTGCTATCCGATACTGTCCAGGGCACTTGCTGCACGCAAAAAAATACCCAGGGCAAAAGTCAGTAAAAAAAAACTCAGTGTGCACTTTTTCCATTTTCTACATCTTTGTTTATTAATTAGTAATGCAACATATGCAAGATGGGGAAGAAGGCTCTCTGACTCTCACTCAAGGAGCATCCATCTGGATGAGGAAGAGTTTATTTGTTTTTCAGTTGGCATGGAAAGATGCTGATCGTGAAGACGGATGTGTTGGACAACTGTTGTCATGTAGAAAACATAGCATTCGCACACTCAATCCCAGAGGGAAAAGGTTCAGTGTAACTGAGTGACAGTCAAGAGCGCTGTCTGGCCTGGCTATGTTTTGTCCACAAGGTAACAACTGTTCGTACCTGGGTGGCTTGATCTGTCAGATGTGATCCGTAAGGTAGTAAGCATCACGCCCAGCCCAGGATTTGGTCCAAACTGCCACACCCAGGGAAAATGACCCGTTCCTGCTTTTTGCGATAATCCAAAAGAAATTCCAGGCACAGATCCAGCTCCCTGCTGTCTCCAGTAGTAACCCAAAGACTTCAGTGCTTTTGGAACCACTGTTTACTGGTGTCGGATTAGCACTGCGGGTGATGCTAGGACTGTGTTGTGGGTACTTTACAAAATAGAAATAGTGCTAGGGTTGCCAACCCTGCAGGATTGGCCTGGAGTCTCCCGGGCCAGGATTTGGCTACCCCTCCCTCCCGACAGGATGTTAGGGTCTGAATGGAGATTTAACTGGCTCTCCACACCCGCTGGGGGGAGACACACCGCAGCGGGGCCAAAACAGCCTGGCCCAGCAACTGAAGGTCAATCTCCAGGACACTGCTGCATGCAACCCCTGGAGAAAAATTGCCAGGGCATTAAAAAAATATATTATTTTTTCACAGAACCATATAATTTTTACAGCACAGAAGGAGTCCATTCGGCCCATTGTGTCTGCGCCAGGTCTCTGAGCAAACAATTCACTTAGTGCCGTTCTCCTGCATTCTCCCCATTACCCTGCACATTCTTCCTCTTCAGAGAGTAGTCTGTTCTGGTGAAGAGTCATACGGACTCGAAACGTTAACTGTGTTCCTCTCCGCAGATGCTGCCAGACCTGCTGAGTTTTTCCAGCTATTTTTGTTTTTGTTTTGGATTTCTAGCATCCGCAGTTTTTTTGCTTTTATCTTCCTTTTCAGAGAGCAGTCTAATTCCCTTTTGAAAGCTTCGATTGATCCAGCCTCCACCACACTCAGGCAGTGCATTCCAGACCCTAACCACTTGCTGCGTGAAAAAGATTCTCTTCATCGTGCTATTGCTTCTTTGGCAAATCGCTTTAAATCTGTGCCCTTTCATTCTTGATCCTTTCAGGTGTGGGAACAATTTCTCCCTATCTACTCTGCCCTGACCTCTCCTCATTTCGAACACCTCTATCAAATCTCCTCTCAGCCTCTTTCTCTCCCAGGAAAACAGTCCCAACTTCTCCAACCTATCTTCATAACTGAAGTTCCTCATACACAAATGGCAGAATTCTCGTGAATCTTTTCCGCACTCTCTCCAAAGCCCTCACATCCTTCCTAAAGTGACACCCAGGTTTGGACACAATTCTCCAGCTGAGACTGAACTTGTCTTGCACAAGTTCAACATAACCTTGTACTCTTGTACTTTATGCCCCTATTAATAAAGCCCAGGATACTGTATGCTTTATTAGCCGCTCTCTTCACTGTCCTGCCACCTTCAGTGATTTATGTACACATACACTCGGGTCCCTCTGCTCCTCCACCCCCTTTACAGTTGTACATTTTGTATTGTCTCACCATGCTCTTCCTATCTAAATGAATCACTTCACATTTCTCTGCATTTTTGTCATTTCCTTTGAACATCTCAACATTAAACATTGAACATCATCATTATAAAAGTACTGAAAATGGGAATAAAAAAGCTGTTTGGCTGACAGTCAAGCATCATCCAATTGGGGAATGAGTCTTTTTGAGTTCAGTTGGTGTAGGAAGGCAGCATGTCACAAGGATGGATGTGTTGGCCGACTGATGGCTGGAGCGTGGGGGAAGGTCATGTGATGGAGCCTCCAAGAATATATTTAATCACTGTTGGCAACCGCAGTTACAATCAGACATGTTTTTCTAAGCAGAAAGCTCAATAACCAGGCCAAGGCAGATCAGTTGTAAAATTTTTACTGATCTTCCTCCTCCCACCTCCCCCTGACTCTGTACTGAGTTTACTGATTATGCCCAGAGAGTATAATCCAGGCTAACTCACCCAGTGCCTGTACTGAGGAGCACTGCACTGTCAGAGGGTCAGTACTGAGGGAGTGCTGCACTGTCAGAGGGTCAGTACTGAGGGAGTGCTGCACTGTCAGAGGGTCAATATTGAGGGAGTGCTGCACTGTCAGAGGGTCAGTACTGAGGGAGTGCTGCATTGTCAGAGGGTCAGTACTGAGGGAGTGCTGCACTGTCAGAGGGTCAGTACTGAGGGAATACTGCACTGTCAGAGGGTCAGTACTGAGGGAATGCTGCACTTCAGAGGGTCAGTACTGAGGGAGTCTGCACTGTCAGAGGGTCAGTACTGAGGGAGTGCTGCACTGTCAGAGGGTCAATATTGAGGGAGTGCTGCACTGTCAGAGGGTCAGTACTGAGGGAGTGTTGAAGTGTAAGAGGGACAGGACCGAGGGAGTGCTGCACTGTCAGAGGGTCAGTACTGAGGGAGTGCTGCACTCTCAGAGGGTCAGTACTGAGGGAGTGCTGCACTGTCAGAGGGTTAGTGCTGAGGGAGTGTTGCACTGTCAGAGGGTCAGTACTGAGGGAGTGTTGCACTGTCAGAGGGTCAGTACTGAGGGAGTGCTGCACTGTCGGAGGGTCAGTGCTGAGGGAGCATTGCACTATCAGAGGGTTACTACTGTGGGGGTGCAGCACTGTCAGACGGTCAGTACTGAGGGAGTGCTGCACTGTTGGAGGGTTAGTGCTGAGGGAGTGTTGCACTATCAGAGGGTTACTACTGTGGGGATGCGGCACTGTCAGAGGGTCAGTACTGAGGGAGGGCTGCACTGTCAGAGGGTTAGTGCTGAGGGAGTGTTGCACTGACAGAGGGTTAGTGCTGAGGGAGTGTTGCACTGTCAGAGAGTCAGTACTGAGGAAGTGTTGCACAGTCAGAGGGTCAGTACTGAGGGAGTGCTGCTCTGTTGAAGGTGCCATTTTTCAAATGAAACGTTCACTGAGGGCTATTTTTACCCTCTTAGGTGGAGGTAAAATATTCAAAGAAGGGGGATGTTCTCCCTGATGTCATGGACCAATATTTATCCTCCAAGTAACATCACATGTTTATTTCATTCCTTGTTTCATGGGAACTTGCTATTTGCAATTTGTCTGCCACATACCCTTCGTTACAGCTCTGACTACACCGAAGAAAAAGTACTTCATTGGCTGGAATGCAGTTTGGGATGTTCTGAAGATGGGAAAGGGGCTACATCAATGCATTTTCTTTCTTTAGAAACCTATTGGGTTTGGGGAAATTGTCCTCTGCGGCTTTGCGGGTGTGGGAAATTGATGATGAGCTGTGTGATTCTGCTGGTCCTCTGTTACTGCTCCTTGAGCAGTCAGAGATAGCTTTGCCAACCACAGCACATGACTGAGGAGAACATTCTCATTCTCATGGAAACTCAGCTGAGGAGTCAGTTGACTGATTCAGTGCACAGAACTCAAAAGAGAAACAACCTTTTTGAACGAGTTCCATTTGTTCTTCCAAAACAACCACAACTTGTATTTATGTAGCACCTTTAACATAATAAAACATCCCAAGGCGCTTCATAGGAGCATTGTAAAATTTGACACTGAACGACGTGAGGAGATATTAGATCACATGACCAAAAGCTTGGTCAAGGCGTCTTAATGTCTCCGAGTAAGGGGAAGGCCATTTAGGACTGAGATGAGGAATTTCTTCACTCAGAGGGTGGTATTCTCTACCCCAGAGGGCTGTGGAGGCTCAGTCATTGAGTATATCCAAGACAGAGATCGATAGACTTTTAAATACTAACGATGTCAAGAGATATGGGGATAATGTGGGGAAATGGCATTGCAGTAGGTGAACAGCCATGACCTAGTTGCATAACGGAGCAGGCTTGAGGTGCTGAATGACTTACCCCTGCTCCTATGTTCCATAAAGGAGGAAAGAAAGGTAAAGAGGTAGAGAGGGGTGGGGAGGGAATTCCAGGCTTTAGAGCCTAGGCAACTGAAGGCGCGGCCACCCATGGTGTAACAATTGAAATTGGGAACGTTTGAGGGGCCCAAATTGGAGAAGAACAGATATCTCGGAGTGTTGTGGGACTGGAAGAGTTTACAGAGATAGGGAGGAACATGCCCATGAGGATTTTGAAAGCAAGGATGTGCACTTTAAAATCAAGACATTGCTTGATCGAGAGCCACTGTAGGTCATTAAGCTGAGGGGTGATAGGATAATGGGGCATCAGGCCATGGGCAGCAGAGTGTCGAATAAATTCCACCTCACAGAGGGTGGAGGGTGCGAGACCAGCCAGGAGTGATTGGAATAGTCAAGCCTAGAGGAAATGAAGGCAGGGGTGAGGGTTTCAGCAGCAGACAAGCTAAGGCGGGGAGGACAGAGGTGGAAATAGGTGCTTTAAGGACTCGAAACATCAACTCTTTTCTTCTCCGCCGATGCTGCCAGACCTGCTGAGTTTTTCCAGGTAATTCTGTTTTTGTTTTGGATTTCCAGCATCCGCAGTTTTTTTGTTTTTATCTCTGTGCTTAATTGACTGCCACTGCTCTTCAAGAAATGCCTACCTCCTTGAAGAAGTTCTGTTCGTTTCTGCGACAAGATTTCCGTACCTCTCTTTTGCCTTGCTCACCTTCATTGCTTTCCATTTCCCTCCTGGTGTTTGACAAGGTGTTTACTAAAACCCGCTTTCACAGCCATATCTCCTTTCTCAGTGACTGTCTCCATCTCCAACTTACCCCACGTGGATTTCAACTGAAATTCCACCCCTCATGTTTCGAACCCACCCAGGATTACAGGTATCTCCGGGACATAAAACGTTTCTCGGACTGCTGTTCCCATCACATTCTGAAATCCACACTCAGTGCCATGCGCCGCTATATGAACACACTCGACCTCTCCCTCCAGCAGCACCACCGTACCCTTTTTCAAAGCTGCGCGTGCCCCCAGTTTCATTTTATTCTTCGGCTCATCCGACGCCTCAACAAGAAACTTTTTCTCTTTCTCTCAAGTGCTAAGGAACGCAAGCTCCAACAACTCATCGACACCAACACCCATCTAGGACCCTCCACCCCTGCCTGTCCCTCCGGCCTCACCCCATCTTCCAATCCCAGCCCCAGCCGTGTATTCACTATACCCCCTGACCTTCCCCTCTCCGATGCTGAACGTTCAGTGCTCAGCAAAGGACTTAGTTTCATACCCTTATGCCCTCACCTCAATGAATTTCGGGCTCGGCATGATGCTGAACTCTTCTTCCGCCGTCTTCGTCTCCGGGCTCACTTCTTTGGGCAGGAGTCCTCTCCCCGTTCAATGGATCCTTTTACCCATCTCCGATATTCTCCCTCCACCTGGACCCCTCCCTCTGGATTCTTACCTTCTCTTGATCTTTTCATTGAGAACTGTTGGCGCGACATTAGTCGTCTCAATTTCTCTGCTCCTCTGACCCATTCTAACCTGTCTCTCTCTGAACTTACTGCACTCCATTCTCTCAGGTCCAACCCTGACATTGTCATCAAACCCGCTGACAAGGGTGGTGCTGTTGTTGTCTGGCGCACTGACCTCTACCTCGCGGAGGCTGAGCATCAACTCGCAGACACTTCCTCCTACCTCTCCCTGGATCATGACCCCACCACTGAACATCAAGCCATTGTTTCCAGGACTGTCACTGACCTCATCTCCTCTGGGGATCTTCCTCCCACAGCTTCCAACCTGATAGTCGCCCAACCTTGGACGGCCCGCTTCTATCTCCTACCCAAAATCCACAAACAGAACTGCCCCGGTAGACCGATCGTCTCAGCTTGCTCCTGCCCCACAGAACTCATTTCTCATTATCTTGACTCCCTTCTCTCTCCCCTTGTCCAGTCCCTTCCCACCTACATCCGTGATTCCTCTGACACCTTACGTCACATCAACAATTTCCAGTTCCCTGGCCCCAACCGCTTCCTCTTCACCATGGACGTCCAATCCCTCTACACCTCCATCCCCCACCAGGATGGTCTGAGGGCCCTTAGCTTCTTCCTCGAACAGAGGCCCGAACAATCCCCATCCACCACTACTCTCCTCCGTCTGGCTGAACTTGTTCTCACACTGAACAGTTTCTCCTTCAACTTCTCTCACTTCCTCCAAATAAAAGGTGTGGCTATGGGTACCTGCATGGGCCGCAGCTATGCCTGTCTCTTTATGGGGTATGTGGAACATTCCTTGTTGCAGTCCTACTCCGGCCCCCTTCCACAACTCTTTCTCCGGTACATCGATGATTACTTCGGTGCTGCTTCATGCTCTCGTCGGGAACTGGAAAAATTTATTAATTTTGCTTCCAATCTTCACCCCTCCATCATTTTCACGTGGTCCATCTCTGACACTTCCCTTCCCTTCCTTGACATCTCTGTCTCACTCTCTGGTGATAGACTGTCCACCAATATCCATTACAAACCCACCGACTCCCACAGCTACCTCGACTACAGCTCCTCACACCCCGCTTCCTGTAAGGACTCCATCCCATTCTCTCAGTTCCTTTGCCTCCGTCGCATCTGTTCTGATGATGCAAACTTCAAAAACAGTTCCTCTGACGTGTCCTCCTTCTTCCTTAACCGAGGTTTTCCACCCATGGTAGTTGACAGGGCCCTCAACCGTGTCTGGCCCATCTCCCGTGCATCCACCCTCACGCCTTCTCCTCCCTCCCAGAAACATGATAGAGTCCCCCTTGTCCTCACTTATCACCCCACCAGCCTCCGCATTCAAAGGATCATCCTCCGCCATTTCCACCAACTCCAGCATGATGCCACCACCAAACACATCTTCCCTTCACCCCCACTATCGGCATTCCGTAGGGATCGTTCCCTCCGGGACACCCTGGTCCACTCCTCCATCACCCCCTACTCCTCAACCCCCACCTATGGCACCACCCCATGCCCACGCAAAAGATGCAACACCTGCTCCTTCACTTCCTCTCTCCTCATCGTCCAAGGGCCCAAACACTCCTTTCAAGTGAAGCAGCATTTCACTTGCATTTCCCCCAACTTAGTCTACTGCATTCGTTGCTCCCAATGTGGTCTCCTCTACATTGGAGAGACCAAACGTAAACTGGGCGACCGCTTTGCAGAACACCTGCGGTCTGTCCGCAAGAATGACCCAAACCTCCCTGTCGCTTGCCATTTTAACACTCCACCCTGCTCTGTTGCCCACATGTCTGTCCTTGGCTTGCTGCATTGTTCCAGTGAAGCCCAACGCAAACTGGAGGAACAACACCTCATCTTCCGACTGGGCACTTTACAGCCCTCCGGACTGAATATTGAATTCAACAACTTTAGGTCTTGAGCTCCCTCCCCCATCCCCACCCCCTTTCTGTTTCCCCCTTCCTTTTTTTTCCAATAAATTATATAGATTTTTCTTTTCCCACCTATTTCCATTATTTTTAAATATTTTAAAATCTTTTATGCTCTCCCCACCCCCACTAGAGCTATACCTTGATTACCCTACCATCCATTCTTAATTAGCACATTCGTTTAGATAATATCACCAACTTTAACACCTATGTGTTCTTTTGTTCTATTGTTGTTGACATCTTTTTTTTGATCTGCTTCTATCACTGCTTGTTTGTCCCTACAACCACACCAACTCCCACCACTTCTCTCTCTCTCTCTCTCTCTCTCTCTCTCCGCCACCCCCCCCACCCCCCCCACCCCCCCCACACCTTAAACCAGCTTATATTTCAACTCTTTGTTGGACTCGAATTCAAGTTCTGTTGAAGGGTCATAAGGACTCGAAACATCAACTCTTTTCTTCTCTGTCGATGCTGCCAGACCTGCTGAGTTTTTCCAGGTAATTCTGTTTTTGTTTTGGATTTCCAGCATCCGCAGTTTTTTTGTTTTTATATTGTTATTGCTTTAAGGATGACAGGAATATGTGGTCAGAAGCTCATTTCAGAGTGAAGTTTGACACCAACACTTTGAACAGACTGGTTCACGTTCAGACAGTTGCCAGGGAGAGGGATGGAGTCAGTGGCTAGCAACCAGAGTATTGGCAGAGATCAAAGACAATGCCTTCAGTCTTCAGAATATTCAGTTGTAGGAAACTTCTGCTCGCCCAGTACTAGGTGCAGCCTAGGTTAGAGATAGCAGATGGGGCCAAGTGAGGTGGCAGTCAGGTAGAACTGCATGTCATCAGTGTACACCAACACTGTATTTTGGGATGATACAGTTGAGGGGCAGCATGAAGATGAGAAATAAGACACGACCGAGGATAGATCTTCGAGGATCAGCAGAGCAGGAGAGGGAAGATAAGCCATTGCAAGTGATTCACTAGATGGAACCAGGTAAGTACAGCCACACCCAGTTTCTTTTCCTTTATTCATTCATGGAATGTGGGTGTCACTGCCTAGGCCAGCGTTTATTGCCCATCCCTAATTGCCCGTGTTTAGAAGGCATTTAAGAGTCAACCACATTGCTGTGGGTCTGGAGTCACATGTAGGCCAGACCAGGTAAGGATGGCAGATTTTCCTCCCTAAAGGGCATTAGTGAACCAGATGGGTTTTTACACCAATCAACAATGGTTATCATCAGACACTTAATTCCAGATTTATATTGAATGGAAATTGTATTATCAGCCGTGGGTGGATTTGAAGCCGTGTCCCCAGAGCATCATGGCTGGATGGAGGTGGAGAGGGGTCGGAAAGCTCTCTGGAAAATGATTTCTCCACCTTGCTTTTTTTGCTTTCTCCTCTCAAAGTGGCAGAAGGTGTAGGGGGGACATGAGGAAGAACGATTTTACGCAGAGGGTAGTGGGTGTCTGGAATTCGCTGCCCAAGTTGGTGGTAGAGGCAGAAACTCTAAACCCTTTTAAAAGGTACCTGGATATGCACCTAAATTGCTGTAAGCTGCAGGGCTATGGGCCAGGTGCAGGAAGGTGGGATAAGAAAGGGCGCCTGGGTGGCCTTGGGCTGGCATGGACAAGATGGGCCGAATGGCATCCCTCTGTGCGGTAACATTTCTATGGTTCTATGGTTTTAAAGCTGCTGATGTGTGGTTGTTCTAAGGCATTACCCAACCCACTGCACAACCCCCAACACCAGAGCTGCCTACTCTGATTGGATGTAATCCTGAAGGCAACATCACATGGACCTCCCAACCTTGATTCCATTTCAATTGCTCAAAGCAAATGTAAAAATCTTCTTTAACACCATCATCACTAAGGGAGAACTGCATTGTCACTGAGGGAGTGCTGCACTGACACTGAGGGAGTGATGCATTATCACCGAGGGAGTGCTGCATATCACTGAGGAGTGTTGCATTGTCAATGAGGAATACTATACAGTCACTGAGGGAGTATTGCACTGTCACTGAGCGAATGCAGCCCTATCACTGAGGCAGTGCTGCATTGTCACTGAGGGAGTGCTGCGATTGCACTGAGGGAGTGTTGCATTATCACCGAGGGAGTGCTGCACTATCATTGAGGGAGTGTGCATTGCCATTGAGGAGTGCTATACGGTCACTGAGGGAGTGCTGCATTATCTCTGAGGGAATGTGGCACTGTCACTGAGGGAATGTATTCTCACTGAGGGAGTGCTGCACTGTCACTGAGGGAGGGTATTCTCACTGAGGGAGTGCTGCATTGTCACTGAAGGAGTTTTGCATTGTTACTGAGGGAGTGTTGCACTGTCACTGAGGGAGTACTGCACAGTTATTGATGCAGTTTTGCATTGTCACTGATGGAGTTTTCCAGTGTTGCATTGTCACTGAGGGAGTGCTGCACTGTCACTGAGGGTGTGTTGCACTGTCACAGAGTGAGTGCTGCACAGGCACTGAGGAAGTGTTGCACTGCCATTGAGGGAGTGCTGAATTTTCAACTGAGGGAATGTAACATTGTTACTGAGGTTTTGTTGCACTGTCTCTGTGAGAGTGCAGCATATTCAACTGAGTGAGTGTTGCACTGTCTTTGAGGAAGTGTTGCATTGTCATGAAGGGAATGTTGCACTGTTATTGAGTGAGTACTGCAGAGTTACTGAGCGAGTGCTGCACTGTCACTGAGGGAGTGTTGCACTGTCACTGGGGGAGTGCTGTACTGTCACTGAGTGAGTGATGCATTGTCACTAATAAGGCATTGCACTGTTACTGAGGGAGTGATATATTATCAGTGAGGGAGTGCTGCACTGTCATGGAGAGGGTGTTCCCTTGTCACTTAGTGAGTGCTGCACTTTCACTGAGGGAGTGATACATTGTCACTGAGGGAATGTTGCGCTGTCACTGAGGGAGTGATGCAATGTTACTGAGGGAGTGCTGCACTGTCACTGAGGGAGTGCTGCAATGTTACTGAGGGAGTGCTGCACTGTCACTGAGGGAGTGCTGCACTGTCAGTGAGAGAGTGCTGCACTGTCAGTGAGAGAGTGCTGCAAAGTCACTGAGGGAATGTTGCACTTTCACTGAGGGAGTGCTGTACTGTCACTGAGGGAGTGATGCATTGTCACTGAGGGACTGCTGCACTGTTACTGAGGGCATTTTGGATTGTCACTGAGGGAGTGCTGCACTGTCACTGAAAGGGTGCTGCATAGGAACTGAGGAAGTGTTGCACTCTCAGTGTGGGAGTGCTGAATTTTCAACTGAGTGAATGTAGCATTGTCAGTGAGGGAGTATTGCACTGTCACTGAGGGAGTGCTGCAATATCGCTGAGGGATGGCATCCTCACTGAGGGAATGTTGCATTCTCACTGAGGGAGGGCTGTACTGTCACTGAGGAAGTGATACATTGTCACTGAGTGAGTGCTGCATTGTCAGTGAGGGAAAGTTGCACTGTCACTGAGGGAGTGCTGCACTGTCACTGAGGGAGTGCTGCACTGTCACTGCGGGAGTGTTGCACTGTCACTGCGGGAGTGTTGCACTGTCACTGAGGGAGTGTTGCACTGTCACTGAGGGAGTGCTGCACTGTCACTGAGGGAGTGTTGCACTGTCACTGAGGGAGTGCTGCACAGTCACTGAGGGAGTGTTGCACTATCACTGAGGGAGTGCTGCAATATCTCTGAGGGAATGTTGCACAGTCACTGAGGGAGTGTTGCACAGTCACTGAGGGATTGTTGCATTGTCATTGAGGGAGTGTAGCACTGTCACTGAGGGAGTGCTGCACTGTCACTGAGGGAGTGCTGCACTGTCACTCAGTGAGTGCGGCATTGTCACTGAGGGAGTGCTGCATTGTTAGTAAGGGAGTGTTGCACTGTCATTGAGTGATCGCTGTACTGTCACTGAAGGATTGTTGTATTGTCACTGAGAAGGCATTGCACTGTTACTGAAGGAGTTATATATTATCAGTGAGGGAGTGCTGCACTGTCATTGAGGGAATGTTGCACTGTCCCTGAGGGAGTGCTGTACTAGTACTGAGCGAGTGATGTATTGTCACTGAGAAGGCATTGCACTGTCACTGAGTGAGTGAGATATTATCAGTGAGGGAGAGCTGCCCTGTCACTGTGGGAGTGTTGCATTGACACTTAGGGAGTGCTGCACTTTCACTGAGGGAGTGATGCATTGTCACTGAGGGAGTGCTGCACTGTCACTGAAGGAGTGCTGTACTGTCACTGAGGGAGTGTTGCATTGTCACTGAGGGTGTGTTGCACTGTCACGAACGGGGTGTTGCATTGTTATTAAGGGAGTGTTGCACTGTCACTGAGGGAGAGATGCATTGTCACTCAGGGAATGTTGAGCTGTCACTCAGGGAGTGCTGGACTCTCACTGAGGGAATGCTGCACTGTCATTGATGGAGTTTTCCACTGTTAATGAGGGAGCGTTGCATTGTCACTGAGGGACTGCTGCACTGTTACTGAGGGCATTTTGGATTGTCACTGAGGGAGTGCTGCACTGTCACTGAAAGGGTGCCGCATAGGAACTGAGGAAGTGTTGCACTCTCAGTGTGGGAGTGCTGAATTTTCAACTGAGTGAATGTAGCATTGTCACCGAGTGAGTGTTGCACTGTCACTGAGGAAGTGCAGCATTTTTAAATGAGGGAATGTTGCATTGACATTGAGGGAGTGCTGCGCTGTTACTGAGGGTGTCTTGGATTGTCAGTGAAGGAGTGTTTCACAGTCACTGAGGGAGTGCTGCAGAGTTACTGAGCGAGTGCTGCACTGTCACTGAGGGAATGCTGCACTGTCACTGAGGGAGTGTTGCACTGTCACTGAGGGAATGCTGCACTGTCACTGAGGGAGTGCTGCACTGTCACTGAGGGAGTTTTGCACTGTCACTGAGGGAGTGCTGCACTGTCACTGAGGGAGTGTTGCACTGTCACTGAAAGAGTGCTGCATTGTCACTGAGGGAGTTTTGCACTGTCACTGAGGGATTGCTGCACTGTCAATGAGGAATGGCATCCTCACTGAGGGAATGTTGCATTCTCACTGAGGGAGTGCTGCACTGACACCGAGGGAGTGTTGCATTGTCACTGAGGGAGTGTTGCATTGTCATTGAGGGAGGGTTGCACTGTTACTGAGGGAACGTGGCACTGTCACTCATGGAGTGATGCATTGTTACTGAGGGAGTGTTGCACTGTCACTGAGGGAGTGCTGCACTATTATTGATGGAGTTTTGCATTGTCACTGATGGAGTTTTCCACTGTTAATGAGGGAGTGTTGCATTGTCACTGAGGGAGTGCTGCATCATCATTGAGTGAATGCTGCATTGACAGTGAGGGAGTGCTGCACTGTCACTATGGGTGTGTTGCACTGTCACAGAGTGAGTGCTGCACAGGCACTGAGGAAGTGTTGCACTGCCATTGAGGGAATGCTGAATTTTCAACTGAGGGAATGTAACATTGTCACTGAGGTTTTGTTGCACTGTCACTGTGAGAGTGCAGCATTTTCAACTGAGGGAGTGTTGCATTGTCTTTGAGGGAGTGTTGCACTGTCATTAAGGGAGTGCTGCACTGTTATTGAGTGAGTGCTGCAGAGTTACTGAGCGAGTGCTGCACTGTCACAGAGGTAGTATTGCACTGTCACCGAGGGAGTGCTGTACTGTCACCGAGTGAGTGATGCATTGTCACTAAGAAGGCATTGCACTGTTACTGAGTGAGTGATATATTATCAGTGAGGGAGTGCTGCACTGTCACTGAGGGAGTGTTGCGTTGACACTTAGGGAGTGCTGCACTTTCACTGAGGGTTGTTGCATTGTCATTAAGGGAGTGCTGCACTGTTACTGAGTGAGTGATGCAATGTCATTGAGGGAGTGTTGCACTGTCACTGAGGGATTGCTGCACTGTCAATGAGGAATGGCATCCTCACTGAGGGAATGTTGCATTCTCACTGAGGTAGTGCTGCACTGACACCGAGGGAGTGTTGCATTGTCACTGAGGGAGTGTTGCATTGTCATTGAGGGAGGGTTGCACTGTTACTGAGGGAACGTGGCACTGTCACTCATGGAGTGATGCATTGTTACTGAGGGAGTGTTGCACTGTCACTGAGGGAGTGCTGCACTATTATTGATGGAGTTTTGCATTGTCACTGATGGAGTTTTCCACTGTTAATGAGGGAGTGTTGCATTGTCACTGAGGGAGTGCTGCATCATCATTGAGTGAATGCTGCATTGACAGTGAGGGAGTGCTGCACTGTCACTATGGGTGTGTTGCACTGTCACAGAGTGAGTGCTGCACAGGCACTGAGGAAGTGTTGCACTGCCATTGAGGGAATGCTGAATTTTCAACTGAGGGAATGTAACATTGTCACTGAGGTTTTGTTGCACTGTCACTGTGAGAGTGCAGCATTTTCAACTGAGGGAGTGTTGCATTGTCTTTGAGGGAGTGTTGCACTGTCATTAAGGGAGTGCTGCACTGTTATTGAGTGAGTGCTGCAGAGTTACTGAGCGAGTGCTGCACTGTCACAGAGGTAGTATTGCACTGTCACCGAGGGAGTGCTGTACTGTCACCGAGTGAGTGATGCATTGTCACTAAGAAGGCATTGCACTGTTACTGAGTGAGTGATATATTATCAGTGAGGGAGTGCTGCACTGTCACTGAGGGAGTGTTGCGTTGACACTTAGGGAGTGCTGCACTTTCACTGAGGGTTGTTGCATTGTCATTAAGGGAGTGCTGCACTGTTACTGAGTGAGTGATGCAATGTCATTGAGGGAGTGTTGCACTGTCCCTGAAGGAGTGATGTACTAACACTGAGCGAGTGATGCATTGTCACTGAGAAGGCATTGCATTGTCACTGAGGGAGTGATATATTATCATTGAGGGAGTGCTGCACTTTCACTGAGGGAGTGATGCATTGTTATTGAGGGAATGTTGCGCTGTCACTGAGAGTGTGTTGCAATGTCACTGAAGGAGTGTTGCATTGTCACTGAGGGAGTGTTGCACTGTCACTGAGAGATTGTTGCACTGATACTGAAGGAGTGCTGCACTGTCACTGAGGGACTGATGCATTGTCACTGAGGGAATGTTGCGCTGTCACTGAGGGAATGTTGCGCTGTCACTGAGCGAGTGCTTTACTGTCACTGAGGGAATGATGCACAGTTACTGATTGAGTGCTGCAGAGTTACTGAGGGAGTGTTGCACTGTCACTGAGGGAGTGTTGCACTGTCACTGTGGGAGTGCTGCACTGTCACTGAGGGAGTGATGTATTATCAGAGAGGGAGTGCTGCACTGTCACTGAGGGAGTGATGCATTGTTACTGAGGGAATGTTGCACTGTCACTGAGGGTGTGTTGCAATGTCACTGAAGGAGTGTTGCATTGTCACTGAGGGTGTGTTGCACTGTCACAAACGGGGTGTTGCATTGTTATTAAGGGAGTGCTGCACTGATACTGAAGGAGTGCTGCACTGTCACTGAGGGACTGATGCATTGACACTGAGGGAATGTTGCGCTGTCACTGAGGGAATGTTGCGCTGTCACTGAGCGAGTGCTTTACTGTCACTGAGGGAATGATGCACAGTTACTGATTGAGTGCTGCAGAGTTACTGAGGGAGTGTTGCACTGTCACTGAGGGAGTGTTGCACTGTCACTGAGGGAGTGTTGCACTGTCACTGAGGGAGTGTTGCACTGTCACTGAGGGAGTGTTGCACTGTCACTGAGGGAGTGCTGCACCGTCACTGAGGGAGTGATGTATTATCAGAGAGAGAGTGCTGCACTGTCACTGAGGGAGTGATGTATTATCAGAGAGGGAGTGCTGCACTGTCACTGAGGGAGTGATGTATTATCAGAGAGGGAGTGCTGCACTGTCACTGAGGGAATGTTGCACTGTCACTGAGGGAGTGTTGCACTGTCACTGATGGATTGCTGTACTGTCACTGAGGGAGTGTTGCACTGTCACTGATGGAGTGATGCATTGTCACTGAGGGAGTGTTGCACTGTTACTGAGGGAGTGATGTATTATCAGAGAGGGAGTGCTGCACTGTCACTGAGGGAGTGATGTATTATCAGAGAGGGAGTGCTGCACTGTCACTGAGGGAGTGATGTATTATCAGAGAGGGAGTGCTGCACTGTCACTGAGGGAGTGTTGCACTGTTACTGAGGGAGTGCTGTACTGTCATTGAGGGAGTGTTGCACTGACACTGAGAGAGTGCTATATGGTCACTGAGGGATTGCTGCATTATCTCTGAGGGAATGTTGCTGTCTCTGTGGGAGTGCTGCACTGTCACTGCAGGAGGGCATTCACACTGAGGGAGTGCTGCATTGTCACTGAGAGAGTTCTGCATTATCACTGAGGGAGTGCTGCATTGTCACTGAGGGAGTGTTGCATTGCCACTGAGGGTGTGTTGCATTGTCATTGAGGGAGGGTTGCACTGTTACTGAGGGAATGTTACTTTTTCACTGAGGGGGTGTTACCTTGTCACAGAAGGAGTAATGCACTGTCACTGAGGGAGTGCTGCAATATCTCTGAGGGAACATGGGGCCCTGTCACTCATGGAGTGTTGCACTGTCATGAGGGACTGTTGCACTGTGACTGAGGGAGTGATGCATTGTTACTGAGGGTGTGCTGCACTGTCACTGAGGCCATGCTGCATTGATGGAGTTTTACATTGTCACTGATGGAGTTTTCCACTGTTAATGAGGGAGTGTTGCATCATCATTGAGTGAGTGCTGCATTGTCAGTGAAGGCGTGCTGTACTGTTACTGAGGGAGTGATGAATTGTCACTGTGAAGGCATTGCACTGTCACTGAGGGAGTGATGTATTATCAGAGAGGGAGTGCTGCACTGTCACTGAGGGGGTGCTGCACTGTCAGTGAGGGATTGTTGAACTGACACGGAGGGAGAGATACATTGTCTCTGAGGGAATGTTGAGCTGTCACTCAGGGAGTGCTGGACTCTCACTGAAGGAATGTTGCACTGTCATTGATGGAGTTTTCCACTGTTAACGAGGGAGTGTTGCATTGTCACTGAGGGAGTGATGCATTGTCACTGAAGGTGTGCTGCACTGTCACTGAGGGAGTGCTGCACTGTCAGTGAGAGAGTGCTGCAAAGTCACTGAGGGAATGTTGCACTTTCACTGAGGGAGTGCTGTACTGTCACTGAGGGAGTGATGCATTGTCACTGAGGGACTGCTGCACTGTTACTGAGGGCATTTTGGATTGTCACTGAGGGAGTGCTGCACTGTCACTGAAAGGGTGCCGCATAGGAACTGAGGAAGTGTTGCACTCTCAGTGTGGGAGTGCTGAATTTTCAACTGAGTGAATGTAGCATTGTCAGTGAGGGAGTATTGCACTGTCACTGAGGGAGTGCTGCAATATCTCTGAGGGATGGCATCCTCACTGAGGGAATGTTGCATTCTCACTGAGGGAGGGCTGTACTGTCACTGAGGAAGTGATGCATTGTCACTGAGTGAGTGCTGCATTGTCAGTGAGGGAAAGTTGCACTGTCACTGAGGGAGTGCTGCACTGTCACTGAGGGAGTGCTGCACTGTCACTGCGGGAGTGTTGCACTGTCACTGCGGGAGTGTTGCACTGTCACTGAGGGAGCACTGCAATATCGCTGCGGATTGTTGCACAGTCACTGAGGGAGTGCTGCAATATCGCTGAGGGAATGTTGCACAGTCACTGAGGGAGTGCTGCACTGCCACTGAGGAATGGCATCCTCACTGAGGGAATGTTGCATTCTCACTGAGGGAGTGCTGCACTGTCACCGAGGGAGTGTTGCATTGTCACTGAGGGAGTGTTGCATTGTCATTGAGGGAGGGTTGCACTGTTACTGAGGGAATGTGGCACTGTCACTCTTGGAGTTATGCATTGTTACTGAGGGAGTGTTGCACTGTCACTGAGGGAGTGCTGCACTGTTATTGATGGAGTTTTGCATTGTCACTGATGGAGTTTTCCACTGTTAATGAGGGAGTGTTGCATTGTCACTGAGGGAGTGCTGCATCATCACTGAGTGAATGCTGCATTGACAGTGAGGGAGTGCTGCACTGTCACTATGGGTGTGTTGCACTGTCACAGAGTGAGTGCTGCACAGGCACTGAGGAAGTGTTGCACTGCCATTGAGGGAATGCTGAATTTTCAACTGAGGGAATGTAACATTGTCACTGAGGAAGTGTTGCACTGTCACTGTGAGAGTGCAGCATTTTCAACTGAGGGAGTGTTGCATTGTCTTTGAGGGAGTGTTGCATTGTCATTAAGGGCGTGCTGCACAGTTATTGAGTGAGTGCTGCAGAGTTACTGAGCGAGTGCTGCACTGTCACAGAGGTAGTATTGCACTGTCACCGAGGGAGTGCTGTACTGTCACTGAGTGAGTGATGCATTGTCACTAAGAAGGCATTGCACTGTTACTAAGTGAGTGATATATTATCATTGAGGGAGTGCTGCACTGTCACTGAGGGAGTGTTGTGTTGACACTTAGGGAGTGCTGCACTTTCACTGAGGGTTGTTGCATTGTCATTAAGGGAGTGCTGCACTGTTACTGAGTGAGTGATGCACTGTCATTGAGGGAGTGTTGCACTGTCCCTGAAGGAGTGATGTACTAACACTGAGCGAGTGATGCATTGTCACTGAGAAGGCATTGCATTGTCACTGAGGGAGTGATATATTATCATTGAGGGAGTGCTGCACTTTCACTGAGGGAGTGATGCATTGTTACTGAGGGAATGTTGCGCTGTCACTGAGAGTGTGTCGCAATGTCACTGAAGGAGTGTTGCATTGTCACTGAGGGTGTGTTGCACTGTCACGAACGGGGTGTTGCATTGTTATTAAGGGAGTGCTGCACTGATACTGAAGGAGTGCTGCACTGTCACTGAGGGAGTGTTGCACTGTCACTGAGAGATTGTTGCACTGTCACTGAAGGAGTGCTGCACTGTCACTGAGGGACTGATGCATTGTCACTGAGGGAATGTTGCGCTGTCACTGAGGGAATGTTGCGCTGTCACTGAGCGAGTGCTTTACTGTCACTGAGGGAATGATGCACAGTTACTGATTGAGTGCTGCAGAGTTACTGAGGGAGTGTTGCACTGTCACTGAGAGGGTGTTGCACTGTCACTGTGGGAGTGCTGCACTGTCACCGAGGGAGTGTTGCATTGTCACTGAGGGAGTGTTGCATTGTCATTGAGGGAGGGTTGCACTGTTACTGAGGGAATGTGGCAGTGTCACTCTTGGAGTTATGCATTGTTACTGAGGGAATGTTGCACTGTCACTGAGGGTGTGTTGCAATGTCACTGAAGGAGTGTTGCATTGTCACTGAGGGTGTGTTGCACTGTCACAAACGGGGTGTTGCATTGTTATTAAGGGAGTGCTGCACTGATACTGAAGGAGTGCTGCACTGTCACTGAGGGACTGATGCATTGACACTGAGGGAATGTTGCGCTGTCACTGAGGGAATGTTGCGCTGTCACTGAGCGAGTGCTTTACTGTCACTGAGGGAATGATGCACAGTTACTGATTGAGTGCTGCAGAGTTACTGAGGGAGTGTTGCACTGTCACTGAGGGAGTGTTGCACTGTCACTGAGGGAGTGTTGCACTGTCACTGAGGGAGTGCTGCACTGTCACTGAGGGAGTGATGTATTATCAGAGAGGGAGTGCTGCACTGTCACTGAGGGAGTGATGTATTATCAGAGAGGGAGTGCTGCACTGTCACTGAGGGAGTGATGTATTATCAGAGAGGGAGTGCTGCACTGTCACTGAGGGAATGTTGCACTGTCACTGAGGGAGTGTTGCACTGTCACTGATGGATTGCTGTACTGTCACTGAGGGAGTGTTGCACTGTCACTGAGGGAGTGATGCAATATCTCTGAGGTAACATGGGGCACTGTCACTCATGGAGTGTTGCACTGTCATGAGGGACTGTTGCACTGTGACTGAGGGAGTGATGCATTGTTACTGAGGGTGTGCTGCACTGTCACTGAGGCCATGCTGCATTGATGGAGTTTTACATTGTCACTGATGGAGTTTTCCACTGTTAATGAGGGAGTGTTGCATCATCATTGAGTGAGTGCTGCATTGTCAGTGAAGGCGTGCTGTACTGTTACTGAGGGAGTGATGCATTGTCACTGTGAAGGCATTGCACTGTCACTGAGGGAGTGATGTATTTTCAGAGAGGGAGTGCTGCACTGTCACTGAGGGGGTGCTGCACTGTCAGTGAGGGATTGTTGAACTGACACGGAGGGAGAGATGCATTGTCTCTGAGGGAATGTTGAGCTGTCACTCAGGGAGTGCTGGACTCTCACTGAAGGAATGTTGCACTGTCATTGATGGAGTTTTCCACTGTTAACGAGGGAGTGTTGCATTGTCACTGAGGGAGTGATGCATTGTCACTGAAGGTGTGCTGCACTGTCACTGAGGGAGTGCTGCACTGTCAGTGAGAGAGTGCTGCAAAGTCACTGAGGGAATGTTGCACTTTCACTGAGGGAGTGCTGTACTGTCACTGAGGGAGTGATGCATTGTCACTGAGGGACTGCTGCACTGTTACTGAGGGCATTTTGGATTGTCACTGAGGGAGTGCTGCACTGTCACTGAAAGGGTGCCGCATAGGAACTGAGGAAGTGTTGCACTTTCAGTGTGGGAGTGCTGAATTTTCAACTGAGTGAATGTAGCATTGTCAGTGAGGGAGTATTGCACTGTCACTGAGGGAGTGCTGCAATATCTCTGAGGGATGGCATCCTCACTGAGGGAATGTTGCATTCTCACTGAGGGAGGGCTGTACTGTCACTGAGGAAGTGATGCATTGTCACTGAGTGAGTGCTGCATTGTCAGTGAGGGAAAGTTGCACTGTCACTGAGGGAGTGCTGCACTGTCACTGAGGGAGTGCTGCACTGTCACTGCGGGAGTGTTGCACTGTCACTGCGGGAGTGTTGCACTGTCACTGAGGGAGCACTGCAATATCGCTGCGGATTGTTGCACAGTCACTGAGGGAGTGCTGCAATATCGCTGAGGGAATGTTGCACAGTCACTGAGGGAGTGCTGCACTGCCACTGAGGAATGGCATCCTCACTGAGGGAATGTTGCATTCTCACTGAGGGAGTGCTGCACAGTCACCGAGGGAGTGTTGCATTGTCACTGAGGGAGTGTTGCATTGTCATTGAGGGAGGGTTGCACTGTTACTGAGGGAACGTGGCACTGTCACTCATGGAGTGATGCATTGTTACTGAGGGAGTGTTGCACTGTCACTGAGGGAGTGCTGCACTGTTATTGATGGAGTTTTGCATTGTCACTGATGGAGTTTTTCACTGTTAATGAGGAGTGTTGCATTGTCACTGAGGGAGTGCTGCATCATCACTGAGTGAATGCTGCATTGACAGTGAGGGAGTGCTGCACTGTCACTAAGGGTGTGTTGCACTGTCACAGAGTGAGTGCTGCACAGGCACTGAGGAAGTGTTGCATTGTCACTGAGGGAGTGCTGAATTTTCAACTGAGGGAATGTAACATTGTCACTGAGGAAGTGTTGCACTGTCACTGTGAGAGTGCAGCATTTTCAACTGAGGGAGTGTTGCATTGTCTTTGAGGGAGTGTTGCATTGTCATTAAGGGACTGCTGCACAGTTGTTGAGTTAGTGCTGCAGAGTTACTGAGCGAGTGCTGCACTGTCACTGAGGTAGTATTGCACATTCACCGAGGGAGTGCTGTACTGTCACCGAGTGAGTGATGCATTGTCACTAAGAAGGCATTGCACTGTTACTGAGTGAGTGATATACTATCAGTGAGGGAGTGCTGCACTGTCACTGAGGGAGTGTTGTGTTGACATTTAGGGAGTGCTGCACTTTCACTGAGGGAGTGCTGCATTTCAACTGAGGGAATGTTGCAATTTCACTGAGGGTTGTTGCATTGTCATTAAGGGAGTGCTGCACTGTTACTGAGTGAGTGATGCACTGTCATTGAGGGAGTGTTGCACTGTCCCTGAAGGAGTGCTGTACTAACACTGAGCGAGTGATGCATTGTCACTGAGAAGGCATTGCACTGTAATTGAGGGAGTGATATATTATCATTGAGGGAGTGATATATTATCATTGAGGGAGTGCTGCACTGTCACTGAGGGAGTGTTGCATTGATACTTAGGGAGTGCTGCACTTTCACTGAGGGAGTGATGCATTGTTACTGAGGGAATGTTGCATTGTCACTGAGGGTGTGTTGCACTGTCACGAACGGGGTGTTGCATTGTTATTAAGGGAGTGCTGCACTGATACTGATTGAGTGCTGCAGAGTTCCTGTGCGAGTGCTGCACTGTCACTGAGGGAGTGTTGCATTGTCACTGAGGGAGTGATGCATTGTCACTGAGGGAGTGCTGCACAGTCACTGAGGGAGTGATGCATTGTCACTGAGGGAATGTTGCGCTGTCACTGAGCGAGTGCTTTACTGTCACTGAGGGAATGATGCACAGTTACTGATTGAGTGCTGCAGAGTTACTGAGGGAGTGTTGCACTGTCACTGAGGGAGTGCTGCACTGTCACTGAGGGAGTGACGTATTATCAGAGAGGGAGTGCTGCACTGTCACTGAGGGAGTTCTGCATTATCACTAAGGGAGTGCTGCACAGCCACTGAGGGAATGTTGCACTGTCTTTGAGGGAGTGTTGCACTGTCACTGAGGGAATGTTGAGCTGTCACTGAGGGACTGCTGGACTCTCACTGAGGGAGTGTTGCACTGTCATTGATGGAGTTTTCCATTGTTAATGAGGGAGTGATGCATTGTTACTGAGGGACTGCTGCACTGTTACTGAGGGCATTTTGGATTGTCACTGAGGATGTGCTGCACTGTCACTGAAAGGGTGCCGCATAGGAACTGAGGAAGTGTTGCACTCTCAGTGTGGGAGTGCTGAATTTTCAACTGAGGGAATGTAGCATTGTCAGTGAGGGAGTGTTGCACTGTCACTGAGGGAGTGTTGCTTTCTCACTGAGGGAGTGCTGCACTGTCACTGAGGGTGTGCTGAAATGTCACTGGGGAATGTTGCACTCTCAGTGTGGGAGTGCTGAATTTTCAACTGAGGGAGTGCTGCACTGTCACTGAGGGAGTGCTGCACTGTCACTGAGGGAGTGTTGCACTGTCACTGAGGGAGTGCTGCACTGTCACTGAGGGAGTGTTGCACTGTCACTGAGGGAGTGCTGCACTGTCACTGAGGGATTGTTGAACTGACACGGCGGGAGAGATGCATTGTCTCTGAGGGAATGTTGAGCTGTCACTCAGGGAGTGCTGGACTCTCACTGAAGGAATGTTGCACTGTCATTGATGGAGTTTTCCACTGTTAACGAGGGAGTGTTGCATTGTCACTGAGGGAGTGCTGCATCATCACTGAGCGAATGCTGCATTGACAGTGAGGGAGTGCTGCACTGTCACTATATGTGTGTTGCACTGTCACAGAGTGAGTGCTGCACAGGCACTGAGGAAGTGTTGCACTGCCATTGAGGGAATGCTGAATTTTCAACTGAGGGAGTGTTGCATTGTCTTTGAGGGAGTGTTGCATTGTCATTAAGGGAGTGCTGCACAGTTATTGAGTGAGTGCTGCAGAGTTACTGAGCGAGTGCTGCACTGTCACAGAGGTAGTATTGCACTGTCACCGAGGGAGTGCTGTACTGTCACCGAGTGAGTGATGCATTGTCACTAAGAAGGCATTGCACTGTTACTGAGCGAGTGATATATTATCATTGAGGGAGTGCTGCACTGTCACTGAGGGAGTGTTGCGTTGATACTTAGGGAGTGCTGCACTTTCACTGAGGGTTGTTGCATTGTCATTAAGGGAGTGCTGCACTGTTACTGAGTGAGTGATGCACTGTCATTGAGGGAGTGTTGCACTGTCCCTGAAGGAGTGATGTACTAACACTGAGCGAGTGATGCATTGTCACTGAGAAGGCATTGCATTGTCACTGAGGGAGTGATATATTATCATTGAGGGAGTGCTGCACTTTCACTGAGGGAGTGATGCATTGTTACTGAGGGAATGTTGCGCTGTCACTGAGAGTGTGTTGCAATGTCACTGAAGGAGTGTTGCATTGTCACTGAGGGTGTGTTGCACTGTCACGAACGGGGTGTTGCATTGTTATTAAGGGAGTGCTGCACTGATACTGAAGGAGTGCTGCACTGTCACTGAGGGAGTGTTGCACTGTCACTGAGAGATTGTTGCACTGTCACTGAAGGAGTGCTGCACTGTCACTGAGGGACTGATGCATTGTCACTGAGGGAATGTTGCGCTGTCACTGAGGGAATGTTGCGCTGTCACTGAGCGAGTGCTTTACTGTCACTGAGGGAATGATGCACAGTTACTGATTGAGTGCTGCAGAGTTACTGAGGGAGTGTTGCACTGTCACTGAGGGAGTGTTGCACTGTCACTGTGGGAGTGCTGCACTGTCACTGAGGGAGTGATGTATTATCAGAGAGGGAGTGCTGCACTGTCACTGAGGGAGTGATGCATTGTTACTGAGGGAATGTTGCACTGTCACTGAGGGTGTGTTGCAATGTCACTGAAGGAGTGTTGCATTGTCACTGAGGGTGTGTTGCACTGTCACAAACGGGGTGTTGCATTGTTATTAAGGGAGTGCTGCACTGATACTGAAGGAGTGCTGCACTGTCACTGAGGGACTGATGCATTGACACTGAGGGAATGTTGCGCTGTCACTGAGGGAATGTTGCGCTGTCACTGAGCGAGTGCTTTACTGTCACTGAGGGAATGATGCACAGTTACTGATTGAGTGCTGCAGAGTTACTGAGGGAGTGTTGCACTGTCACTGAGGGAGTGTTGCACTGTCACTGAGGGAGTGCTGCACTGTCACTGAGGGAGTGATGTATTATCAGAGAGGGAGTGCTGCACTGTCACTGAGGGAGTGATGTATTATCAGAGAGGGAGTGCTGCACTGTCACTGAGGGAGTGATGTATTATCAGAGAGGGAGTGCTGCACTGTCACTGAGGGAATGTTGCACTGTCACTGAGGGAGTGTTGCACTGTCACTGATGGATTGCTGTACTGTCACTGAGGGAGTGTTGCACTGTCACTGAGGGAGTGATGCATTGTCACTGAGGGAGTGTTGCACTGTTACTGAGGGAGTGATGTATTATCAGAGAGGGAGTGCTGCACTGTCACTGAGGGAGTGTTGCACTGTTACTGAGGGAGTGCTGTACTGTCATTGAGGGAGTGTTGCACTGACACTGAGAGAGTGCTATATGGTCACTGAGGGATTGCTGCATTATCTCTGAGGGAGTGCTGCATTGCCACTGAGGGTGTGTTGCATTGTCATTGAGGGAGGGTTGCACTGTTACTGAGGGAATGTTACTTTTTCACTGAGGGGGTGTTACCTTGTCACAGAAGGAGTAATGCACTGTCACTGAGGGAGTGCTGCAATATCTCTGAGGGAACATGGGGCACTGTCACTCATGGAGTGTTGCACTGTCATGAGGGACTGTTGCACTGTGACTGAGGGAGCGATGCATTGTTACTGAGGGTGTGCTGCACTGTCACTGAGGCCATGCTGCATTGATGGAGTTTTACATTGTCACTGATGGAGTTTTCCACTGTTAATGAGGGAGTGTTGCATCATCATTGAGTGAGTGCTGCATTGTCAGTGAAGGCGTGCTGTACTGTTACTGAGGGAGTGATGAATTGTCACTGTGAAGGCATTGCACTGTCACTGAGGGAGTGATGTATTATCAGAGAGGGAGTGCTGCACTGTCACTGAGGGGGTGCTGCACTGTCAGTGAGGGATTGTTGAACTGACACGGAGGGAGAGATGCATTGTCTCTGAGGGAATGTTGAGCTGTCACTCAGGGAGTGCTGGACTCTCACTGAAGGAATGTTGCACTGTCATTGATGGAGTTTTCCACTGTTAACGAGGGAGTGTTGCATTGTCACTGAGGGAGTGATGCATTGTCACTGAAGGTGTGCTGCACTGTCACTGAGGGAGTGCTGCACTGTCAGTGAGAGAGTGCTGCAAAGTCACTGAGGGAATGTTGCACTTTCACTGAGGGAGTGCTGTACTGTCACTGAGGGAGTGATGCATTGTCACTGAGGGACTGCTGCACTGTTACTGAGGGCATTTTGGATTGTCACTGAGGGAGTGCTGCACGGTCACTGAAAGGGTGCCGCATAGGAACTGAGGAAGTGTTGCACTCTCAGTGTGGGAGTGCTGAATTTTCAACTGAGTGAATGTAGCATTGTCAGTGAGGGAGTATTGCACTGTCACTGAGGGAGTGCTGCAATATCTCTGAGGGATGGCATCCTCACTGAGGGAATGTTGCATTCTCACTGAGGGAGGGCTGTACTGTCACTGAGGAAGTGATGCATTGTCACTGAGTGAGTGCTGCATTGTCAGTGAGGGAAAGTTGCACTGTCACTGAGGGAGTGCTGCACTGTCACTGAGGGAGTGCTGCACTGTCACTGCGGGAGTGTTGCACTGTCACTGCGGGAGTGTTGCACTGTCACTGAGGGAGCACTGCAATATCGCTGCGGATTGTTGCACAGTCACTGAGGGAGTGCTGCAATATCGCTGAGGGAATGTTGCACAGTCACTGAGGGAGTGCTGCATTGCCACTGAGGAATGGCATCCTCACTGAGGGAATGTTGCATTCTCACTGAGGGAGTGCTGCACAGTCACCGAGGGAGTGTTGCATTGTCACTGAGGGAGTGTTGCATTGTCATTGAGGGAGGGTTGCACTGTTACTGAGGGAACGTGGCACTGTCACTCATGGAGTGATGCATTGTTACTGAGGGAGTGTTGCACTGTCACTGAGGGAGTGCTGCACTGTTATTGATGGAGTTTTGCATTGTCACTGATGGAGTTTTTCACTGTTAATGAGGGAGTGTTGCATTGTCACTGAGGGAGTGCTGCATCATCACTGAGTGAATGCTGCATTGACAGTGAGGGAGTGCTGCACTGTCACTAAGGGTGTGTTGCACTGTCACAGAGTGAGTGCTGCACAGGCACTGAGGAAGTGTTGCATTGTCACTGAGGGAGTGCTGAATTTTCAACTGAGGGAATGTAACATTGTCACTGAGGAAGTGTTGCACTGTCACTGTGAGAGTGCAGCATTTTCAACTGAGGGAGTGTTGCATTGTCTTTGAGGGAGTGTTGCATTGTCATTAAGGGACTGCTGCACAGTTGTTGAGTTAGTGCTGCAGAGTTACTGAGCGAGTGCTGCACTGTCACTGAGGTAGTATTGCACATTCACCGAGGGAGTGCTGTACTGTCACCGAGTGAGTGATGCATTGTCACTAAGAAGGCATTGCACTGTTACTGAGTGAGTGATATACTATCAGTGAGGGAGTGCTGCACTGTCACTGAGGGAGTGTTGTGTTGACATTTAGGGAGTGCTGCACTTTCACTGAGGGAGTGCTGCATTTCAACTGAGGGAATGTTGCAATTTCACTGAGGGTTGTTGCATTGTCATTAAGGGAGTGCTGCACTGTTACTGAGTGAGTGATGCACTGTCATTGAGGGAGTGTTGCACTGTCCCTGAAGGAGTGCTGTACTAACACTGAGCGAGTGATGCATTGTCACTGAGAAGGCATTGCACTGTAATTGAGGGAGTGATATATTATCATTGAGGGAGTAATATATTATCATTGAGGGAGTGCTGCACTGTCACTGAGGGAGTGTTGCATTGATACTTAGGGAGTGCTGCACTTTCACTGAGGGAGTGATGCATTGTTACTGAGGGAATGTTGCATTGTCACTGAGGGTGTGTTGCACTGTCACGAACGGGGTGTTGCATTGTCACTGAGGGAATGCTGCACTGTTACTGAGGGCATTTTGGATTGTCACTGAGGGAGTGCTGCACTGTCACTGAAAGGGTGCCGCATAGGAACTGAGGAAGTGTTGCACTCTCAGCGTGGGAGTGCTGAATTTTCAACTGAGGGAATGTAGCATTGTCAGTGAGGGAGTGTTGCACTGTCACTGAGGGAATGTTGCGCTGTCACTGAGGGTGTCCTGCAATATCTCTGAGGGAATGTTGCACAGTCACTGAGGGAATGTTGCATTGTCACTGAGGGAATGTTGCATTGTCACTGAGGGAGTGTTGCATTGTCACTGAGGGTGTGTTGCACTGTCACGAACGGGGTGTTGCATTGTTATTAAGGGAGTGCTGCACTGATACTGATTGAGTGCTGCAGAGTTCCTGTGCGAGTGCTGCACTGTCACTGAGGGAGTGTTGCATTGTCACTGAGGGAGTGATGCATTGTCACTGAGGGAGTGATGCATTGTCACTGAGGGAATGTTGCGCTGTCACTGAGCGAGTGCTTTACTGTCACTGAGGGAATGATGCACAGTTACTGATTGAGTGCTGCAGAGTTACTGAGGGAGTGTTGCACTGTCACTGAGGGAGTGCTGCACTGTCACTGAGGGAGTGATGTATTATCAGAGAGGGAGTGCTGCACTGTCACTGAGGGAGTTCTGCATTATCACTAAGGGAGTGCTGCACAGCCACTGAGGGAATGTTGCACTGTCTTTGAGGGAGTGTTGCACTGTCACTGAGGGAATGTTGAGCTGTCACTGAGGGACTGCTGGACTCTCACTGAGGGAGTGTTGCACTGTCATTGATGGAGTTTTCCATTGTTAATGAGGGAGTGATGCATTGTTACTGAGGGACTGCTGCACTGTTACTGAGGGCATTTTGGATTGTCACTGAGGATGTGCTGCACTGTCACTGAAAGGGTGCCGCATAGGAACTGAGGAAGTGTTGCACCCTCAGTGTGGGAGTGCTGAATTTTCAACTGAGGGAATGTAGCATTGTCAGTGAGGGAATGTTGCACTGTCACTGAGGGAATGTTGCACTGTCACTGAGGGAGTGTTGCTTTCTCACTGAGGGAGTGCTGCACTGTCACTGAGGGTGTGCTGAAATGTCACTGGGGAATGTTTCACTCTCAGTGTGGGAGTGCTGAATTTTCAACTGAGGGAGTGCTGCACTGTCACTGAGGGAGTGTTGCACTGTCACTGAGGGAGTGCTGCACTGTCACTGAGGGAGTGTTGCACTGTCACTGAGGGAGTGTTGCACTGTCACTGAGGGAGTGCTGCACTGTCACTGAGGGAGTGTTGCACTGTCACTGAGGGAGTGCTGCACAGTCACTGAGGGAGTGTTGCACTGTCACTGAGGGAGTGCTGCACTGTCACTGAGGGATTGTTGAACTGACACAGAGGGAGAGATGCATTGTCTCTGAGGGAATGTTGAGCTGTCACTCAGCGAGTGCTGGACTCTCACTGAGGGAATGTTGCACTGTCATTGATGGAGTTTTCCACTGTTAACGAGGGAGTGTTGCATTGTCACTGAGGGAATGCTGCATTGTTACTGAGGGCATTTTGGATTGTCACTGAGGGAGTGCTGCACTGTCACTGAAAGGGTGCCGCATAGGAACTGAGGAAGTGTTGCACTCTCAGCGTGGGAGTGCTGAATTTTCAACTGAGGGAATGTAGCATTGTCAGTGAGGGAGTGTTGCACTGTCACTGAGGGAATGTTGCGCTGTCACTGAGAGTGTCCTGCAATATCTCTGAGGGAATGTTGCACAGTCACTGAGGGAATGTTGCATTGTCACTGAGGGAATGTTGCATTGTCACTGAGGGAGTGTTGCATTGTCACTGAGCGAGTGTTGCACTGTCACTGAGGGAGTGTTGCACTGTCACTGATGGAGTGCTGCAATATCGCTGAGGGAATGTTTCATTGTCACTGAGGGAGTGCTGCATTGTCACTGATGGAATGTTGCATTGTCACTGAGCGAGTGTTGCACTGTCACTGAGGGAGTGTTGCACTCTCACTGAGGGAGTGATACATTGTTACTGAGGGAGTATTGCACTGTCACTGAGGGAGTGTTGCACTGTTATCGATGGAGTTTTGCATTGTCACTGATGGAGTTTTCCACTGTTAATGAGGGAGTGTTGCATTGTCACTGAGGGAGTGCTGCATCATCACTGAGTGAATGCTGCATTGACAGTGAGGGAGTGCTGCACTGTCACTATGGGTGTGTTGCACTGTCACAGAGTGAGTGCTGCACAGGCACTGAGGAAGTGTTGCACTGCCATTGAGGGAGTGCTGAAATGTCACTGGGGAATGTTGCACTGTCACTGAGGGAGTGTTGCACTGTCACTGAGGGATGGATTCCTCACTGTGGGAATGTTGCACTGTCAGTGAGGGAGTGTTGCACTGTCACTAAGGAATCGTTGCACTGTTAATGAGGGAGTGTTGCACTGTCACTGAAGGTTTGCTGTACTGTTACTGAGGGAGTGATGCGTTGTCACTGAGAATGCATTGCACTGTCACTGAGGGAGTGATGTATTATCAGAGAGGGAGTGCTGCACTGTCACTGAGGGAGTGATGTATTATCAGAGAGAGAGTGCTGCACTGTCACTGAGGGAGTTCTGCATTATCACTAAGGGAGTGCTGCACAGGCACTGAGGGAATGTTGCACTCTCACTGAGGGAGTGCTGCACTGTCACTGAGGGTGTGCTGAAATGTCACTGGGGTGTGTTGCACTGTTACTGAGGGATGGATTCCTCACTGAGGGAATGTTGCATTCTCACTGAGGGAGTGGTGCACTGACACTGAGGGATTGTTGCACTGTCACTGAGGGAGTGCTGTACTGTCACTGAGGGAGTGCTGCACTGTTACTGAGGGCGTCTTGGATTGTCAGTGAGGGTGTGTTGCACTGTCACTGAGGGATTTTTGCACTGACACTGAGGGAGAGATGCATTGTCACTCAGGGAATGTTGAGCTGTCACTCATGGAGTGCTGGACTCTCACTGAGGGAATGCTGCACTGTCATTGATGGAGTTTTCCACTGTTAATGAGGGACTGTTGCATTGTCACTGAGGGAGTGCTGCACTGTTACTGAGGGCATCTTGGATTGTCACTGAGAAAGTGATTCACTGTCACTGAGGGAGTGTTGCACTGTCACTGAGAGGGTGTTGCATTGTCACTGAAGGAGTGTTGTACTGTTACTGAGGGTGTGATGTATTATCAGAGAGGGAGTGCTGCACTGTCACTGAGGGAGTTCTGCATTATCACTGAGGGAATGTTGCACTGTCACAGAGGGAATGCTGCACTGTCACTGAGGGAGTGTTGCACTTTCACTAAGTCAGTGTTTGTCTGTTACTGAGGAAGTGTTGCACAGTCACTGAGAGAGTGTTGCATTGTCATTGAGGGAGTGCTGCAATATCCCTGAGGGAACGTGGAACTGTCACTCATGGAGTGTTGCACTGTCACTGAGGTAGTGCTGCAGTGTCAGTGAATGAATGCTGCATTGTCACTGATGGAGTTTTCCATTGTCACTGAGGGAGTGCTGCACTGTCACTGAGAGAGTGTTGCATTGTCACTGAAGGAGTGCTGTACTGTTACTGAGGGTGTGATGTATTATCAGAGAGGGAGTGCTGCACTGTCACTGAGGGAGTTCTGCATTATCACTGAGGGAATGTTGCACTGTCATTGAGGGAGTGTTGCACTGTCACTAAGGGTGTGTTGCACTGTCACAGAGTGAGTGCTGCACTGTCACTGAGGAAGTGTTGCACTGTCATTGAGGGAGTGCTGAATTTTCAACTGAGGGAATGTAACATTGTCACTGAGGTTTTGTTGCATTGTCACTGTGAGAGTGCAGCATTTTCAACTGAGGGAGTGTTGCATTGTCTTTGAGGGAGTGTTGCATTGTCATGAAGGGAGTGCTGCACTGTTAATGAGGGAGTGTTGCACTGTCACTGAAGGCGTGCTGTACTGTTACTGAGGGAGTGATGCATTGTCACTGAGAATGCATTGCACTGTCACTGAGGGAGTGATGTATTATCAGAGAGGGAGTGCTGCACTGTCACTGAGGGAGTGATGTATTATCAGAGAGGGAGTGCTGCACTGTCACTGAGGGAGTGATGTATTATCAGAGAGGGAGTGCTGCACTGTCACTGGGGGAGTGATGTATTATCAGAGAGGGAGTGCTGCACTGTCACTGCGGGAGTGATGTATTGTGCATCACTGTGCACTGTGACTGAGGGATGGATGCCTCACTGAGGGAATGTTGCATTCTCACTGAGGGAGTGGTGCACTGACACTGAGGGAGTGTTTCACTGTCACTGAGGGAGTGTTTCACTGTCACTGAGGGAGTGTTTCATTGTCACTGAGGGAGTGTTTCATTGTCACTGAGGGAGTGTTTCACTGTCACTGAGGGAGTGTTTCATTGTCACTGAGGGAGTGCTGCAGAGTTACTGAGCGAGTGCTGCACTGTCACTGAGGGAATGCTGCACTGTCACTGAGGGAGTGATGTATTATCAGAGAGGGAGTGCTGCACTGTCACTGAGGGAGTTCTGCATTATCACTGAGGGAGTGCTGCACAGCCACTGAGGGAATGTTGCACTGTCTTTGAGGGAGTGTTGCACTGTCACTGAGGGAATGTTGAGCTGTCACTGAGGGACTGCTGGACTCTCACTGAGGGAGTGTTGCACTGTCATTGATGGAGTTTTCCATTGTTAATGAGGGAGTGATGCATTGTTACTGAGGGACTGCTGCACTGTTACTGAGGGCATTTTGGATTGTCACTGAGGATGTGCTGCACTGTCACTGAAAGGGTGCCGCATAGGAACTGAGGAAGTGTTGCACTCTCAGTGTGGGAGTGCTGAATTTTCAACTGAGGGAATGTAGCATTGTCAGTGAGGGAGTGTTGCACTGTCACTGAGGGAGTGTTGCTTTCTCACTGAGGGAGTGCTGCACTGTCACTGAGGGTGTGCTGAAATGTCACTGGGGAATGTTGCACTCTCAGTGTGGGAGTGCTGAATTTTCAACTGAGGGAGTGCTGCACTGTCACTGAGGGAGTGCTGCACTGTCACTGAGGGAGTGTTTCATTGTCACTGAGGGAGTGTTTCATTGTCACTGAGGGAGTGTTTCACTGTCACTGAGGGAGTGTTTCATTGTCACTGAGGGAGTGCTGCAGAGTTACTGAGCGAGTGCTGCACTGTCACTGAGGGAATTCTGCACTGTCACTGAGGGAGTGATGTATTATCAGAGAGGGAGTGCTGCACTGTCACTGAGGGAGTTCTGCATTATCACTGAGGGAGTGCTGCACTGTCACTGAGGGAGTGTTGCATTGTCACTGAGGGAGTGCTGCACAGCCACTGAGGGAGTGTTGCATTGTCACCAAGGGTGTGTTGCACTGTCACTGAGGGATTGTTGCACTGACACTGAGGGAGAGATGCATTGTCACTCAGGGAATGTTGCGCTGTCACTCAGGGAGTGCTGGTCTCTTACTGAGGGAATGCTGCACTGTCATTGATGGAGTTTTCCACTCTTAATGGAGGAGTGTTGCATTCTCAATGAGGGCTTCCTGTACTGTCACTGAGGGAGTGCGGTACTGTCACTGATTGAGTGCTGCATTGTCAGTGAGGGAAAGTTGCACTGTCACTGAGGGAGTGCAGCATTTTTAAATGAGGTAATGTTGAATTGACATTGAGGGAGTGCTGCACTGTTACTGAGGGTGTCTTGGATTGTCACTGAGGGAGTGTTTCACAGTCACTGAGGGAGTGCTGTATAGTTACTGAGCGAGTGTTGCACTGTCACTGAGGGAATTCTGCCCTGTCACTGAGGGTGTGCTGCATTGTCACTGAGGGAGTGCTGCATTGTCACTGAGGGAGTGTTGCATTTTCACTGATAGAGTGTTGCACTTTCATTGAGAGAGTGTTTCAATGTCATTGAGGGAGTGCTGCAATATCCCTGAGGGAACGTGGCACTGTCACTCATGGAGTGTTGCACTGTCACTGAGGTAGTGCTGCCCTGTTATTGATGGAGTTTTGCATTGTCACTGATGGACTTTTCGACTGTTAATGAGGGAGTGTTGCATTGTCACTGAGGGAGTGCTGCAGTGTCAGTGAATGAATGCTGCATTGTCACTGATGGAGTTTTCCATTGTCACTGAGGGAGTGCTGCACTGTCACTAAGGGTCTGTTGCACTGTCACAGAGTGAGTGCTGCACAGGCACTGAGGAAGTGTTGCACTGTCATTGAGGGAGTGCTGAATTTTCAACTGAGGGAATGTAATATTGTCACTGAGATTTTGTTGCACTGTCACTGTGAGAGTGCAGTATTTTCAACTGAGGGAGTGTTGCATTGTCTTTGAGGGAGTGTTGCATTGTCATGAAGGCAGTGCTGCACTGTTATTGAGGGGTTGTTGCACTGTCACTGTGAGAGTGCAGCATTTTCAACTGAGAGAGTGTTGCATTGTCTTTGAGGGAGTGTTGCATTGTCAGGAAGGGAGTGCTGCACTGTTAATGAGGGAGTGTTGCACTGTCACTGAAGGCGTGCTGTACTGTTACTGAGGGAGTGTTGCATTGTTACTGAGGGAGTGTTGCCCTGTCACTGAGGGAGTGTTGCATTGTCACTGAGGGAGTGTTGCATTGTCACTGAGGGAGTGTTGCATTGTCACTGAGCGAGTGCGGTACTGTCATTGAAGTTGTGCTGCACTGTTACTGAGGGAGTGTTGCCTTGTCACTGAGGAACTGTTGCACTGTCACTGAGGGTGCGCTGAAATGTCACTGAGGGAATGTTGCACTGTCACTGAGGGAGTCCTGCAATATCTCTGAGGGAATGTTGCACTGTAACTGAGGGAGTTCTGCACTGTCACTGAGGGATGGCATCCTCACTGAGGGAATGTTGCATTCTCACTGAGGGAGAGATGCATTGTCACTGAGGGAATGTTGAGCTGTCACTGAGGGACTGCTGGACTCTCACTGAGGGAATGCTGCACTGTCATTGATGGAGTTTTCCACTGTTAATGAGGGAGTGTTGCATTGTAACTGAGGGAATGCTGCACTGTTACTGAGGGCATTTTGGATTGTCACTGAGGGAGTGCTGCACTGTCACTGAAAGGGTGCCACATAGGAACTGAGGAAGTGTTGCACTCTCAGTGTGGGAGTGCTGAATTTTCAACTGAGGGAATGTAGCATTGTCAGTGAGGGAGTATTGCACTGTCCCTGAGGGCATGTTGCACAGTCACTGAGGGAGTGTTGCATTCTCACTGAGGGAGTGCTGCACTGTCACTGAGGGAGTGTTGCACTTTGACTGAGGGATGGATTCCTCACTGAGGGAATGTTGCATTCTCACTGAGGGAGTGGTGCACTGTCACTGAGGGAATGTTGCATTCTCACTGAGGGAGTGGTGCACTGACACTGAGGGAGTGTTGCACTGTCACTGATGGATTGCTGCACTGTCACTGAGGGAGTTTTGCATTGTCACTGAGTGAATGCTGCACTGTCAGTGAGGGAAAGTTGCACTGTCACTGAGGGAGTGCAGCATTTTTAAATGAGGGAATGTTGCATTGACATTGAGGGAGTGCTGCACTGTTACTGAGGGGGTCTTGGATTGTCACTGAGGGAGTGTTTCACAGTCACTGAGGGAGTGCTGTAGAATTACTGAGCGAGTGTTGCACTGTCACTGACGGAATTCTGCCCTGTCACTGAGGGAGTGTTTCACAGTCACTGAGTGAGTGCTGCAGCATTACTGAGCGAGTGCTGTACTGTCACTGAAGAGTGTTGCACTGTCACTGAGGGATTGCTATATGGTCACTACTGAGTGCTGCATTATCTCTGAGGGAATGTTGCTCAGTCACTGAGGGAGTGCTGCACTGTCATTGATGGAGTTTTCCACTGTTAATGAAGGTGTGTTGCATTGTCACTGAGGGAGATCTGCATCATCAGTGAGTGAGTGCTGCACAGGGATTGAGGGAGTGTTGCACTCTCACTGAGGGAATGTTGCATTCTCACTGAGGGAGTGTTGCAGTGTCACTGAGGGATGTTGCACTGTTACTGAGGGAGTTTTGCATTGTCACTGAGGGAATGTTGCATTGTCACTGAGGGAGTGTTGTACTGTCACTGACGGAGTGCTACATAGCACTGAGGAAGTGTTGCACTGTTAGTAAGGGAGTGTTGCATTGTTACTGAGGGAGTGTTGCATCATCACTGAGGGAGTTCTGCATATCTCTGAGGTAATGTTGCACTGTCACTGAGGTAATGCTGCGTTGATACTGAGGGAATGCTGCATTGTCACTGAGGGAATGTTGAGCTGTCATGGAGGAAATGCTGTACTGTCAGTGAGGGAGTGTTGCATAGTTACTAAGGGTGTCGTGCACTGTCACTGAAGGAGTGCTGCATTGTCACTGAGGGAGTGTTGCACGGTCACTGAGGGAGAGCTACATTATCACTGAGGGAGTGTTGCATTGTCACATTGGGTGTGCTGCACTTTCACTGAGGGGGTGATGGATTGCCACTGAGGGAATGTTGCGCTATCACTGAGGGAATGTTGCACTGTCACTGAGGGAGTGCTGTGCTGTCACTGAGGGAGTGCTGTACTGTCACTGAGGGAATGTTGCGCTGTCACTGAGGGAGTGTTGCGCTATCACTGAGGGAATGTTGCACTGTCACTGAGCGAGTGCTGTACTGTCACTGAGGGAGTGCTGTACTGTTACTGAGGACATTTTGGATTGTCACTGATGGAGTTTTGCACTGTTAATTATGGAGTGTTGCACTGTCTGAGGGATTGCTGCATCATCACTGAGGGGTGCTGCAATATCTCTGAGGGAAAGTTGCACTGTCATTGAGGGAGAGTTGCACTGTCACTGAATTAGTGTAGCATTGTCACTGATGGAGTTTTTGCACGGTTAATAAGGGAGTGTTGCATTCTCACTGAGGGAGTGATGCATTGTCACTGAGAAGGCAGTGCACTTTCACTGAGGGAGTTATATATTATCAGTGCGGCAGTGCTGAACTGTCACTGAGGGAGTGATCTATTGTCACTGAGGGAATGTTGCCCTGTCGCTGAGGGAGTGCTGAACAGTCACTGAGGGAATGTTGCATTTTCACTGAGGGTCTGCTGTACTGTTACTGAGGGAGTGATGCATTGTCACTGAGGGCGTGTTGTACTGTCACTGACGGAGTACAACATAGACACTGAAGGAGTGTTGCACTGTCAGTGAGGGAGTGTTGCATTATCACTGATGGAGTTTTGCATTGTTAATGAGGGAGTGTTGAATTGTCAATGAGGGATTGCTGCATTTTCAACTAAGGAATGTTGCATTGTCATTGAGGGAGCGCTGCACAGGCATTGAGGAAGTGTTGCACTGTCACTGAGGTAGTGTGCATTTTCAACTGAGGGAATGTTGCATTGTCACTGAGGGAGTGTTGCACTGCCACGAACAAAGAATTGCATTGTCATTAAGGGAGTGCTGTACTGTTACTGATTGAGTGCTGCAGAGTTACTGAGTGAGTGTTGCACTGTCACTGAAGGGATGCTGCACTGTCACTGAGCAAGTGTTGCATTCTCACTGAGGGAGTGTTGCACTGTCACTGAGGGAGTGTTGCACTGTCACTGAGGGAGTGCTGTACACTCACCGAGGGAGTCATGCATTGTCACTGAGAAGGCATTGCACTGCCACTGAGGGACTGATATATTATCAGTGAGGGTGTGCTGCACTGTCACTGAGGGAGTGATGTATTATCAGAGAGGGAGTGCTGCACTGTCACTGAGGGAGTTCTGCATTATCACTAAGGGAGTGCTGCACAGCCACTGAGGGAATGTTGCACTGTCTTTGAGGGAATGTTGCACTGTCACTGAGGGAATGTTGAGCTGTCACTGAGGGACTGCTGGACTCTTACTGAGGGAATGCTGCACTGTCATTGATGGAGCTTTCCACTGTTAATGAGGGAGTGTTGCATTGTTACTGAGGGACTGGTGCACTGTTACTGAGGGCATTTTGGATTGTCACTGAGGATGTGTTGCACTGTCACTGAGGAAGTTCTGCATTATCACTGAGGGAGTGTTGCACTGTCACTGAGGGAGTGTTGCACTGTCACTGAGGGAGTGTTGCTCTGTCACTGAGGGAGTTCTGCATTATCACTGAGGGTGTGTTGCACTGTCACTGAGGGAGAGATGCATTGTCACTGAGGGAGTGTTGCACTGTCACTGAGGGAGTTCTGCATTATCACTGAGGGAGTGTTGCACTGTCACTGAGGGAGAGATGCATTGTCACTGAGGGACTGCTGCACTGTTACTGAGGGATGGTATCATCACTGAGGGAGTGCTGCATTGTCACTGAGGGATTGCTGTACTGTCACTGAGGGAGTGTTGCACTGTCACTGAGGGAGTGTTGCACTGTCACTGAGGGAATACTGCACTGTCATTGAGGGAGTGATGTATTATCAGAGAGGGAGTGCTGCACTGTAACTGACGGAGTTCTGCATTATTACTGAGGGAGTGCTGCACAGCCACTGAGGGAATGTTGCACTCTCACTGAGGGAGTGTTGCATTGTCACCAAGGGTGTGTTGCACTGTCACTGAGGGAGAGATGCATTGTCACTGAGGGAATGTTGAGCTGTCACTCAGGGAGTGCTGGACTCTCACTGAGGGAATGCTGCACTGTCATTGATGGCATTTTCCACTGTTAATGAAGGAGTGTTGCATTGTCACTGAGGGACTGCTGCACTGTTACTGAGGGATGGTATCATCACTGAGGGAATGTTGCATTGTCACTGAGTGAGTGCTGCATTGTCAGTGAGGGAAAATTGCACTGTCACTGAGGGAGTGCAGCATTTTTAAATGAGGGAATGTTGCATTGACATTGAGGGAGTGCTGCACTGTTACTGAGGGCGTCTTGGATTGTCACTGAGGGAGTGTTTCACAGTCACTGAGGGAGTGCTATATAGTTACTGAGCGAGTGTTGCACTGTCACTGAGGGAATTCTGCCCTGTCACTGAGGGAGTGCTGCATTGTCACTGAGGGAGTGTTGCATTTTCACTGATAGAGTGTTGCACTGTCATTGAGAGAGTGTTGCATTGTCATTGAGGGAGTGCTGCAATATCCCTGAGGGAACGTGGCACTGTCACTCATGGAGTGTTGCACTGTCACTGAGGTAGTGCTGCCCTGTTATTGATGGAGTTTTGCATTGTCACTGATGGACTTTTCGACTGTTAATGAGGGAGTGTTGCATTGTCACTGAGGGAGTTCTGCAGTGTCAGTGAATGAATGCTGCATTGTCACTGATGGAATTTTCCATTGTCACTGAGGGAGTGCTGCAGTGTCAGTGAATGAATGCTGCATTGTCACTGATGGAGTTTTGCATTGTCACTGTGGGAGTGCTGCACTGTCACTAAGGGTGTGTTGCACTGTCACAGAGTGAGTGCTGCACAGGCACTGAGGAAGTGTTGCACTGTCACTGAGGGAGTGCTGAATTTTCAACTGAGGGAATGTAACATTGTCACTGAGGTTTTGTTGCACTGTCACTGTGAGAGTGCAGCATTTTCAACTGAGGGAGTGTTGCATTGTCTTTGAGGGAGTGTTGCATTGTCATGAAGGGAGTGCTGCACTGTTAATGAGGGAGTGTTGCACTGTCACTGAAGGCATGCTGTACTGTTACTGAGGGAGTGATGCATTGTCACTGAGAATGCATTGCACTGTCACTGAGGGAGTGATGTATTATCAGAGAGGGAGTGCTGCACTGTCACTGAGGGAGTGATGTATTATCAGAGAGGGAGTGCTGCACTGTCACTGAGGGAGTGATGTATTATCAGAGAGGGAGTGCTGCAGTGTCACTGAGGGAGTGATGTATTATCAGAGAGGGAGTGCTGCACTGTCACTGAGGGAGTGATGTATTATCAGAGAGGGAGTGCTGCACTGTCACTGAGGGAGTGATGTATTATCAGAGAGGGAGTGCTGCACTGTCACTGAGGGAGTGATGTATTATCAGAGAGGGAGTGCTGCACTGTCACTGAGGGAGTGATGTATTATCAGAGAGGGAGTGCTGCACTGTCACTGAGGGAATGATGTATTATCAGAGAGGGAGTGCTGCACTGTTACTGAGGGAGTGATGTATTATCACTGAGGGAGTGCTGCACAGCCACTGAGGGAATGTTGCACTCTCACTGAGGGAGTGTTGCATTGTCACCAAGGGTGTGTTGCACTCTCACTGAGGGAGTGTTGCATTGTCACCAAGGGTGTGTTGCACTGTCACTGAGGGAGTGTTGCACTGACACTGAGAGAGAGATGCATTGTCACTCAGGGAATGTTGAGCTGTCACTCAGGGAGTGCTGGACTCTCACTGAGTGATTTCTGCATTATCACTGAGGAAGTGTTTGCACTGTCACTGAGGGGGTTTTGCATTATCACTGAGGGATTGGTGCACTGTCATTGAGGGAGTGTTGCACTGTCACTAAGGGAGTGTTGCACTGTTACTGAGGGAGTGCTGCACTGTCACTGAGGGAGTTCTGCATTATCACTGAGGGAATGTTGCACTGTCACTGAGGGAATGCTGCACTGTCACTGAGGGATTTCTGCATTATCACTGAGGGAGTGTTGCACTGTCACTGAGGGATTGTTGCACTGTCATTTATGGAGTTTTCCACTGTTAATGAAGGAGTGTTGCATTGTCATTGAGGGAGTGCTGCACTGTTCCTGAGGGCATTTTGGATTGTCACTTAGAATGTGCTGCAATGTCACTGAAAGGGTGCCGCATAGGAACTGAGGATGTGTTGCATTCTCAGTGTGGGAGTGCTGAATTTTCAACTGAGGGAATGTAGCATTGTTAGTGAGGGAGTGTTGCACTGTCACTGAGGGAATGTTGCACTGTCACTGAGGGTGTGTTGCATTCTCACTGAGGGAGTGGTGCACTGTCACTGATGGATTGCTGTACTGTCACTGAGGGAGTTTTGCATTGTCACTGAGTGAATGTTGCATTGACATTGAGGGAGTGCTGCACTATTACTGAGGGCGTCTTGGATTGTCACTGAGGGAGTGTTTCACAGTCACTGAGGGAGTGCTGTATAGTTACTGAGTGAGTGTTGCACTGTCACTGAGGGAATTCTGCCCTGTCACTGAGGGAGTGCTGCATTGTCACTGAGGGAATGTTGCATTCTCACTGAGGGAGTGGTGCACTGACACTGAGGGAGTGTTGCACTGTCACTGATGGATTGCTGCACTGTCACTGAGGGAGTTTTGCATTGTCACTGAGTGAATGCTGCACTGTCAGTGAGGGAAAGTTGCACTGTCACTGAGGGAGTGCAGCATTTTTAATTGAGGGAATGTTGCATTGACATTGAGGGAGTGCTGCACTGTTACTGAGGGGGTCTTGGATTGTCACTGAGGGAGTGTTTCACAGTCACTGAGGGAGTGCTGTAGAATTACTGAGCGAGTGTTGCACTGTCACTGACGGAATTCTGCCCTGTCACTGAGGGAGTGTTTCACAGTCACTGAGTGAGTGCTGCAGCATTACTGAGCGAGTGCTGTACTGTCACTGAAGAGTGTTGCACTGTCACTGAGGGATTGCTATATGGTCACTACTGAGTGCTGCATTATCTCTGAGGGAATGTTGCTCAGTCACTGAGGGAGTGCTGCACTGTCATTGATGGAGTTTTCCACTGTTAATGAAGGTGTGTTGCATTGTCACTGAGGGAGATCTGCATCATCAGTGAGTGAGTGCTGCACAGGGATTGAGGGAGTGTTGCACTCTCACTGAGGGAATGTTGCATTCTCACTGAGGGAGTGTTGCAGTGTCACTGAGGGAGTGTTGCACTGTCACTGAGGGATGTTGCACTGTTACTGAGGGAGTTTTGCATTGTCACTGAGGGAATGTTGCATTGTCACTGAGGGAGTGATGCATTGTCACTGAGGGAGTGTTGTACTGTCACTGACGGAGTGCTACATAGCACTGAGGAAGTGTTGCACTGTTAGTAAGGGAGTGTTGCATTGTTACTGAGGGAGTGTTGCATCATCACTGAGGGAGTTCTGCATATCTCTGAGGGAATGTTGCACTGTCACTGAGGTAATGCTGCGTTGATACTGAGGGAATGCTGCATTGTCACTGAGGGAATGTTGAGCTGTCATGGAGGAAATGCTGTACTGTCAGTGAGGGAGTGTTGCATAGTTACTAAGGGTGTCGTGCACTGTCACTGAAGGAGTGCTGCATTGTCACTGAGGGAGTGTTGCACGGTCACTGAGGGAGAGCTACATTATCACTGAGGGAGTGTTGCATTGTCACATTGGGTGTGCTGCACTTTCACTGAGGGGGTGATGGATTGTCACTGAGGGAATGTTGCGCTATCACTGAGGGAATGTTGCACTGTCACTGAGGGAGTGCTGTGCTGTCACTGAGGGAGTGCTGTACTGTCACTGAGGGAATGTTGCGCTGTCACTGAGGGAGTGTTGCACTGTCACTGAGGGAGTGTTGCACTGTCACTGAGGGAGTGCTGTACACTCACCGAGTGAGTCATGCATTGTCACTGAGAAAGCATTGCACTGCCACTGAGGGACTGATATATTATCAGTGAGGGTGTGCTGCACTGTCACTGAGCGAGTGTTGCACTGTCACTGAGGGAGTGCAGTACTGTCACTGAGGGAGTGCAGTACTGTCACTGAGGGAGTGTTGCACTGTCACTGAGGGAGTGTTGCATTGTCACTGAGGGAGTGTTGCATTGTCACTGAGGGAGTGCTGCAGAGTTACTGAGTGACTGCTCTACTGTCACTGAAGGAGTGCTGCACTGTCACTGAGAGAGTGTTGCATTGTCACTGAAGGAGTTTTGCACTGTTAATAAGGGAGTGTTGCATTGTTACTGACGGAGTGCAGCATCATCACTGAGACAGTGCTACAATATCTCTTTGGGTATGTTGCACTCTCAGTGAAGGGCTTTTGCACTGCCACTGAGGGAGTGTTGCTTTCTCACTGAGGGAGTGTTGCACTGACACTGAGGGAGTGTTGCACTGTCAGTGAAGGAGTGTTGCACTGTCAGTGAGGGAGTGTTGCACTGTCACTGAGGGAGTGTTGCATTGTCACTGAGGGAGTGTTGTACTGTCACTGAGGGGGAATTGCACTGTCACTGAGGGAGTGTTGCATTGTCACTGAGAAGGCTTTGCACTGTCACTGAGGGAGTGATATATTATCAGTGAGGGAGTGCTGCACTGTCACTGAGGGAGTGTTGCATTGTCACTGAGGTAGTGTTGCATTGTCACTGAGGGGGTGCTGTACTGTCACGGAGGGAGTTTTGGATTGACACTTCGGGAGTGCTGCGTTGTAACTGAAGGAGATTTGCACAGTCACTGAGGGTGTGCTGCACTGTCACTGAGGGAGTTCTGCACTGTTGATGAGTGAGTGTTGCTTTGTCACTGAGGGAGTGCTGCATTGTCAGTGAGGGAATGTTGCATTGTCACTGAGGGAGTGCTGCACTGTCACTGAGGGTTTCTTGCATTCTCACTGAGATAGTGTTGCATTGTCATTGAGTGAGTGCTGAACTGTCACAGAGGGAATGCTGCCCTGTCACTGTGGGTGTGTTGCATTTTCAGCGAGAGAGTGTTGCATTGTCACTGAGGGAGCCTTGCACTGTCACTGAGGGAGTGTTGCACTGTCACTGAGGGAGCCTTGCACTGTCACTGAGGGAGTGTTACACAGTCACTGAAGGAGTCTTGCACTGTCTCTGAGGGAGTGTTGCCTTGTCACTGAGGGAGTGTTGCACTGTCACTGAGGGAGTGTTGCATTGTCCCTGAAGGAGTGTTGCACTGTCACTGAGGGAGTGTTGCACTGTCACTGAGGGAGTGTTGCATTGTCCATGAAGGAGTGTTGCACTGACACTGAGGGAGTGTTGCACGGTCTCTGAGGGAGTGTTGCACTGTCACTGAGGGAGTGTTTCACTGTCACTGAGGGAGTGTTGCATTGTCCCTGAACGAGTGTTGCACTGTCACTGAGGGAGTGTTGCATTGTCCCTGAAGGAGTGTTGCACTGACACTGAGGGAGTGTTGCACTGTCACTGAGGGAGTGTTGCACTCTCACTGAGGGAGTGTTTCACTGTCACTGAGGGAGTGTTGCATTGTCCCTGAAGGAGTGTTGCACTGTCACTGAGGGAGTGTTGCATTGTCCCTGAAGGAGTGTTGCACTGTTACTGAGGGAGTGTTGCACTGTCACTGAGGGAGTGTTGCCCACTTACTGAGGGAATCCTGCATTATCAGTGAGGGAGTGCTGCAATGTTACTGAGGTAGTGCTGGATTTCACTGAGGGAGTTTTGCATTGACACTTATGGAGCAATGCATTGTCACTGAGAAGATTTGCAGAGTCACTGAGGGAGTGTTGCACTGTCATTGATGCGGTGTTGCATTGTTACCGAGGGGGTGTTACATTTTCACTGAGGGGGTGTTACCTTGTCACAGGAGGAGCAATGCACTGTCACTGAGGGAGAGCTGCAATAACTCTGAGGGAATGTGGCAATGTCACTCATGGAGTGGGGCACTGACATGAGGGACTGTTGCACTGTGACTAATGGAGTGATGCATTGTTACTGAGGGAGTGTTGCACTGTCACTGAGGGAGTGCTGCAGTGTCACTGAAGGAGATTTGCACTGTGACTGAGGGTGTGCTGCACTGTCATTGAGGGAGTTCTGCACTGTTAATGAGTGAGTGTTGCTTTGTCACTGAGGGTGTGCTGCATGATCACTGAAGGAGTGCTGAACTGTCACAGAGGGTTTCTTGCATTCTCACTGAGATAGTGTTGCATTGTCACTGAGTGAGTGCTGAACTGTCACAGAGGGAGTGCTGCCCTGTCACTGTGGCAGTGTTGCATTGTCACTGAGGGAGTGTTGCACTGTCACTGAGGGAGTGTTGCACTGTCACTGAGGGAGTGTTGCATTGTCCATGAAGGAGTGTTGCACTGACACTGAGGGAGTGTTGCACTGTCTCTGAGGGAGTGTTGCACTGTCACTGAGGGAGTGTTTCACTGTCACTGAGGGAGTGTTGCATTGTCCCTGAAGGAGTGTTGCACTGTCACTGAGGGAGTGTTGTATTGTCCCTGAAGGAGTGTTGCACTGTCACTGAGGGAGTGATGTATTATCAGAGAGGGAGTGTTGCACTGTCACTGAGGGAGTGTTGCATTGTCCCTGAAGGAGTGTTGCACTGTCACTGAGGGAGTGTTGCACTGTCACTGAGGGAGTGTTGCCCACTTACTGAGGGAATCCTGCATTATCAGTGAGGGAGTGCTGCAATGTTACTGAGGTAGTGCTGGATTTCACTGAGGGAGTTTTGCATTGACACTTATGGAGCAATGCATTGTCACTGAGAAGTTTTGCAGAGTCACTGAGGGAGTGTTGCACTGTCATTGATGCGGTGTTGCATTGTTACCGAGGGGGTGTTACATTTTCACTGAGGGGGTGTTACCTTGTCACAGGAGGAGTAATGCACTGTCACTGAGGGAGTGCTGCAATAACTCTGAGGGAATGTGGCACTGTCACTCATGGAGTGGGGCACTGACATGAGGGACTGTTGCACTGTGACTAATGGAGTGATGCATTGTTACTGAGGGAGTGCTGCAGTGTCACTGAAGGAGATTTGCACTGTGACTGAGGGTGTGCTGCACTGTCATTGAGGGAGTTCTGCACTGTTAATGAGTGAGTGTTGCTTTGTCACTGAGGGTGTGCTGCATGATCACTGAAGGAGTGCTGAACTGTCACAGAGGGTTTCTTGCATTCTCACTGAGATAGTGTTGCATTGTCATTGAGTGAGTGCTGAACTGTCACAGAGGGAGTGCTGCCCTGTCACTGTGGCAGTGTTGCATTGTCACTGAGGGAGTGTTGCATTGTCACTGAGGGGGTGTTGCATTGTTACCGAGGGGGTGTTACATTTTCACTGAGGGGGTGTTACCTTGTCGCAGGAGGAGTAATGCACTGTCACTGAGGGAGTGCTGCAATAACTCTGAGGGAACATGGCATTGTCACTCATGGAGTGGTGCACTGACATGAGGGACTGTTGCAGTGTGACTGATGGAGTGATGCATTGTTACTGAGGGAGTGTTGCACTTCTCTGAAGGGGTGCTGTACTGTCACTGAGTGAGAGTTGCATTGTCACTGAGGGAATGTTGCACTTTCACTGACAGAGTGCTGCGTTGTCATTGGGTGAGTGCTGCACTGTCACTGAAGTTGTGTTGCATTGTCACTGATGGAGTTTTGCACTGTTTATAAGTGAGTGTTGCATTGTCGCTGAGGGATTGCTGAATCATCACTGAGACAGTGCTGCAATATCTCTGAGGGAATTTTGCACTGTCACTGAAGGAGTGTTGCACTGTCACTGACGGAGTGTTGCACTGTCATGAGGGACTGTTGCACTGTGACTGAGGGTGTGGTGCATTGCTACTGAGGGAGTGCTGCAGTATCACTGAAGGGGTGCTGCACTTTCACTGAGGGAGTGCTGCACTGTCACAGGCCTTGTTGCATTGTCACTGATGGAGCTTTGCACTGTTAATAAGTGAGTGCTGAAATGTCACTGTGAGAGTGCTGAACTGTGACTGTGAGAGTGTTGCATTGTCACTGAGAAGGCATTGCACTGTCACTGAGGGACTGATATATTATCAGAGTGACAGTGCTGAACTGTCACTGATTGAGTGTTGCATTTTCACTGAGGGAGTTCTGAATTCTCACTGAGGGAGTACTATACTGTCACTGAGGGTATTCTATACTGTCACTGACGGAGTGCTGTACTGTCACTCAGGGAGTGCTGCACTGTTACTGAGGGAGTTCTACATTATCAAGGAGGGAGTGTTGCATTGTCATTGAGGAATTGTTGCAATGTCACTGTGAGAGTGCTGTACTGTCACGGAGGGAGTGCTGCACTGTCTCTGAGGGAGATTTGCATTGACACTGATTGGGTGTTGCACTGTCACTGAGGGTGTGTTGCGCTGTCACTGAGGGAGTCTTGCACTGTCACTGAGGGAGTGTTGCGCTGTCACTGAGAAGGCTTTGCACTGTCACTGAGGGAGTGATATATTATCAGTGAGGGAGTGCTGCACTGTCACTGAGGGAGTGTTGCATTGTCACTGAGGTAGTGTTGCATTGTCACTGAGGGGGTGCTGTACTGTCACGGAGGGAGTTTTGGATTGACACTTCGGGAGTGCTGCATTGTAACTGAAGGAGATTTGCACAGTCACTGAGGGTGTGCTGCACTGTCACTGAGGGAGTTCTGCACTGTTGATGAGTGAGTGCTGCTTTGTCACTGAGGGAGTGCTGCATTGTCAGTGAGGGAATGTTGCATTGTCACTGAGGGAGTGTTTCACTGTCACTGAGGGAGTGTTGCATTGTCCCTGAACGAGTGTTGCACTGTCACTGAGGGAGTGTTGCATTGTCCCTGAAGGAGTGTTGCACTGACACTGAGGGAGTGTTGCACTGTCACTGAGGGAGTGTTGCATTGTCCATGAAGGAGTGTTGCACTGACACTGAGGGAGTGTTGCACTGTCTCTGAGGGAGTGTTGCACTCTCACTGAGGGAGTGTTTCACTGTCACTGAGGGAGTGTTGCATTGTCCCTGAAGGAGTGTTGCACTGTCACTGAGGGAGTGTTGCATTGTCCCTGAAGGAGTGTTGCACTGTCACTGAGGGAGTGTTGCACTGTCACTGAGGGAGTGTTGCCCACTTACTGAGGGAATCCTGCATTATCAGTGAGGGTGTGCTGCAATGTTACTGAGGTAGTGCTGGATTTCACTGAGGGAGTTTTGCATTGACACTTATGGAGCAATGCATTGTCACTGAGAAGTTTTGCAGAGTCACTGAGGGAGTGTTGCACTGTCATTGACGCGGTGTTGCATTGTTACCGAGGGGGTGTTACATTTTCACTGAGGGGGTGTTACCTTGTCACAGGAGGAGTAATGCACTGTCACTGAGGGAGTGTTTCACTGTCACTGAGGGAGTGTTGCATTGTCCCTGAACGAGTGTTGCACTGTCACTGAGGGAGTGTTGCATTGTCCCTGAAGGAGTGTTGCACTGACACTGAGGGAGTGTTGCACTGTCACTGAGGGAGTGTTGCATTGTCCATGAAGGAGTGTTGCACTGACACTGAGGGAGTGTTGCACTGTCTCTGAGGGAGTGTTGCACTCTCACTGAGGGAGTGTTTCACTGTCACTGAGGGAGTGTTGCATTGTCCCTGAAGGAGTGTTGCACTGTCACTGAGGGAGTGTTGCATTGTCCCTGAAGGAGTGTTGCACTGTCACTGAGGGAGTGTTGCACTGTCACTGAGGGAGTGTTGCCCACTTACTGAGGGAATCCTGCATTATCAGTGAGGGTGTGCTGCAATGTTACTGAGGTAGTGCTGGATTTCACTGAGGGAGTTTTGCATTGACACTTATGGAGCAATGCATTGTCACTGAGAAGTTTTGCAGAGTCACTGAGGGAGTGTTGCACTGTCATTGACGCGGTGTTGCATTGTTACCGAGGGGGTGTTACATTTTCACTGAGGGGGTGTTACCTTGTCACAGGAGGAGTAATGCACTGTCACTGAGGGAGCGTTTCACTGTCACTGAGGGAGTGTTGCATTGTCCCTGAACGAGTGTTGCACTGTCACTGAGGGAGTGTAGCATTGTCCCTGAAGGAGTGTTGCACTGACACTGAGGGAGTGTTGCACTGTCACTGAGGGAGTGTTGCATTGTCCATGAAGGAGTGTTGCACTGACACTGAGGGAGTGTTGCACTGTCTCTGAGGGAGTGTTGCACTCTCACTGAGGGAGTGTTTCACTGTCACTGAGGGAGTGTTGCATTGTCCCTGAAGGAGTGTTGCACTGTCACTGAGGGAGTGTTGCATTGTCCCTGAAGGAGTGTTGCACTGTCACTGAGGGAGTGTTGCCCACTTACTGAGGGAATCCTGCATTATCAGTGAGGGTGTGCTGCAATGTTACTGAGGTAGTGCTGGATTTCACTGAGGGAGTTTTGCATTGACACTTATGGAGCAATGCATTGTCACTGAGAAGTTTTGCAGAGTCACTGAGGGAGTGTTGCACTGTCATTGATGCGGTGTTGCATTGTTACCGAGGGGGTGTTACATTTTCACTGAGGGGGTGTTACCTTGTCACAGGAGGAGTAATGCACTGTCACTGAGGGAGTGCTGCAATAACTCTGAGGGAATGTGGCAATGTCACTCATGGAGTGGGGCACTGACATGAGGGACTGTTGCACTGTGACTAATGGAGTGATGCATTGTTACTGAGGGAGTGTTGCACTGTCACTGAGGGAGTGCTGCAGTGTCACTGAAGGAGATTTGCACTGTGACTGAGGGTGTGCTGCACTGTCATTGAGGGAGTTCTGCACTGTTAATGAGTGAGTGTTGCTTTGTCACTGAGGGTGTGCTGCATGATCACTGAAGGAGTGCTGAACTGTCACAGAGGGTTTCTTGCATTCTCACTGAGATAGTGTTGCATTGTCATTGAGTGAGTGCTGATCTGTCACAGAGGGAGTGCTGCCCTGTCACTGTGGGAGTGTTGCATTTTCACTGAGGGAGTGTTGCACTGTCACTGAGGGAGTGTTGCACTGTCACTGAGGGAGTGTTTCCTTGCCACTGAGCGAGTGTTGCATTGTTATTGAGGGAGTGTTGCATTATCACTGAAGGAGTGCTGTACTTTCACTGAGTGAGTGTTGCCCACTTACTGAGGGAATCCTGCATTATCAGTGAGCGAGTGCTGCAATGTTACTGAGGGAGTGCTGCACTTCACTGAGGGAGTGTTGCATTGTCACTGAAGGAGTGCTGCAATGTTACTGAGGGAGTGCTGCACTTCACTGAGGGAGTTTTGCATTGACACTTATGGAGCGATGCATTGTCATTGAGAAATTTTGCAGAGTCACTGAGAGAGTGTTGCACTGTCATTGAGGGGGTGTTGCATTGTTACCGAGGGGGTGTTACATTTTCACTGAGGGGGAGTTACCTTGTCACAGGAGGAGTAATGCACTGTCGCTGAGGGAGTGCTGCAATAACTCTGAGGGAACATGGCACTGTCACTCATGGAGTGTTGCACTGTCACGAGGGACTGTTGCACTGTGACTGAGGGTGTGATGCATTGTTACTGAGGGAGTGCTGCAGTATCACTGAAGGGGTGCTGCACTTTCACTGAGGGAGTGCTGCATTGTCACTGATGGAGTGCTCAACTGTCACAGGTCGTGTTGCATTGTCACTGATGGAGTTTTGCACTGTTAATAAGGGAGTGCTGAACTGTCACTGTGAGAGTGCTGAACTGTCACTGTGAGAGTGTTGCATTGTCACTGAGAAGGCATTGCACTGTCACTGAGGGAGTGATATATTATCAGAGTGACAGTTCTGAACTGTCACTGATTGAGTGTTGCATTTTCACTGAGGGAGTTCTGAATTCTCACTGAGGGAGTACTATACTGTCACTGAGGGTATTCTATACTGTCACTGACGGAGTGCTGTACTGTCACTCAGGGAGTGCTGCACTGTTACTGAGGGAGTTCTACATTATCAAGGAGGGAGTGTTGTATTGTCATTGAGGAATTGTTGCAATGTCACTGTGAGAGTGCTGTACTGTCACGGAGGGAGTGCTTCACTGTCTCTGAGGGAGATTTGCATTGACACTGATCGGGTGTTGCACTGTCACTGAGGGTGTGCTGTACTCTCACTGAGGAAGTGATGCATTGTCACTGAGAAGGCATTGCAAAGTCAATGACAGCGTGATGTATTATTAGTGTGGGTGTGCTGCACTGTCACTGAGGGAGTTCTGCATTAGCCCTGAGGGAGTGCTGCATTGTCATTGAAGGAGGACTGTACTGTCATGGAGGGATTGTTGTCCTGCTACTGAGGGAGTGTTGCATTGTCACTGAGGTAGTGTTGCACTGTCACTGAGGGAGTGCTGTACTGTCACAGAGGGAGTTTTGCATTGACACTTCGGGAGTGCTGCATTGTAACTGAAGGAGATTTGCACTGTGACTGAGGGTGTGCTGCACTGTCACTGAGGGAGTTCTGCACTGTTAATGAGTGAGTGTTGCTTTGTCACTGAGGGTGTGTTGCCTGATCACTGAGGGAGTGCTGAAATGTCACAGAGGGTTTCTTGCATTCTCACTGAGGGAGTGTTACATTTTCATTGAGTGAGTGCTGAACTGTCACAGAGGGAGTGCTGTCCTGTCACTGTGGGAGTGTTGCATTTTCAGTTAGAGAGTGTTGCACTGTCACTGAGGGAGTGTTTCCTTGCCACTGAGCAAGTGTTGCATTGTTATTGAGGGAGTGTTGCATTATCACTGAAGGAGTGCTGTACTTTCACTGAGTGAGTGTTGCCCACTTACTGAGGGAATCCTGCATTATCAGTGAGGGAGTGCTGCAATGTTACTGAGGGAGTGCTGCACTTCGCTGAGGGAGGTTTGCATTGACACTTATGGAGCGCTGCATTGTCACTGAGAAGTGTTGCAGAGTCACTGAGAGAGTGTTGCACTGTCACTGAGAGAGTGTTGCGCTGTCATTGAGGGGGTGTTGCATTGTTACCGAGGGGGTGTTACATTTTCACTGAGGGGGTGTTACCTTGTCACAGGAGTAGTAATGCACTGTCACTGAGGGAGTGCTGCAATAACTCTGAGGGAATGTGGCACTGTCACTCATGGAGAGGTGCACTGACATGAGGGACAGTTGCGCTGTGACTGATGGAGTGATGCAGTGTCACTAAAGGGGTGCTGCACTGTCACTGAGTGAGAGTTGCAATGTCACTAAGGGAATGTTGCACTTTCACTGACGGAGTTCTGCACTGTCACTGAGGTTGTGTTGCATTGTCACTGATGGAGTTTTGCACTGTTTATAAGTGAGTGTTGCATTGGCGCTGAGGGATTGCTGAATCATCACTGAGGCAATGCTGCAATGTCTCTGAGGGAATTTTGCACTGTCACTGACGGAGTGTTGCACTGTCACTGACGGAGTGTTGCACTATCATGAGGGACTATTGCACTGTGACTGAGGGTGTGATGCATTGTTACTGAGGGATTGCTGCAGTATCACTGAAGGGGTGCTGCACTTTCACTGAGGGAGTGCTGCATTGTCACTGAGGGAGTGCTGCACTGTCACAGGTCGTGTTGCATTGTCACTGATGGAGTTTTGCACTGTTAATAAGGGAGTGCTGAACTGTCACTGTGAGAGTGCTGAACTGTCACTGTGAGAGTGTTGCATTGTCACTGAGGGAGTGCTGCAGGGTCACTGAGGGAGTGCTGCAGTGTCACTGAGTGAGTGCTGCACTGTCACTGAGGTCGTGTTGCATTGTCACTGAGAAGGCATTGCACTGTCACTGAGGGAGTGATATATTATCAGAGTGGCAGTGCTGAACTGTCACTGAGTGAGTGTTGCATTATCACTGAAGGAGTGCTGTACTTTCACTGAGTGAGTGTTGCCCACTTACTGAGGGAATCCTGCATTATCAGTGAGGGAGTGCTGCAATGTTACTGAGGGAGTGCTGCACTTCACTGAGGAAGTGTTGCATTGTCACTGAAGGAGTGCTGCAATTTTACTGAGGTAGTGCTGCACTTCACTGAGGGAGTTTTGCATTGACACTTATGGAGCGCTGTATTGTCACTGAGAAGATTTGCAGAGTCACTGAGGGAGTGTTGCACTGTCACTGAGAGAGTGTTGCACTGTCATTGAGGGGGTGTTGCATTGTTACCGAGGGGGTGTTACATTTTCACTGAGGGGGTGTTACCTTGTCACAGGAGTAGTAATGCACTGTCACTGAGGGAGTGCTGCAATAACTCTGAGGGAATGTGGCACTGTCACTCATGGAGTGATGCACTGTCACTGAGGGAGTGTTGCACTGTCACTGAGGGAATGCTGCAGTGTCACTGAAGGGGTGCTGCACTGTCACTGAGTGAGAGTTGCATTGTCACTAAGGGAATGTTGCACTTACACTGACGGAGTGCTGCACTGTCACTGAGGGAGTGTTGCATTATCACTGAAGGAGTGCTGTACTTTCACTGAGTGAGTGTTGCCCACTTACTGAAGGAATCCTGCATTATCAGTGAGGGAGTGCTGCACTTCACTGAGGGAGTGTTGCATTGTCACTGAGGGAGTGCTGCAATGTTACTGAGGTAGTGCTGCACTTCACTGAGGGAGTTTTGCATTGACACTTATGGAGCGATGCATTGTCACTGAGAAGTTTTGCAGAGTCACTGAGAGAGTGTTGCACTGTCATTGAGGTGGTGTTGCATTGTTACTGAGGGGGTGTTACATTTTCACTGAGGGGGTGTTACCTTGTCACAGGAGGAGTAATGCACTGTCACTGAGGGAGTGCTGCAATAACTCTGAGGGAATGTGGCACTGTCACTCATGGAGTGGTGCACTGACATGAGGGACTGTTGCATTGTGACTGATGGAGTGATGCATTGTTACTGAGGGAGTGCTGCACTGTCACTGAAGGGGTGCTGCACTGTCACTGTGTGAGAGTTGCATTGTCACTGAGGGAATGTTGCACTTTCACTGACGGAGTGCTGCATTGTCACTGAGGGAGTGCTGCACTGTCACTGAGGTTGTGTTGCATTGGTCACTGATGGAGTTTTGCACTGTTTATAAGTGAGTGTTGCATTGTCGCTGAGGGATTGCTGAATCATCACTGAGACAGTGCTGCAATATCTCTGAGGGAATTTTGCTCTGTCACTGAAGAAGTGTTGCACTGTCACTGATGGAGTGTTGCACTGTCACTGATGGAGTTTTGCACTATTAATAAGGGAGTGCTGAACTGTCACTGAGTGAGTGTTGCATTTTCACTGAGGGTGTTCTGAATTCACACTGAGGGAGTACTATACTGTCACTGAGGGTATTCTATACTGTCACTAACGGAGTTCTGTACTGTCACTCAGGGAATGCTGCACTGTTACTGAGATAGTTCTACATTATCACGGAGGGATTGTTGCATTGTCACTGAGGGAGGGCTGTGCTGTTACAGAGGGAGTGTTGCATTGTCATTGAGGAATTGTTGCAATGTCACTGTGAGAGTGCTGTACTGTCACGGAGGGAGTGCTGCACCATCTCTGAGGGAGATTTGCATTGACACTGATCGGGTGTTGCACTGTTACTGAGGGAGTGATGTATTATCAGTGTGGCTTTGCTACCCTGTCACTGAGGGTTCTGCATTATCACTGAGGGAGTGCTGCATTGTCACTGAGGGAGTGCTGAAATGTCACTGAGGGAATGATGCATTGTCACGGAGGGAATGCTGCACAGGCACTGAGTAAGTGTTGCACTGTCACTGAGTGAGTGATACAGAGTTACTGAGTGAGTGCTGCAATCTCACTGAGTGAGTGCTGCATTGTCATGAAGGGAGTGCTGCACTGTCACTGAGTGAGTGGTGTACAGTTATTGAGGAAGTTTTGCACTGTCACTGAGGGAATGTTGCGCTGTCATTGAGGGAGTGCTGAAATGTCACTGAGGGAATGATGCATTGTCACAGAGGGCGAGCTGCACTTTCACTGAGCGAGTGTTGCACAGTCACTGAGGTAATGTTGCACTTTCACTGAGGGAGTATTGTGTATTCACTGAGGGAGTGCTGTACTGTCGCTGAGGGAGTGTTGCATTGTCATGAGATGCCATTGCACTGTCACTGAGGGAGTTACGCATTGTCATTGAGGGAGTGCTGCATTGTCTCTGAGGGAGTGTTGCATGCCACTGAGGGAGTGTTGCATTGTTACTAAGGGAGTGCTTCACTGTTACTGAGTGAGTGCTGCTGAGTTACTGAGTGAGTGCTGCACTTTCACTGAGGGAATGTTGCGCTTCACTGAGTGAGTGCTGAAATGTCATTGAGGGCTGTACTGTCACTGAGGGAGTTCTGCATTCTCACTGAGGGAGGGCTGTACTGTTACCTTGGGAGTTCTGCATTATCACTGAGTGACTGTTGCATTGACACTAAGCTAGGGTTGCACTGTTACTCAGTGAGTGCTGCATATTTACAGAGCGAATACTGCACTGTCACTGAAGGGGTGTTGCACTGTCACTGAGGGAGTGTTGCGCATTCACTGAGGGAGGGCTGTACTGTCACTGAGGGAGTGTTGCATTGTTACTGAGGGCGTGTTGCACTGTCACTGAGGGCGTTTTGCACTGTCACTGAGGGAGTGCTGCACTGTCACTGAGGGAGTGCTGCACTGTCACTGAGATAATGTTGCACTTTCACTGAGGGAGTGTTGTGCATTCACTGAGGGAGGACTGTACTGTCACTGAGGAAGTGATGTATTGTCACTGGAGGGAGTGTTGCATTGTTATTAAGTGAGTGCTTCACTGTTACTGAGTGAGTGCTGCTGAGTTACTGAGCGAGTGCTGCACTGTCACTGAGGTAGTGTTGCACTGACACTGAGGCCATCCTGTACTGTCACTGAGGGAGTGATGCATTGTCCCTGGGAAGGCATTGCACTGTTACTGAGGGAGAGATGTATTATCAGTGAGGCTTTGCTACACTGTCACTGAGGGTTCTGCATTATCACTGAGGGAGTGCTGCATTGTCACTGAGGGAGTGCTGTACTGTCACTGAGGGAGTGCTGTACTGGCACTGAGGGAGTTCTGCATTCTCACTGACGGAGGGCTGTACTGTTACTGAGGGAGTTCTGCATTATCACTGAGGGAGTGTTGCATTGTCATTAAGGGAGAGTTGCACTGTTACTGAGTGAGTGCTGCATATTTACAGAGCGAATGTTGCACTGTCACTGAAGGGGTGTTGCACTGTCACTGAGGGAGTGTTACACTGTCACTGAGTGAGTGCTGTACTGTCACTGAGGTAGTGATGCATTGTCACTGTGAAGGAATTGCACTGTCACTAAAGGAGTGATATATTACCAGTGAGGGAGTGCTGCACTTTCACTGAGGGATTGTTGCATTGTCACTGAGAAGGCATTGCACTGTCACTTAGGGAGTGATGCACTGTCACTGAGGGAGTGTTGCACTGTCACTGAGGGAGTGTTGCATTGTCACTGAGGGAGTGTTGCACTGTCACTAATGGAGTGTTGCATTTTCACTGAGGGAGTTTTGCACTGTCACTAACAGAGTGTTGCATTGTCATTAAGTGAGTTCTGCACTGTTACTGAATGAGTGCTGTAGTGTTACTTAGTGAGAGCTGCACTGTCATTGAAGGAGGGCGGCATGGTCACTGGGAGAATGATGCATTGTCACGGAGAGAGTGCTGCACAGGCACTGAGTAAGTTTTGCACTGTCACTGAGTGAGTGATGCAGAGTTACTGAGCGAGTGCTGCACTCTCACTGAGGGAGTGTTGCATTGTCATGAAGGGAGTGCTGCACTGTCACTGAGGGAGTGTAGCATTGTCATGAGACGCCATTGCACTGTCACTGAGGGAGTGATGTATTATCAGTGAGGGATTACTGCACTGTCACTGAGGGATTGCTGCACAGTCACTGAGATAATGTTGCACTTTCACTGAGGGAGTGTTGCGCATTCACTGAGGGAGGGCTGTACTGTCACTGAGGAAGTGATGTACTGTCATTGAGGGAGTGTTGCATTGTCACTGAGGGAGTGTTGCATTGTTATTAAGGGAGTGCTTCACTGTTACTGAGTGAATGATGCTGAATTACTAAGTGAGTGCTGCACATTCACGGAGGGAGTGCTGCACTGTCACTGAGGGAGTGATGCATTGTCACCGGGAAGGCATTGCACTGTTACTGAGGGAGTGATGTATTATCAGTGAATCTTTGCTACACTGTCACTGAGGGTTCTGCAGTATCACTGAGGGAGTTCTGCATTGTCACTGAGGAAGTGCTGTACTGTCACTGAGGGACTTCTGCATTCTCACTGAGGGAGTGTTGCATTGACATTAAGGGAGAGTTGCACTGTTACTGAGTGAGTGCTGCATATTTACAGAGTGAATGCTGCACTGTCACTGAAGGGGTGTTGCACTGTCACTGAGGGAGTGTTACACTGTCACTGAGTGACTGCTGTACTGTCACTGAGGTAGTGATGCATTGTCACTGTGAAGGAATTGCACTGTCACTAAAGGAGTGATATATTACCAGTGAGGGAGTGCTGCACTTTCACTGAGGGAGTGTTGCATTGTCACTGAGAAGGCATTGCACTGTCACTTAGGGAGTGATGCATTGTCACTGAGGGAGTGTTGCACTGTCACTAATGGAGTGTTGCATTGTCACTGAGGGAGTGTTGCATTGACACTTAGGGAGTGTTGCACTGTCACTAATGGAGTGTTGCATTTTCACTGAGGGAGTGTTACACTGTCACTGAGTGACTGCTGTACTGTCACTGAGGTAGTGATGCATTGTCACTGTGAAGGAATTGCACTGTCACTAAAGGAGTGATATATTACCAGTGAGGGAGTGCTGCACTTTCACTGAGGGAGTGTTGCATTGTCACTGAGAAGGCATTGCACTGTCACTTAGAGAGTGATGCATTGTCACTGAGGGAGTGTTGCACTGTCACTAATGGAGTGTTGCATTGTCACTGAGGGAGTGTTGGCACTGTCACTGAGAGAGTGTTGCACTGTCACTAACGGAGTGTTGCATTGTCACTGAGGGAGTGTTGCATTGACACTTAGGGAGTGTTGCACTGTCACTAATGGAGTGTTGCATTTTCACTGAGGGAGTGTTGCACTGTCATTGAGGCAGTGTTGCATTGTCATTAAGTGAGTTCTGCACTGTTACTGAATGAGTGCTGTAGTGTTACTTAGTGAGAGCTGCACTGTCACTGAAGGAGTGCTGCATGGTCACTGAGGGATTGTTGCATTGTCACTGAGGGAGTGCTGCATAGTCATTGAGGAAGTTTTGCACTGTCACTGAGGGAATGTTGCGTTGTCACTGAGGGAGTGCTGCACAGTCATTGAGGAAGTTTTGCACTGTCACTGAGGGAATGTTGCACTGTCACCGAGCGAGTGCTGATATATCACTGAGGGAATGAAGCATTGTCACTGAGGGAGTGCTGCACAGGCACTGAGGGAGTGTAGCGTTGTCATGAGACGCCATTGCACTGTCACTGAGTGAGTGATTTATTATCAGTGAGGGAGTGCTGTACTCTCACTGAGGGAGCGATGCGTTGTCATTGAGGGAGTGATATTTTGCAGCGAGGGAGTGCAGCACTGCCACTGAGGGAGTGCTGCAGAGTTACTGAGCGAGTGCTGCACTGTCACTGAGGGAGTGCTGTACTGTCACTGAGGGAGTGATGCATTGTCACCGGGAAGGCATTGCACTGTTACTGAGGGAGTGATGTATTATCAGTGAGGCTTTGCTACACTGTCACTGAGGGTTCTGCATTATCACTGAGGGAGTGATGCATTGTCACTGAGGGAGTGCTGTACTGTCACTGAGGGAATTCTGCATTCTCACTGAGGGAGTGCTGTACTGTCACTGAGGGAGTGCTGTACTAGCACTGAGGGAGTTCTGCATTCTCACTGAGGGAGGGCTGTACTGTTACTGAGGGAGTTCTGCATTATCACTGAGGGAGTGTTGCATTGTCATTAAGGGAGAGTTGCACTGTTACTGAGTGAGTGCTGCATATTTACAGAGCGAATGCTGCACTGTCACTGAAGGGATGTTGCACTGTCACTGAGGGAGTGTTACACTGTCACTGAGTGAGTGCTGTACTGTCACTGAGGTAGTGATGCATTGTCACTGTGAAGGAATTGCACTGTCACTAAAGGAGTGATATATTACCAGTGAGGGAGTGCTGCACTTTCACTGAGGGAGTGTTGCATTGTCACTGAGAAGGCATTGCACTGTCACTGAGGGAGTGTTGCACTGTCACTGAGGGAGAGTTGCACTGTCACTGAGGGAGTGTTGCATTGTCACTGAGGGAGTGTTGCACTGTCACTGAGGGAGTGTTGCATTGACACTTAGGGAGTTTTGCACTGTCACTAACGGAGTGTTGCATTGTCATTGAGGCAGTGTTACACTGTCATTAAGTGAGTTCTGCACTGTTACTGAATGAGTGCTGTAGTGTTACTTAGTGAGAGCTGCACTGTCACTGAAGGAGTGCTGCATGGTCACTGAGGGATTGTTGCATTGTCAATGAGGGAGTGCTGCACTGTCACTGAGGTAATGTTGCACTGTCACTGAGGGAGTGTTGTGCATTCATTGAGGGAGTGCTGTACTGTCGCTGAGGGAGTGTTGCATTGTCATGAGATGCCATTGCACTGTCACTGAGGGAGTGATGTATTATCAGTGATGGAGTGCTGTCCTGTAACTGAGGGAGTTATGCATTGTCATTGAGGGAGTGATATCTTACAGCGAGCGAGTGCTGCACTTTCACTAAGAGAGTGCTGCAGAGTTACTGAGAGAGTGCTGCAGAGTTACTGAGCGAGTGCTGCACTGTCACTGAGGGACTGCTACACAGTCACTGAGGTAATGTTGCACTTTCACTGAGATAGTGCGGCGCATTCACTGAGGGAGTGTTGCATTGTCACTGTGAAGGCTTTGCACGGTCACTGAAGGAGTGATATATTACCAGTGAGGGAGTGCTGCACTTTCACTGAAGGAGTGTTGCATTGTCACTGAGAAGGCATTGCACTGTCACTGAGGGAGTGTTGCATTGACACTTAGGGAGTGCGGCACTGTCACTGAGGGACTGCTGCACAGTCACTGAGGTAATGTTGCACTTTCACTGAAAGAGTGCTGCGCATTCACTGAGGGAGTGTTGCATTGTTACTGAGAAGGCATTGCACTGTCACTTAGGGAGTGATGCATTGTTACTGAGGGAGTGTTGCATTGTCACTGAGGGAGTGCTGCAGAGTTACTGAGCGAGTGCTGCACTGTCACTGAGTGAGTGCTGCACTGTCACTGAGTGAGTGCTGCACTGTCACTGAGGGAGTGCTGCATTGTCACTGAGGGAGTGCTGCACTGTCACTGAGGGAGTGCTACAGAGTTACTGAGCGAGTGCTGCACTGACACCGAGGGACTGCTGCATAGTCACTGAGGTAATGTTGCACTTTCACTGAGGGAGTGTTGCGCATTCACTGTGGGAGGGCTGTACTGTCACTGAGGGAATGATGCATTGTCACTGAGGGAGTGTTGCATTGTTATTAAGGGAGTGCTTCACTGTTACTGAGTGAGTGCTGCTGAGTTACTGAGTGAGTGCTGCACTTTCACTGAGGGAGTGTTGCACTGTCAGTGAGGGAGTGCTGTACTGTCATTGAGGGAGTGCTGCTCAGTCATTGAGGAAGTTTTGTGCTTTCACTGAGGGAATGTTGCGCTGTCACTGAGCGAGTGCTGAAATGTCACTGAGGGAATGATGCATTGTCACAGAGGGAGTGCTGCACAGGCACTGAGTAATTGTTGCACTGTCACTGAGTGAGTGATGCAGAGTTACTGAGCGAGTGCTGCACTCTCACTGAGGGAGTGTTGCATTGTCATGAAGGGAGTGCTGCACTGTCACTGAGGGAGTGTAGCATTGTCATGAGACGCCATTGCACTGTCACTGAGGGAGTGATGTATTATCAGTGATGGAGTGCTGTACTCTCACTGAGGGAGTGATGCATTATCATTGAGGGAGTGCTGCACTGTCTCTGAGGGGGTGCTGCACAGTCACTGAGATAATGTTGCACTTGCACTGAAGGGGCGCTGTACAGTCACTGAGGTAGTGTTGCGCATTCACTGAGGGAGTGTTGCGCATTCACTGAGGGAGTGTTGCATTATCATTGAGGGAGTGCTGTACAGTCACTGAGGTAGTGTTGCGCATTCACTGAGGGAGTGTTGCGCATTCACTGAGGGAGGGCTGTACTGTCACTGAGGAAGTGATGCGTTGTCACTGAGGGACTTTTGCATTGTTATTAAGGGAGTGCTTCACTGTTACTGAGTGAGTGCTGCTGAGTTACTAAGCGAGTGCTGCACTGTCACTGAGGGAATGTTGCGCTGTCACTGAGTCAGTGATGCAGAGTTACTGAGCAAGTGCTGAAATGTCACTGAGGGAATGATGCATTGTCATGGAGTAGGTGCTGCACAGGCACTGAGTAAGTGTTGCACTGTCACTGAGTGAGTGATGCAGAGTTACTCAGTGAGTGCTGCACTGTCACTGAAGGAGTGTTGCATTTTCATGAAGGGAGTGCTGCACTGTTACTGAGTGAGTTCTGTATTACCACTGAGAGAGTGCTGCACAGCAACTGAGGGAATGTTGCAATGTCATTGAGGGACTGTTGCACTGTCACTGAGGGAGTTTTGCCTTCTCACTGAGGGAGTGCTGTACTGTCACTGAGGGTTTTTCATACTGTCACTGATGGAGCACTGTACTGTCACTGAGTGAGTGCTGCACTGTTACTGAGGGAATTCTGCATTATCACTAGGAGGTGGGGTTGCATTGTCACTGAGGGAGTGTTGCACTGTTACTGAGGGAGTGCTGACCTGTCACGGAGGGAGTTTTGCATTGACACTTAGGGAGTGCTGCATTGTAACTGAGGGAGTTTTGCACTGTCACTGAGGGTGTGTTGCACTGTCACTGAGGGAGGGTTGCATTGACATTGAGGGAGTGTTGCATTGACATTAAGGGAGTGTTGCATTGACATTAAGGGAGTGTTGCATTGTCATTGAGGGAGTGCTGCACTGTTACTGAGTGAGTGCTGCAGAGTTACTGAGCGAGTGCTGCACTCTCACTGAGGGAGTGTTGCATTGTCATGAAGGGAGTGCTGCACTGTCACTGAGGGAGTGTAGCATTGTCATGAGACGCCATTCCACTGTCACTGAGGGAGTGTTGCACAGACATTGAGGAAGTTTTGCACTGTCACTGAGGGAGTGTTGCACTGTCACTGAGGGAGTGTTGCACAGACATTGAGGAAGTTTTGCACTGTCACTGAGGGAATGTTGCGCTGTCATTGAGTGAGTGCTGAAATGTCACTGGGAGAATGATGCATTGTCACGGAGGGAGTGCCCACAGACACTGAGTAAGTGTTGCACTGTCACTGAGTGAGTTATGCAGAGTTACTGAGCGAGTGCTGCACTGTCACTGAGGGAGTGTTGCACTGTCACTGAGTGAGTGCTGCAGAGTTACTGAGCGAGTGCTGCACTGTCACTGAGGGCGTGTTGCATTGTCACTGAGTGAGTGCTGCAGAGTTACTGAGCGAGTGCTGCACAGTCACTGAGGGCGTGTTGCATTGTCACTGAGTGAGTGCTGCAGAGTTATTGAGCGAGTGCTGCACTGTCACTGAGGGCATGTTGCATTGTCACTGAGTGAGTGCTGCACTGTCACTGAGCGAGTGCTGCACTGTCACTGAGGGAGTGTTGCATTGTCACTGAGTGAGTGCTGCAGAGTTACTGAGCGAGTGCTGCACTGTCACTGAGGGAGTGCTCCACAGTCAATGAGGTAATGTTGCATTTTCACTGAGGGAGTGTTGCGCATTTACTGTCACTGAGTGAGTGCTGCACAGTCACTGAGGGAGTGGAGCATTGTCATGAGACGCCATTGCACTGTCACTGAGGGAGTGCTGCACTGTCACTGAGGGAGTGCTGCAGAGTTACTGAGCGAGTACTGTACTGTCACTGAGGGAGTGCTGCACAGTCACTGAGATAATGTTGCACTTTCACTGAGAGAGTGTTGTACATTCACTGAGGGAGGGCTGTACTTTCACTGAGGGAGTGATGTATTGTCACTGAGGGAGTGTTGCATTGTTATCAAGTGAGTGCTTCACTATTACTGAGCGAGTGCTGCTGAGTTACTGAGCGAGTGCTGCACTTTCACTGAGGGAGTGTTGCATTGTCACTGAGCGAGTGCTGCACTGTCACTGAGGTTGTGTTGCACTGTCACTGAGGCCGTCCTGTACTGTCACTGAGGGAGTGATGCATTGTCCCCGGGAAGGCATTGCATTGTTACTGAGGGAGTGAGGTATTATCAGTGAGGCTTTGCTACACTGTCACTGAGGGAGTTCTGCATTCTCACTGAGGGAGTGCTGCATTCTCACTGAGGGAGTGCTGCACTGTTACTGAGGGAATTCTGCATTTTCACGGAGGGAGTCTGGCACTGTCACTATTGGAGTGTTGCATTGTCATTGAGGCAGTGTTTCTTGTCATTAAGTGAGTTCTGCACTGTTACTGAATGAGTGCTGTAGCGTTACTTCGTGAGAGCTGCACTGTCACTGAAGGAGTGCTGCATGGTCACTGAGGTATTGTTGTATTGTCACTGATGGAGTTCCGCAATCACTGAGGGAATGTTGCGCTGTCACTGAGCGAGTGCTGCACTGTTACTGAGGGAGTGCTGCACTGTCACTGAGGGCGTGTTGCATTGACACCGATGAAGTGCTGCATTGTCACTGATGGAGTGCTGCATTGTCACTGATGGAGTGCTGCATTGTCACTGAGGGATTGTTGCATTGTCACTGAGGGAGTGCTGCACAGTCATTGAGGAAGTTTTGCACTTTCACTGAGGGAATGTTGCGCTGTCACTGAGTGAGTGCTGAAATGTCACTGAGGGAATGATGCATTGTCAAGGAGGGAGTGCTGCACAGACACTGAGTAAGTGTTGCACTGTCACTGAGTGACTGATGCAGCGTTACTGAGCGAGTGCTGCACTGTCACTGAAGGAGTGTTGTATTTTCATGAAGGGAGTACTGCACTGTTACTGAGTGAGTTCTGCATTATCACTGAGAGAGTGCTGCACAGCAACTAAGGGAATGTTGCAATGTCATTGAGGGAGTGTTGCAATGTCATTGAGGGAGGTTTGCCTTCTCACTGATGGAGTACTGTACTGTCACTGAGTGAGTGCTGCACTGTTACTGAGGGAATTCTGCATTATCACTGGGGGGGGTGGTTTGCATTGTCACTGAGGGAGTGTTGCACTGTTACTGAGGGAGTGCTGACCTGTCACGGAGGGACTGTTGCATTGACACTTAGGGGGTGCTGCATTGTAACTGAGGGAGTTTTGCACAGTCACTGAGGGTGTTTTGCACTGTCACTGAGGGAGTGTTGCATTGTCATTGAGGGAGTGTAGCACTGTCACCGATGGATTACAGCACTGTCACTGATGGAGTGTTGCACTTTCACTGAGGGAGTGTTGCATTGACATTAAGGGAGTCTTGCATTGTCATTGAGGGAGTGTAGCACTGTCACTTATGGATTACAGCACTGTCACTGATGGATTACAGCAGTTTCACTGAGGGAGTGTTGCATTGACATTAAGGGAGTGTTGCATTGTCATTGAGCGAGTGCTGCACTGTTACTGAGTGAGTGCTGCAGAGTTACTGAGTGAGTACTGCACTGTCACAGAGCGAGTGCTGCACAGTCACTGAGTGAGTTCTGTATTATCACTGAGAGAGTGCTGCACAGCAACTGAGGGAATGTTGCAATGTCATTGAGGGAATGTTGCACTGTCACTGAGGGAGTTCTGCCTTCGCACTGAGGGAGTGCTGCACTGCCACTGAGGGAGTGTTGCATTGTCACTGAGGGAGTGCTGCACTTTCACTGATGGAGTGCTGCAGAGTTACTGAGCAAGTGCTGCACAGTCACTGAGGTAATGTTGCACTTTCACTGAGGGATTGTTGCGCATTCACTGAGGGAGGGCTGTACCGTCACTGAGGAAGTGATGCATTGTCACTGTGGGTGTTTTGCATTGTTATTAAGGGAGTGCTTCACTGTTACTGAGTGAGTGCTGCTGAGTTACTGAGCGAGTGCTGCAATTTCACTGAGGGACTGTTGCATTGGCACTGAGGGAGTGATATTTTACAGCGAGGGAGTGCTGCACTGTCACTGAGGGAGTGTTGCATTGTAACTGAGTGAGTGTTGCTCTGTCACTGAGACCGTCCTGTACTGTCACTGAGGGAGTGATGCATTGTCACCGGGACGGCATTGCACTGTTACTGAGAGAGTGATGTATTATCAGTGAGGCTTTGCTACACTGTCACTGAGGGTTCTGCATTCTCACTGAGGGAGTGCTGCATTTTCACTGAGGGAGTGCTGCAATGTCACTGAGCGAGTGCTGCACTGTCACTGAGATAATGTTGCACTTTCACTGAGGGAGTGTTGCGCATTCACTGAGGGAGGGCTGTACTGGCACCGAGGAAGTGATGGATTGTCACTGAGGGAGTCTTGCATTGTTATTAAGGGAGTGCTTCACTGTTACTGAGTGAGTGCTGCAGCATTACTGAGTGAGTGTTGCACTTTCACTGAGGGTGTGTTGCATTGTTACTGAGGTTGTGTTGCACTTTCACTGAGGGAGTGTTGCATTGTTACTGAGGTTGTGTTCCACTTTCACTGAGGGCGTGTTGCACTGTCACTGAGGGAGTGCTGTACTGTCACTGAGGGAGTGTTGCACTTTCACTGAGTGAGTGCTGAAATGTCACTGAGGGAATGATGCATTGTCACGGAGGGAGTGCTGCACAGTCACTGAGTAAGTGCTGCACTTTCACTGAGTGAGTGATGCACTGCCACTGTAGGAGTGTTGCATTGTCACTGAGGGAGTGCTGCAGAGTTACTGAGCGAGTGCTGCACTGTCACTGAGGGAGTGCTGCACAGTCACTGAGGTAATGTTGCGCATTCACTGAGGGAGGGCTGTACCGTCACTGAGGAAGTGATGCATTGTCAAGGAGGGTGTTTTGCATTGTTATTAAGTGAGTGCTTCACTGTTACTGAGTGAATGCTGCTGAGTTACTGAGCGAGTGCTGCACTGTCACTGAGGGACTGTTGCATTGGCACTGAGGGAGTGATATTTTACAGCGAAGGATTGCTTCACAGGCACTGAGTAAGTGTTGCACTGTCACTGAGTGAGTGATACAGAGTTACTGAGCGAGTGCTGCACTGTCACTGAAGGAGTGTTGCATTGTCACTGAGGGAGTGCTGCACTGTTACTGAGTGAGTTCTGCTTTATCACTGAGAGAGTGCTGCACAGCAACTGAGGGAATGTTGCAATGTCATTGAGGGAGTGCTGCACTTTCATTGAGGGAGTGTTGCTTTGACATTAAGGGAGTGCTGCATTGTCATTGAGGGAGTGCTGCACTGTTACTGAGTGAGTGCTGCTTTATCACTGAGAGAGTGCTGCACAGCAACTGAGGGAATGTTGCAATGTCATTGAGGGAGTGCTGCACTTTCATTGAGGGAGTGTTGCTTTGACATTAAGGGAGTGCTGCATTGTCATTGAGGGAGTGCTGCACTGTTACTGAGTGAGTGCTGCAGAGTTACTGTGCGAGTGCTGCACAGTCACTGAGCGAGTTCTGTATTATCACTGAGGGAGTGCTGCACAGCAACTGAGGGAATGTTGCAATGTCATTGAGGGAGTGCTGCACTGTTACTGAGTGAGTGCTGCAGAGTTACTGAGCGAGTGCTGCACAGTCACTGAGCGAGTTCTGTATTATCACTGAGGGAGTGCTGCACAGCAACTGAGGGAATGCTGCAATGTCATTGAGGGAGTGCTGCACTGTTACTGAGGGAATTCTGCATTATCACTAGGCGGGGGGGGGGGGTTGCATTGTCACTGAGGGAGTGTTGCACTGTTACTGAGGGAGTGTTGCACTTTCACTGAGGGAGTGTTGCATTGACATTAAGGGAGTCTTGCATTGTCATTGTGGGAGTGCAGCAGTGTCACTGATGGATTACAGCACTGTCACTGATGGAGTGTTGTACTTTCATTGAGGGAGTGTTGCTTTGACATTAAGGGAGTGCTGCATTGTCATTGAGGGAGTGCTGCACTGTTACTGAGTGAGTGCTGCAGAGTTACTAAGCGAGTACTGCACAGTCACTGAGGGAATGTTGCAATGTCATTGAGGGACTGTTGCACTGTCACTGAGGGAGTTCTGCCTTCTCACTGAGGGAGTGCTGTACTGTCACTGAGGGTGTTTTATACTGTCACTGACAGAGTTCTGTACTGTCACTGAGGGAGTGCTGCACTGTTACTGAGGGAGTTCTGCCTTCTCACTGAGGGAGTGCTGTACTGTCTCTGAGGGTGTTTTATACTGTCACTGACAGAGTTCTGTACTGTCACTGAGGGAGTGCTGCACTGTTACTGAAGGAATCCTGCATTATCACTGAGGGAGTGTTGCATTGTCACTAAGGGAGTGTTGCACTGTTACTGAGGGAGTGCTGTATTGTCACGGAGGGAGTTTTGCATTGACACTTAGGGAGTGCTTCATTGTAACTGAGGGTGTGTTGCACTGTCACTGAGGGTGTGTTGCATTGTCATTGAGGGAGTGCAGCACAGTCACTGATGGATTACAGCACTGTCTCTGATGAAGTGTTGCACTTTCACTGAGGGAGTGTTGCATTGACATTAAGGGAGTGTTGCATTGTCATTGAGGGAGTGCTGCACTGTTACTTAGTGAATGCTATAGTGTTATTTAGTGAGAGCTGCACTGTCACTGAAGAAGTGCTGCAGGGTCACTGAGGGATTGTTGCACTGTCACTGAGGGAGTGCTGCACAATCATTGAGGAAGTTTTGCACTGTTACTGAGTGAATGTTGCACTGTCACTGAGCGAGTGCTGAAATGTCACTGAGGGAATGATGCATTGTCATGGAGGGAGTGCTGCACAGGCACTGAGTAAGTGTTGCCCTGTCACTGAGTGGGTGATTTATTATCAGTGATGGAGTGCTGTACTCTCACTGAGGGAGTGATGCATTGTCATTGAGGGAGTGATATTTGTTGCACTTTCACTGAGGGAGTGTTGCGCATTCACTGAGGGAGGGCTGTACTGTCACTGAGGGAGTGTTGCACTGTCACTGAGGGCATGTTGCACTGTCAGTGAGGGAGTGCTGTACTGTCACTGAGGGAGTGTTTCATTGTCACTGAGGGAGTGCTGCACAGACATTGAGGAGGTTTTGCACTGTCACTGAGGGAGTGTTGCACGGTCACTGAGTGAGTGCTGAAATGTCACTGAGGGAATGATGCATTGTCACGGAGGGAGTGCCCGCAGACACTGAGTAACTGTTGCACTGTCACTGAGTGAGTGATGCAGAGTTACTGAGCGAGTGCTGCACTGTCAGTGAGGGCATGTTGCATTGTCACTGAGTGAGTGCTGCAGAGTTACTGAGCGAGTGCTGCACTGTCACTGAGGGAGTGCTGCACAGTCACTGGGATAATGTTGCACTGTCACTGAGGGCATGTTGCACTGTCAGTGAGGGAGTGCTGTACTGTCACTGAGGGAGTGTTTCATTGTCACTGAGGGAGTGCTGCACAGACATTGAGGAAGTTTTGCGCTGTCACTGAGGGAGTGCTGCACTGTCACTGAGGGTGTGCTGCAGAGTTACTGAGCGAGTACTGCACTGTCACTGAGGGAGTGCTGCACAGTCACTGAGATAATGTTGCACTTTCACTGAGGGAGTGTTGTGCATTCACTGAGGGAGTGTTGCACTGTCACTGAGGTCGTGTTGCACTGTCAGTGAGGGAGTGCTGTTCTGTCACTGAGGGAGTGTTTCATTGTCACTGAGGGAGTGCTGCACCGACATTGAGGAAGTTTTGCACTTTCACTGAGGGAGTGTTGCACTGTCACTGAGGGAGTGTTGCACGGTCACTGAGTGAGTGCTGAAATGTCACTGAGTGAGTGATGCAGAGTTACTGAGTGAGTGCTGCACTGTCACTGAGGGAGTGCTGCACAGTCAATGAGGTAATGTTGCATTTTCACTGAGGGAGTGTTGCGCATTCACTGTCACTGAGTGAGTGCTGCACAATCACTGAGGGAGTGCAGCATTGTCATGAGACGCCATTGCACTGTCACTGAGGGAGTGCTGCACTGTCACTGAGGGAGTGCTGCAGAGTTACTGAGCGAGTACTGCACTGTCACTTAGGGAGTGCTGCACAGTCACTGAGATAATGTTGCACTTTCACTGAGGGAGTGTTGCACTGTCACTGAGGGAGTGTTGCACGGTCACTGAGTGAGTGCTGAAATGTCACTGAGTGAGTGATGCAGAGTTACTGAGCGAGTGCTGCACTGTCACTGAGGGAGTGCTGCACAGTCAATGAGGTAATGTTGCATTTTCACTGAGGGAGTGTTGCGCATTCACTGTCACTGAGTGAGTGCTGCACAGTCACTGAGGGAGTGCAGCATTGTCATGAGACGCCATTGCACTGTCACTGAGGGAGTGCTGCACTGTCACTGAGATAATGTTGCACTTTCACTGAGGGAGTGTTGCACTGTCACTGAGGGAGTGTTGCACGGTCACTGAGTGAGTGCTGAAATGTCACTGAGTGAGTGATGCAGAGTTACTGAAAGAGTGCTGCAGAGTTACTGAGCGAGTACTGCACTGTCACTGAGGGAGTGCTGCACAGTCACTGAGATAATGTTGCACTTTCACTGAGGGAGTGTTGTGCATTCACTGAGGGAGGGCTGTACTGTCACTGAGTGAGTGATGTATTGTCACTGAGGGACTGTTGCATTGTTATTAAGTGAGTGCTTCACTGTTACTGAGTGAGTGCTGCTGAGTTACTGAGCGAGTGCTGCACTTTCACTGAGGGAGTGCTGCACTTTCACTGAGGGAGTGTTGCACTGTCACTGAGGGAGTGTTGCATTGTTATTAAGTGAGTGCTTCACTGTTACTGAGTGAGTGCTGCTGAGTTACTGAGCGAGTGCTGCACTGTCGCTGAGGTAGTGTTGCACTATCACTGAGACCATCCTGTACTGTCACTGAGGGAGTGATGCATTGTCCCTGGGAAGGCATTGCACTGTTACTGAGGGAGAGATGTATTATCAGTGAGGCTTTGCTACACTGTCACTGAGGGAGTTCTGCATTCTCACTGAGGGAGTGCTGCATTCTCACTGAGGGAGTGCTGCACTGTTACTGAGGGAATTCTGCATTTTCATGGAGGGAGTCTGGCACTGTCACTAACGGAGTGTTGCATTGTCATTGAGGCAGTGTTACATTGTCATTAAGTGAGTTCTGCACTGTTACTGAATGAGTGCTGTATCGTTACTTAATGAGAGCTGCACTGTCACTGAAGGAGTGCTGCATGGTCACTGAGGGATTGTTGTATTGTCACTGATGGAGTGCTGCACAGTCACTGAGGGAATGTTGCGCTGTCACTGAGCGAGTGCTGCACTGTTACTGAGGGAGTGCTGCACTGTCACTGAGGGCGTGTTGCATTGTCACTGTTGGGGTGCTGCATTGTCACTGATGGAGTGCTGCATTGTCACTGAGGGATTGTTGCATTGTCACTGAGGGAGTGCTGCACAGTCATTGAGGAAGTTTTGCACTGTCATTGAGGGAATGTTGCGCTGTCACTGAGCGAGTGCTGAAATGTCACTGAGGGAATGATGCATTGTCATGGAGGGAGTGCTGCACAGACACTGAGTAAGTGCTGCACTGTCACTGAGTGAGTGATGCACTGCCACTGTAGGAGTGTTGCATTGTCACTGAGGGAGTGCAGCAGAGTTACTGAGCGAGTGCTGCACTGTCACTGAGGGAGTGCTGCACAGTCACTGAGGTAATGTTGCACTTTCACTGCGGGAGTGCTGCACAGTCACTGAGGTAATGTTGCGCATTCACTGAGGGAGGGCTGTACCGTCACTGAGGAAGTGATGCATTGTCAGGGAGGGTGTTTTGCATTGTTATTAAGTGAGTGCTTCACTGTTACTGAGTGAGTGCTGCTGAGTTACTGAGCGAGTGCTGCACTTTCACTGAGGGACTGTTGCATTGGCACTGAGGGAGTGATATTTTACAGCAAGGGAGTGCTGCACTGTCACTGACGGACTGATGCATTGTCACCGGGAAGGCATTGCACTGTTACTAAGGGAGTGATGTATTATCAGTGAGGCTTTGCTACACTGTCACTGAGCGTTCTGCATTATCACTGAGGGAGTGCTGCATTGCCACTGAGGGAGTGCTGCATTGTCACTGAGGGAGTGCTGCATTGTCACTGAGGGAGTTCTGCATTCTCACTGAGGGAATGTTGCATTGTCACTGAGTGAGGGATGTACTGTTACTGAGGGAGTTCTGCATTATCACTGAGGGACTGTTGCATTGTCATTAAGGGAGAGTTGCACTGTTACTGCGTGAGTGCTGCAGATTTACAGAGCGAATGCTGCACTGTCACTGAAGGGGTGTTGCATTGTCACTGAGTGAGTGTTACACTGTCACTGAGGCCGTCCTGTACTGTCAGTGAGGGAGTGATGCCTTGTCACTGTGAAGACTTTGCACTGTTACGGAGGGAGCGATGTATTATCAGTGAGGCTTTGCTACACTGTCACTGAGGGTTCTGCATTATCACTAATGGATTGCTGCATTGTCACTGAGGGAGTACTGTACTGTCAGTGAGGGAGTGATGCATTGTCACTGTGAAGACTTTGCACTGTTACTGAGGGAGTGATGTATTATCAGTGAGTCTTTGCTACACTGTCACTGAGGGTTCTGCATTATCACTGATGGAGTGCTGCATTCTCACGGAGGGAGTGCTGTACTGTCACTGAGGGAATTCTGCATTATCACTGAGGGAGTTTTGCATTATCACTAAGTGAGGGCTGTACTGTTACTGAGGGACTGTTGCATTGTCATTAAGGGAGAGTTGCACTGTTACTGTGTGAGTGCTGCATTATCATTGTGGGAGTGTTGTGTTGTCATTAAGGGAGTGCTGCACTTTTGCTGAGTGTGTGCTGCGGATTTACAGAGCGAATGCTGCACTGTCCCTGAAGGAGTGCTGTACTGTCACTGAGAGAGTGATGCATTGTCACTGTGAAGGCATTGCACTGTCACTGAAGGAGTGATATATTACCAGTGAGGGAGCGCTACACTGTCAGTTAGGGCGTGTTGCATTAACACTTAGGGAGTGCTGCACTTTCAATGAGGGAGTGTTGCATTGTCACTGAGAAGGCATTGCACTGTCACTTAGGGAGTGATGCATTGTCACTGAGGGAGTGTTGCATTGTCACTGAAGGAGTGTTGCGCTGTCACTTAGAGAGTGATGCATTGTCACTGAGGGAGTGCTGCATTGTCACTGAGGGAGAGTTCCATTTTCATGGAGGGAGTCTGGCACTGTCACTAACGGAGTGTTGCATTGTCTTTGAGGCAGTGTTGCGTTGTCATTAAGTGAGTTCTGCACTGTTACTGAATGAGTGCTGTAGCGTTACTTAATGAGAGCTGCACTGTCACTGAAGGAGTGCTGCATGGTCACTGAGGGATTGTTGCATTGTCACTGAGTGAGTGCTGCACAGTCATTGAGAGAATGTTGCACTGTCACTGAGCGAGTGCTGAAATGTCACTGAGGGAATGATGCATTGTCACGGAGGTAGTGCTGCACAGGCACTGAGTAAGTGTTGCACTGTCACTGAGTGAGTGATGCAGAGTTACTGAGCGAGTGCTGCACTGTCACTGAAGGAGTGTTGCATTGTCATGAAGGGAGTGCTGCACTGTTACTGAGTGAGTTCTGTATTATCACTGAGAGAGTGCTGCACAGCAACTGAGGGATTGTTGCAATGGCATTGAGGGAGTGTTGCACTGTCACTGAGGGAGTTTTGACTTCTCACTGAGGGAGTGCTGTACTTTCACTGAGGGTTTTTTATATTGTCACTGACAGAGTTCTGTACTGTCACTGAGGGAGTGCTGCACTGTTACTGAGGGAATTCTGCATTATCACTAGAAGGTGGGGTTGCACTGTTACTGAGGGAGTGCTGTACTGTCACGGAAGGAGTTTTGTATTGACACTTAGGGAGTGCTGCATTGTTACTGAGGGAGTTTTGCACAGTCTCTGAGGGGGTGTTGCACTGTCACTGAGGGAGTGTTGCATTGTCATTGAGGGAGTGTAGCACTGTCACTGATGGATTACAGCACCGTCACTGATGGATTACAGCACTTTCACTGAGGGAGTGTTGCATTGTCATTGAGCGAGTGCTGCACTGTTACTGAGTGAGTGCTGCACAGTCACTGAGCGAGTTCTGTATTATCACTGAGAGAGTGCTGCACAGCAACTGAGGGCATGTTGCACTGTCACTGAGGAGTTCTGCCTTCTCACTGAGGGAGTGCAGTACTGTCACTGAGGGTGTTTTATACTGTCACTGACAGAGTTCTGTACTGTCACTGAAAGAGTGCTGCACTGTTACTGAGGGAATTTTGCATTATCACTGAGTGAGTGTTGCATTGTCACTGAGGGAGTGTTGCACTGTTACTGAGGGAGTGCTGTACTGTCACGGAGGGAGTTTTGCATTGACACTTAGGGAGTGCTGCATTGACATTAAGGGAGTGTTGCATTGTCATCGAGAGGGTGCTGCACTGTTACTGAGTGAGTGCTGCAGAGTTACTGAGCGAGTGCTGCACTGTCACTGAGGGAGTGCTGCACAGTCACTGAGGTAATGTTGCACTTTCACTGAGGGAGTGTTGCGCATTCACTGAGGTAGGGCTGTACTGTCACTGAGGGGGTCCTGTACTGTCACTGAGGTTGTGTTGCATCATCACTGATTGAGTGTTGCACTGTCACTGAGGGAGTTCTGCATTCTCACTGAGGGAGTGCTGCATTGTCACTGAGGGTGTTCTATACTGTCACTGACGGAATTCTGCATTATCACTGAGGGTGTGCTGCTTTGTCACTGAGGGAGTGCTGTACTGTCACTGAGGGAGTTCTGCATGCTCTCTGAGGTAGTGCTGAACTGTCACTGAGGGTGTTCTACACTGTCACTGATGTAGTTCTGTACTGTCACTGAGGGAGTTCTGCATTCTCACTGAGGGAGCGCTGTACTGTCACTGGGGGATTTCTGCATTCTCACTGAGGGAGTGTTGCGTTGTCATTGAGTGAGTGCTGTACTGTTACTGAGGGAGTTCTGCATTATCACTGAGGGAGTGCTGTAATGTCACTGAGGGTGTTTTATACTGTCACTGATGGAGTTCTGTGCTGTTTCTGAGGGAGTGCTGCACTGTTACTGAGGGAATTCTGCATCATCACTGAGGGAGTGTTGCATTGTCACTGACGGAGTATTGCACCGTCACTGAGGGAGTGTTGCACTTTTACTGAGGGAGTGCGGCATTGTCACTGAAGAAGTGTGGTACTGTCACTGAGGGAGTTCTGCATTCTCACTGAGGGACTCCTGCACTGTCACTGAGGGAGTGTTGCATTGTCACTGACGGAGTGTTGCATTTTCACGGACGGAGTGTTGCATTGTCACTGAGGGAGTGCTGTACTGACACTGGGGGATTTCTGCATTCTCACGGAGGGAGTGCTGCACTGTTACTGGGGGATTTCTGCATTCTCACTGAGGGACTGTTGCATTGTCACTGAGTGAGGGCTGTACTGTTACTGAGGGAGTTCTGCATTATCACTGAGGGAGTGCTGTACTGTTACTGAGGGAGTTCTGTACTGTTACTGAGGGAGTGCTGCACTGTTACTGAGGGAATTCTGCATTATCACTGAGGGAGTGTTGCGTTGTCATTGAGTGAGTGCTGTACTGTTACTGAGGGAGTTCTGCATTATCACTGAGGGAGTGCTGTAATGTCACTGAGGGTGTTTTATACTGTCACTGACGGAGTTCTGTACTGTTACTGAGGGAGTGCTGCACTGTTACTGAGGGAATTCTGCATCATCACTGAGGGAGTGTTGCATTGTCACTGAGGGAGGGCTGTACTGTTACTGAGGGAGTTCTGCATTATCACTGTTGGAGTGTTGCATTGTCACTGACGGAGTATTGCACTGTCACTGAGGGAGTGTTGCACTTTTACTGAGGGAGTGCGGCATTGTCACTGAAGAAGTGTGGTACTGTCACTGAGGGAGTTCTGCATTCTCACTGAGGGACTCCTGCACTGTCACTGAGGGAGTGTTGCATTGTCACTGAGGGAGTGTTGCACTGTCACTGATGGAGTATTGCAATGTCACTGAGGGAGTGTTTCACTTTTACTGAGGGAGTGCGGCATTGTCACTGAAGGAGTGTGGTACTGTCACTGAGGGAGTTCTGCATTCTCACTGAGGGACTCCTGCACTGTCACTGAGGGTGTGTTGCATTGTCACTGAAGGAGTGTTGCATTGTCACGGACGGAGTGTTGCATTGTCACTGAGGGAGTGCTGTACTGTCACTGGGGGATTTCTGCATTCTCACGGAGGGAGTGCTGCACTGTTACTGGGGGATTTCTGCATTCTCACTGAGGGAGTGTTGCATTATCACTGAGTGAGGGCTGTACTGTTACTGAGGGAGTTCTGTACTGTTACTGAGGGAGTGTTGCATTATCACTGAGGGAGTGTTGCATTGTCACTGAGGGAGGGCTGTACAGTTACTGAGGGAGTTCTGTACTGTTACTGAGGGAGTTCTGTACTGTTACTGAGGGAATTCTGCATTATCACTGAGGGAGTGTTGCACTTTCACTGAGGGAGTGTTGCACTGTCACTGAGGGAGTGTTGCACTGTCACTGAGGGAGCGCTGCATTGTCATTGAGGGATTTTTGCTGTGTCACTGAGGGAGTGCTGTACTGTCGGAGGGAGTTTTGCATTGACACTTAGGCAGTGCTGCATTGTAACTGAAGGAGTTTTGCACAGTCACTGAGGGAATGTTGCGCTGTCACTGTGCAAGTGCTGAAATGTCACTGAGGGAATGATGCATTGTCACAGAGGGAGTGCTGCACAGGCACTGAGGGAGTGTTGCATTGTCATGAGATGCCATTGCACTGTCACTGAGGGGGTGATTTATTATCAGTGATGGAGTGCTGTACTCTCACTGAGGGAGTGATGCATTGTCATTGATGGAGAGATATTTTACAGCGAGGGAGTGCTGCATCGCCGCTGAGGGTGTTTTATACTGTCACTGATGGAGTTCTGTACTGTTACTGAGGGAGTGCTGCACTGTTACTGAGGGAATTCTGCATTATCACTGAGGGAGTGTTGCATTCCCACTGAGGGAGTGCTGTACTGTCACTGAGGGTGTTTTATACTGTTTATTACTGAGGGAATTCTGCATTATCACTGAGGGAGTGTTGCATGCTCACTGAGGGAGTGCTGCACAGTCACTGAGGTAATGTTGCACTTTCACTGAGGGAGAGTTGTGCATTCACTGAGGGAGGGCTGTACTGTCACTGAGGAAGTGATGGATTGTCACTGATGGAGTCTTGCATTGCTATTAAGGGAGTGCTTCACTGTTACTCAGTGAGTGCTGCAGCATTACTGAGTGAGTGTTGCACTTTCACTGAGGGAGTGTTGCATTGTTACTGAGGTTGTGTTGCACTGTCACTGAGGGCGTGTTGCACTGTCAGTGAGGGAGTGTTGCACTGTCACTGACGGAGAATTGTACTGTCACTGAGGGAGTGTTGCACTTTTACTGAGGGAGTGCGGCATTGTCACTGAAGGAGTGTTGCATTGTCACTGAGGGAGGGCTGTACTGTTACTGAGGGAGTTCTGTACTGTTACTGAGGGAGTTCTGCATTATCACTGAGGGAGTGTTGCATTGTCACTGAGGGAGGGCTGTACTGTTACTGAGGGAGTTCTGTACTGTTACTGAGGGAATTCTGCATTATCACTGAGGGAGTGTTGCACTTTCACTGAGGGAGTGTTGCACTGTCACTGAGGGAGTGCTGCATTGTCATTGAGGGATTTTTGCTGTGTCACTGAGGGAGTGCTTTACTGTCGGAGGGAGTTTTGCATTGACACTTAGGCAGTGCTGCATTGTAACTGAAGGAGTTTTGCACAGTCACTGAGGGAATGTTGCACTGTCACTGTGCAAGTGCTGAAATGTCACTGAGGGAATGATGCATTGTCACAGAGGGAGTGCTGCACAGGCGCTGAGGGAGTGTTGCATTGTCATGAGATGCCATTGCACTGTCACTGAGGGGGGGATTTATTATCAGTGATGGAGTGCTGTACTCTCACTGAGGAAGTGATGCATTGTCATTGAGGGAGAGATATTTTACAGCGAGGGAGTGCTGCATCGCCGCTGAGGGTGTTTCATACTGTCACTGATGGAGTTCTGTACTGTTACTGAGGGAATTCTGCATTATCACTGAGGGAGTGTTGCATTGTCACTGAGTGAGGGCTGTACTGTTACTGAGGGAATTCTGCATTATCACTGAGGGAGTGTTGCATTCCCACTGAGGGAGTGCTGTACTGTCACTGAGGGTGTTTTATACTGTTTATTACTGAGGGAATTCTGCATTATCACTGAGGGAGTGTTGCATTCTCACTGAGGGAGTGCTGCACAGTCACTGATGTAATGTTGCACTTTCACTGAGGGAGAGTTGTGCATTCACTGAGGGAGGGCTGTACTGTCACTGAGGAAGTGATGGATTGTCACTGATGGAGTCTTGCATTGTTATTAAGGGAGTGCTTCACTGTTACTGAGTGAGTGCTGCAGCATTACTGAGTGAGTGTTGCACTTTCACTGAGGGAGTGTTGCATTGTTACTGAGGTTGTGTTGCACTGTCACTGAGGGCGTGTTGCACTGTCAGTGAGGGAGTGCTGTACTGTCACTGAGGGAGTGTTGCCCTGTCACTGAGGGAGTGTTGCACTGTCACTGAGGGAGTGTTGCACTGTCACTGACGGAGAATTGTACTGTCACTGAGGGAGTGTTGCACTTTTACTGAGGGAGTGCGGCATTGTCACTGAAGGAGTGTTGCATTGTCACTGAGGGAGGGCTGTACTGTTACTGAGGGAGTTCTGTACTGTTACTGAGGGAGTTCTGCATTATCACTGAGGGAGTGTTGCATTGTCACTGAGGGAGGGCTGTACTGTTACTGAGGGAGTTCTGTACTGTTACTGAAGGAGTTCTGTACTGTTACTGAGGGAATTCTGCATTATCACTGAGGGAGTGTTGCACTGTTACTGAGGGTGTGTTGCACTGTCACTGAGGGAGTGTTGCATTGTCATGAGATGCCATTGCACTGTCACTGAGGGGGGGATTTATTATCAGTAATGGAGTGCTGTACTCTCACTGAGGGAGTGATGCATGTCATTGAGGTAGAGATATTTTACAGCGAGGGAGTGCTGCATCGCCGCTGAGGGTGTTTTATACTGTCACTGACGGAGTTCTGTACTGTTACTGAGGGAGTGCTGCACTGTTACTGAGGGAGTTCTGCATTATCACTGAGGGAGTGCTGCAGTCACTGAGGTAATGTTGCACTTTCACTGAGGGAGAGTTGTGCATTCACTGAGGGACGGCTGTACTGTCACTGAGGAAGTGATGGATTGTCACTGATGGAGTCTTGCATTGTTATTAAGGGAGTGCTTCACTGTTACTGAGTGAGTGCTGCAGCATTACTGAGTGAGTGTTGCACTTTCACTGAGGGAGTGTTGCATTGTTACTGAGGTTGTGTTGCACTGTCACTGAGGGCATGTTGCACTGTCAGTGAGGGAGTGCTGTACTGTCACTGAGGGAGTTTTGCACTGTCACTGAGGGAGTGTTGCACTTTTACTGAGGGAGTGCAGCATTGTTACTGAAGGAGTGTGGTACTGTCACTGAGGGAGTTCTGCATTCTCACTGAGGGACTCCTGCACTGTCACTGAGGGAGTGTTGCATTGTCACTGACGGAGTGTTGCATTGTCACGGACGGAGTGTTGCATTGTCACTGAGGGAGTGCTGTACTGTCACTGGGGGATTTCTGCATTCTCACTGAGTGAGGGCTGTACTGTTACTGAGGGAGTTCTGCATTATCACTGAGAGAGTGCTGCACAGCAACTGAGGGAATGTTGCAATGTCATTGAGGGAATGTTGCACTGTCACTGAGGGTGTGTTGCACTGTCACTGACGGAGTTCTGTACTGTCACTGAGGGAGTGCTGTACTGTCACTGAGGGTGTTTTATACTGTCACTGACGGAGTTCTGTACTGTCACTGAGGGAGTGCTGCACTGTTACTGAGGGAATTTTGCATTATCACTGAGGGCGTGTTGCATTGTCACTGAGGGAGTTTTCCACTGTTACTGAGGGAGTGCTGTACTGTCATGGAGGGAGTTTTGCATTGACACTTAGGGAGTGCTGCATTGTAACTGAGGGAGTTTTGCACAGTCACTGAGGGTGTGTTGCACTGTCACTGAGGGAGTGTTGCATTGTCATTGAGCAAGTGGTGCATTGTCATTGAGCGAGTGTTGCATTGTCATTGAGGGAGTGTTGCATTGACATTAAGGGAGTGTTGCATTGACATTAAGGGAGTGTTGCATTGTCATTGAGGGAGTGCTGCACTGTTATTGAGTGAGTGCTGCAGAGTTACTGAGCGAGTGCTGCACTGTCACTGAGGGAGTGCTGCACAGTCACTGAGGTAATGTTGCACTTTCACTGAGGTTGTGTTGCATCATCACTGATTGAGTGTTGCACTGTCACTGAGGTAGTGCTGCATTGTTATTGAGTGAGTGCTGCAGAGTTACCGAGCGAGTACTGCACTATCACTGACGGAGGGTTGCACTGTCACTGAGGTTGTGTTGCACTGTCACTGAGGTTGTGTTGCATTGTCACTGAGGGCGTCCTGTACTGTTACTGACAGAGTGATGCATTGTCACCGGGAAGGCATTGCACTGTTACTGAGGGAGTGATGTATTATCAGTGAGGCTTTGCTACACTGTCACTGACGGAGTTCTGCATTATCACTGAGGTAGTGCTGAACTGTCACTGAGGGTGTTCTACACTGTCACTGATGTTGTTCTGTACTGTCACTGAGGAAGTTCTGCATTCTCACTGAGGGACTGCTGTACTATCACTGGGGGATTTCTGCATTCTCACTGAGGGAGTGTTGCACTGTCACTGAGGGAGTGTTGCACTTTTACTGTGGGAGTGCGGCATTGTCACTGAAGGAGTGTTGTACTGTCACTGAGGGAGTTCTGCATTCTCACTGAGGGACTCCTGCACTGTCACTGAGGGAGTGTTGCATTGTCACTGAGGGAGTGCTGCACTGTCACTGAGGTAGTGCTGCACTGTCACTGAGGCGGTGTTGCACTGTCACTGAGGGAGTGTTGCATTGTCACTGAGGGAGTGCTGCACTGTCACTGAGGGAGTGCTGCACTGTCACTGAGGTGTGTTGCAGTTTCACTGAGGGAGTGTTGCATTGACATTGAGGTGCTGTTGCATTGTCACTGAGTGAGTGTTGCATTGTCACTGAGAGAGTGTTGCATTGTCATTAAGGAAGTGCTGTACTGTTACTGAGTGAGTGTTGCACTGTCACTGAGGTTGTGTTGCACTGTTACAGGGGGAGTGTTGCATTGTCACTGAGGGATTGTTGCGATGTCACTGAGGGAGTTTTGCACTGTTAATGAGGGAGTGTTGCATTGTGACTGAGGGAGTGTTGCTCTGTCACTGAGCAAGTGTTGCATTTTCACTGAGGCTATGTTGCACAGTCACTAATGGAATGTTGCATTGTCATTAAGGGAGTGTTGCATTCTCATTAAGGGAGTGCTGCACTGTTACTGATTGAGTGCTGCAGATTTACTGAGCGAGTGCTCCACTGTCACTGAAGGGGTGCTGCACTGTCACTGAAGGGGTGCTGCACTGTCACTGAGGGAGTGTTGCACTGTCACTGAGAGAATGTTGCGCTGTCACTGATGGAGTGCTGTTCTGTCACTGAGTGAGTACTGCCGAGTTACTGAACAAGTGCTGCACTGTCACAGAGGGAGTGCTGCACTGTCACTGAGGAAATGTTGCATTGTCTTTAAGGGAGTGCTGCACTGTTACTGAGGGAGTGTTGCACTGTCACTGAGAGAATGTTGCGCTGTCACTGAGGGAGTGCTGTTCTGTCACTGAGTGAGTACTGCCGAGTTACTGAACAAGTGCTGCACTGTCACTAAGGGAGTGCTGCACTGTTACTGAGTGAGTGCTGCAGAGTTACTGAGCGAGTGCTGCACAGTCACTGATGGAGGTTTGCACTGTCACTGACTGTGTGTTGCATCATCACTGAGTGAGTGTTGCACTGTTACTGAGTGAGTTCTGTATTATCACTGAGGGAGTGCTGCACAGCAACTGAGGGAATGTTGCAATGTCATTGAGGGAGTGTTGCACTGTCACTGAGGGAATTCTGCCTTCTCACTGAGGGTGTGCTGTACTGTCACTGAGAGTGTTTTATACTGTCACTGACAGAGTTCTGTACTGTCACTGAGGGAGTGCTGTACTGTTACTGAGGGTGTGCTGTACTGTCACGGAGGGAGTTTTGCATTGACACTAAGGGAGTGCTGCATTGTAACTGAGGGAGTTTTGCACAGTCACTGAGGGAATTTTGCACAGTCACTGAGGGGGTGTTGCACTGTCACTGAGGGAGTGTTGCATTGACATTGAGGGAGTGTTGCATTGTCATTGAAGGAGTACTGCACTGTTACTGAGTGAGTGCTGCAGAGTTATTGAGCGAGTGCTGCACAGTCACTGAGTGAGTGCTGCACAGTCGCTGAGGGAGTGCTGCACCGTCACTGAGGGAGTGTTGCATTGTAACTGAGCAAATGCTGCACTCTCACTGAGGCCGTCCTGTACTGTCACTGAGGGAGTGACGCTTGTCACCGGGAAGGCATTGCACTGTCACTGAGGGAGTGATGTATTATCAGTGAGGCTTTGCTACAATGTCACTGAGGGTTCTGCATTATCACTGAGGGAGTGCTGCATTGTCACTGAGGGACTTCTGCATTCTCCCTGAGGGAGTGTTGCATTGTCACTGAGTGAGGGCTGTACTGTTACTGAGGGAGTTCTGCATTATCACTGAGGGACTGTTGCATTGTCTTTAAGGGAGAGTTGCACTGTTACTGATTGAGTGCTGCATTGTCATTGTGGGAGTGTTGCGTTGTCTTTAAGGGAGTGCTGCACTGTTGCTGAGTGAGTGCTGCCGATTTACAGAGCGAATGCTGCACTGTCACTGAAGGGGTGTTGCAATGTCACTGAGGGAGTGTTGCATTGTCACTGAGTGAGTGCTGTGCTGTCACTGAGTGAGTGATGCATTGTTTCTGTAAAGGCATTGCACTGTCACTGAAGGAGTGATATATTATCAGTGAGGGAGTGCTGCACTGTCACTGAGGGAGTGTTTCATTGACACTTGGGGAGTGCTGCACTTTCACTGAGGGCGTGTTGCATCTTCACTGAGAAGGCATTGCACTGTCACTTAGGGAGTGATGCATTGTCACTGAGGGAGTGTTGCATTGTCACTGAGGGAGTGTTTTGCATTGTCACTGAGGGAGTGCTGTACTGTCACTGACGGAGTTCTGCATTATCACTGAGGTAGTGCTGAACTGTCACTGAGGGTGTTCTAAACTGTCACTGATGTAGTTCTGTACTGTCACTGAGGAAGTTCTGCATTCTCACTGAGGGAGTGCTGTACTGTCACTGGGGGATTTCTGCATTCTCACTGAGGGAGTGTTGCATTGTCACTGAGGGAGTGCTGCACAGACATTGAGGAAGTTTTGCACTGTCACTGAGGGAATGTTGCGTTGTCACTGGGGGAGTGTTGCACTGTCACTGAGTGAGTGCTAAAATGTCACTGAGGGAATAATGCATTGTCACGGAGGGAGTGCTGTACCGTCACGGAGGGAGTTTTGCATTGACACTTAGGCAGTGATGCATTGTAACTGAAGGAGTTTTGCACAGTCACTGAGGGAATGTTGCGCTGTCACTGAGCAAGTGCTGAAATGTCACTGAGGGAATGATGCATTGTCACTGAGGGAGTGCTGCACAGGCACTGAGGGAGTGTTGCATTGTCATGAGACGCCATTGCACTGTCACTGAGGGGGTGATTTATTATCAGTGATGGAGTGCTGTACTCTCACTGAGGGAGTGATGCATTGTCATTGAGGGAGTGATATTTGTTGCACTTTCACTGAAGTAATGTTGCGCATTCATTGAGGAAGGGCTGTACTGTCACTGAGGAAGTGATGCATTGTCACTGAGGGTGTTTTGCATTGTTATTAAGTGAATGCTTCACTGTTACTGAGTGAGTGCTGCTGAGTTACTGAGCGAGTGCTGCACTTTCACTGAGGGACTGCTGCATTGGCACTGAGGGTGTGATATTTTACAGCGAGGGAGTGCTGCATTGTAACTGCGCAAGTGCTGCACTGTCACTGAGGTAGTGTTGCACTGTCACTGAGGCCGTCCTGTACTGTCACTGAGGGAGTGATGCATTGTCAGTGAGGCTTTGCTACACTGTCACTGAGGGTTCTGCATTTTCACTGAGGGAGTGCTGCATTGTCACTGAGGGAGTGCTGCAATGTCACTGAGCGAATGCTGCACTGTCACTGAGGTAGTGTTGCAATTTCACTGAGGGAGTGTTGCGCATTCACTGAGGGAGGGCTGTAATGTCACTGAGGAAGTGATGGATTGTCACTGAGGGAGTCTTGCATTGTTATTAAGGGAGTGCTTCACTGTTACTGAGTGAGTGCTGCAGCATTACTGAGTGAGTGTTGCACTTTCACTGAGGGAGTGTTACATTGTTACTGAGGTTGTGTTGCACTTTCACTGAGGGCGTGTTGCACTGTCACTGAGGGACTGCTGCACTGTTACTGAGAGTGTGCTGTACTGTCACGGAGGGAGTTTTGCATTGACACTAACGGAGGGCTGCATTGTAACTGAGGGAATTTTGCACAGTCACTGAGGGGGTGTTGCACTGTCACTGAGGGAGTGTTGCATTGACATTGAGGGAGTGTTGCATTGACATTAAAGGAGTGTTGCATTGACATTAAGGGAGTGTTGCATTGTCATTGAGGGAGTACTGCACTGTTACTGAGTGAGTGCTGCAGAGTTATTGAGCGAGTGCTGCACAGTCACTGAGGGAGTGCTGCACAGTCACTGAGGGAGTGTTGCATTGTAACTGAGCAAGTGCTGCACTCTCACTGAGGCCGTGCTGTACTGTCACTGAGGGCGTGATGCATTATCAGTGAGGCTTTGCTACACTGTCACTGAGGGTTCTGCATTATCACTGAGGGAGTGCTGCATTGTCACTGAGGGACTTCTGCATTCTCCCTGAGGGAGTGTTGCATTGTCACTGAGTGAGGGCTGTACTGTTACTGAGGGATTCTGCATTATCACTGAGGGACTGTTGCATTGTCTTTAAGGGAGAGTTGCACTGTTACTGATTGAGTGCTGCATTGTCATTGTGGGAGTGATGCGTTGTCTTTAAGGGAGTGCTGCACTGTTGCTGAGTGAGTGCTGCCGATTTACAGAGCGAATGCTGCACTGTCACTGAAGGGGTGTTGCAATGTCACTGAGGGAGTGTTGCACTGTCACTGAGAGAGTGTTGCACTGTCACTGAGAGAATGTTGCGCTGTCACTGAGCGAGGGCTGTTCTGTCACTGAGTGAGTGCTGCCGAGTTACTGAACAAGTGCTGCACTGTCACTGAGGGAGTGCTGCACTGTCACTGAGGGTGTGCTGCACTGTCACTGAGGGAATGTTGCATTGTCATTAAGGGAGTGCTGCACTGTTACTGAGTGAGTGCTGCAGAGTTACTGAGCGAGTGCTGCACAGTCACTGATGGAGGTTTGCACTGTCACTGAGGGTGTGTTGCATCATCACTGAGTGAGTGTTGCACTGTCACTAAGGTTGTGTTGCACTGTCAGTGAGGGATTGCTGCACAGCCACTGAGGGAGTGTTGCATTGTCACTGTGGGAATGTTGCGCTGTCACTGAGGGAGTGCTGCACTTACACTGAGAGAGTGCTGCAGTTACTGAGTGAGTGCTGCACTGTCACTGAGGGATTGCTGCATAGTCACTGAGGTAATGTTGCACTTTCACTGAGGGAGTGTTGCGCATTCACTGAGGGAGGGCTGTACTGTCACTGAGGAAGTGATGCATTGTCACTGAATGAGTTTTGCATTGTTATTAAGGGAGTGCTTCACTGTTACTGAGTGAGTGCTGCTGAGTTACTGAGCGAGTGCTGCACAGTCACTGAGGGAGTGTTGCACTGTCACTGAGAGTGACGCATTGTCATTGAGGGAGTGATATTTTAGAGTGAGGGACTGCTGCATTGTCACTGAGGAGGTGTTACATTGTCACTGAGCGAGTGTTGCATTGTCACTGAGGGGGTTCTGCAAACTCACTGAGGGACTGCTGTACTGTCACTGAGGGAGTGTTGCATTGTCACTGAGGGGGTGCTGCACTGTTATTTAGGTAGTCTTGCACTGTTACTGAGGGAATGATGTATTATCACTGATCGAATCCAGCACTGTCACTGAGGGGTGCTGCAGAGCTACTGAGCGGGTGCTGCACTGTCACTGAGCGAGTTCTGTATTATCACTGAGAGAGTGCTGCACAGCAACTGAGGGAATGTTGCAATGTCATTGAGGGAGTGTTGCACTGTCACTGAGGGAATTCTGCCTTCTCACTGAGGGAGTGCTGTACTGTCACTGAGAGTGTTTTATACTGTCACTGACGGAGTTCTGTACTGTCACTGAGGGAGTGCTGCACTGTTACTGAGGGAATTCTGCATTATCACTGAGGGAGTGTTGCATTGTCACTGAGGGAGTTTTGCACTGTTACTGAGGGTGTGCTGTACTGTCACGGAGGGAGTTTTGCATTGACACTAAGGGAGTGCTGCATTGTAACTGAGGGAGTTTTGCACAGTCACTGAGGGTGTGTTGCACTGTCACTGAGGGAGTGTTGCATTGACATTGAGGGAGTGTTGCATTGTCATTGAGGGAGTACTGCACTGTCACTGAGGGTGTGTTGCATCATCACTGAGTGAGTGTTGCACTGTCACTAAGGTTGTGTTGCACTGTCAGTGAGGGATTGCTGCACAGCCACTGAGGGAGTGTTGCATTGTCACTGTGGGAATGTTGCGCTGTCACTGAGGGAGTGCTGCACTTACACTGAGAGAGTGCTGCAGTTACTGAGTGAGTGCTGCACTGTCACTGAGGGATTGCTGCATAGTCACTGAGGTAATGTTGCACTTTCACTGAGGGAGTGTTGCGCATTCACTGAGGGAGGGCTGTACTGTCACTGAGGAAGTGATGCATTGTCACTGAATGAGTTTTGCATTGTTATTAAGGGAGTGCTTCACTGTTACTGAGTGAGTGCTGCTGAGTTACTGAGCGAGTGCTGCACAGTCACTGAGGGAGTGTTGCACTGTCACTGAGAGTGACGCATTGTCATTGAGGGAGTGATATTTTAGAGTGAGGGACTGCTGCATTGTCACTGAGGAGGTGTTACATTGTCACTGAGCGAGTGTTGCATTGTCACTGAGGGGGTTCTGCAAACTCACTGAGGGACTGCTGTACTGTCACTGAGGGAGTGTTGCATTGTCACTGAGGGGGTGCTGCACTGTTATTTAGGTAGTCTTGCACTGTTACTGAGGGAATGATGTATTATCACTGATCGAATCCAGCACTGTCACTGAGGGGTGCTGCAGAGCTACTGAGCGAGTGCTGCACTGTCACTGAGCGAGTTCTGTATTATCACTGAGAGAGTGCTGCACAGCAACTGAGGGAATGTTGCAATGTCATTGAGGGAGTGTTGCACTGTCACTGAGGGAATTCTGCCTTCTCACTGAGGGAGTGCTGTACTGTCACTGAGAGTGTTTTATACTGTCACTGACGGAGTTCTGTACTGTCACTGAGGGAGTGCTGCACTGTTACTGAGGGAATTCTGCATTATCACTGAGGGAGTGTTGCATTGTCACTGAGGGAGTTTTGCACTGTTACTGAGGGTGTGCTGTACTGTCACGGAGGGAGTTTTGCATTGACACTAAGGGAGTGCTGCATTGTAACTGAGGGAGTTTTGCACAGTCACTGAGGGTGTGTTGCACTGTCACTGAGGGAGTGTTGCATTGACATTGAGGGAGTGTTGCATTGTCATTGAGGGAGTACTGCACTGTCACTGAGGTTGTGCTGCACTGTCACTGAGGGAGTGATGCAGAGTTACTGAGCGAGTGCTGCACAGTCACTGAGCGAGTTCTGTATTATCACTGAGAGAGTGCTGCACATCCACTGAGGGAATGTTGCAATGTCATTGAGGGAATGTTGCACTGTCACTAAGGGAGTGTTGTACTGTCACGGAGGGTATGCTGCACTGTCACTGAGGAAGTTCTGCATTCTCACTGAGGGAGTGCTGTACTGTCACTGGGGGATTTCTGCATTCTCACTGAGGGAGTGTTGCACTGTCACTGACGGAGTGTTGCACTTTTACTGAGGGAGTGCGGCATTGTCACTGAAGGAGTGTTGTACTGTCACTGAGGGAGTGCTGCACTGTCACTGAAGGATTGTTGCACTGGCACTGAGGGAGTGTTGCACTGTCACTGAGGGAGTGATGCATTGTCACTGTGGGAATGTTGCGCTTTCATTGAGGGAGTGTTGCATTGTCACTGAAGGAGTGTTGCACTGTCACTGACGGAGTGTTGTACTGTCACTGAGGGAGTTCTGCATTCTCACTGAGGGACTCCTGCACTGTCACTGAGGGAGTGTTGCATTGTCACTGACGGAGTTTTGCATTGTCACTGAGGGAGTGCTGCACTGTCACTGAGGGTGTGCTGCACTGTCACTGAGGGAGTTTTGCATTATCACTGAGGGGGTGTTGCACTGTCACTGAGGGAGTGTTGCATTGTCACTGAGAGAATTTTGCACAGTCACTGAGGGAAAGCTGCATTGTCATTGAAGGGGTGTTGCATTGTGATTGAGGGAGTGCTGCGCTGTTACTAATTGAAAACTGCATCATCACTGAGGAAATGATGCATTGTCACTGAGAGCGTGTTGCATTGTCATTGGGGGAGTGTGACTTTGTCACTGAGTGAGTTCTGCACTGTTAATTAGGGACTCTTGCACTGTCACTGAGGGAGTGTTGCAGTACCACTGAGGGAGTGTTGCAGTGTCACTGAGGGAGTGCTGCAATGTCACTGAGGCAGTGTTGCATTCTCACTGAGGGAGTGCTGCACTGTCACTGAGGGAGTGCTGCACTGTCACTGAGGAGTGTTGCAGTTTCACTGAGGGAGTGTTGCATTGACATTGAGGTGGTGTTGCATTGTCACTGAGTGAGTGTTGCATTGTCACTGATGGAGTGTTGCATTGTCATTAAGGGAGTGCTGTACTGTTACTGAGTGAGTGCTGCACTGTCACTGATGGAGGGTTGCACTGTCACTGAGGGTTTGTTGCATCATCACTGAGTGAGTGTTGCACTGTCACTGAGGTTGTGTTGCACTGTCACTGAGGTTGTGTTGCACTGTCACTGAGGAGGTGGTGCATTGTCACTGAGCGAGTGTTGCATTGTCACTGAGGGGGTTCTGCATACTCACTGAGGGACTGCTGTACTGTCACTGAGGGAGTGTTGCACTGTCACTGACGGAGTGTTGCATTGTCACTGAGAGAATCTTGCACAGTCACTGAGGGAAAGCTGCATTGTCATTGAGGGTGTGTTGCATTGTCATTGATGGAGTGTTGCATTGTCATTGGGGGAGTGTGACTCTGTCACAGAGGGCGTTCTGTACTGTTAATTAGGGACTCTTGCACTGTTACTGAGGGAATGTTGCATTGTCACTGAGGGGGTGCTGCACTGTTATTTAGGTAGTCTTGCACTGTTACTGAGGGAATGTTGCATTATCACTGATCGAGTGCAACACTGTCACTGAGAGAATGTTGCACTGTCACTGAGCGAGGGCTGTTCTGTCACTGAGTGAGTTTTGCAGAGTTACTGAACAAGTGCTGCACTGTCACTGAACAAGTGCTGCACTGTCACTGAGGGTGTGCTGCACTGTCACTGAGGGATGTTGCATTTTCATTAAGGGAGTGCTGCACTGTTACTGAGTGAGTGCTGCAGAGTTACTGAGCGAGAGTTGCACAGTCATTGATGGAGGTTTGCACTGTCCCTGAGGGTGTGTTGCATCATCACTGAGTGAGTGTTGCACTGTCACTAAGGTTGTGTTGCACTGTCAGTGAGGGATTGCTGCACAGCCACTGAGGGAGGGTTGCATTGTCACTATGGGAATGTTGCGCTGTCACTGAGGGAGTGCTGCACTTACACTGAGAGAGTGCTGCAGTTACTGAGCGAGTGCTGCACTGTCACTGAGTGAGTTCTGTATTATCACTGAGAGAGTGCTGCACAGCAACTGAGGGAATGTTGCAATTTCATTGAGGGATTGTTGCCCTGTCACTGAGGGAATTCTGCCTTCTCACTGAGGGATTGCTGTACGATCACTGAGAGTGTTTTATACTGTCACTGACGGAGTTCTGTACTGTCACTGAGGGTTTTTTATACTGTCACTGATGGAGTTCTGTACTGTCACTGAGGGAGTGCTGCACTGTTACTGAGGGAATACGGCATTATCACTGAGGGAGTGTTGCATTGTCACTGAGGGAGTGTTGCACTGTTACTGAGGGTGTGCTGTACTGTCACGGAGGGAGTTTTGCATTGACACTTAGGGAGTGCTGCATTGTAACTGAGGGAGTTTTGCACAGTCACTGAGGGTGTGTTGCACTGTCACTGAGGGAAGGTTGCATTGACATTGAGGGAGTGTTGCATTGACATTAAGGGAGTGTTGCATTGACATTAAGGGAGTGTTGCATTGCCATTGAGGGAGTGCTGCACTGTTACTGAGTGAGTGCTGCAGAGTTACTGAGCGAGTGCTGCCCTGTCACTGATGGATTACAGCACTTTCACTGGGAGAGTTGCACTGTCATTAAGGGAGTGTTGTATTGTCATTGAGTGAGTGCTGCACTGTTACTGAGTGAGTGCTGCAGAGTTATTGAGCGAGTGCTGCACAGTCACTGAGGGAGTGCTGCACAGTCACTGAGGTAATGTTGCACTTTAACTGAGGTTGTGTTGCATCATCACTGATTGAGTGTTGCACTGTCACTGAGGTAGTGCTGCACTGTTATTGAGTGTGTGCTGCAGAGTTACTGAGCGAGTGCTGCACTGTTACTGAGTGAGTGCTGCAGAGTTATTGAGCGAGTGCTGCACAGTCACTGAGGGAGTGCTGCACAGTCACTGAGGTAATGTTGCACTTTAACTGAGGTCGTGTTGCATCATCACTGATTGAGTGTTGCACTGTCACTGAGGTAGTGCTGCACTGTTATTGAGTGTGTGCTGCAGAGTTACTGAGCGAGTGCTGCACTGTTACTGAGTGAGTGCTGCAGAGTTACTGAGCGAGAGATGCACTGTCACTGAGGGAGTGTTGCACTGTCACTGAGGGAGTGCTGCATTGTCACTGAAGGTGTGTTGCACTGTCACTGAGGGAGTGTTGCATTATCATTGAGTGAGTGTTGCACTGTCACTGAGGGAGTGCTGCACTGTCACTGAAGGAGTGCTGCACTGTCACTGAGGGAGTGCTGCACTGTTATTGAGGGTGTGTTGCACTGTCACTGAGGGAGTGTTGCACTGTCACTGAGGGAGTGTTGCACTGTCACTGAGGGAGTGCTGTACTGTCACTGAGCGAGTGATGCATTGTCACTGAGAAGGCATTGCACTGTCACTGAGTGAGTGATATATTATCAGTGAGGGAGTGCTGCACTGTCACTGAGGGTGTTCTACACTGAAGCTGATGTAGTTCTGCACTGTTACTAAGGGAATGTTGCATTATCACTGATGGAGTGCAGCACAGTCACTGAGCGAGTATTCATTGTCACTGAGGTAGTATTGCACTGTCACTGAGAGAGTTTTGTATTGTCACTGAGGGAATATTGCACTGTCACTGAGAGAAAACTGCATAATCATTGAGGGAGTGCTGCAGTTTCACTGGGGGAATGTTGCATTGTTACTGAGCGATTTCTGCAGTGTTAATTAGGGACTCTTGCACTGTTACTGAGCGCGTGTTGCACTGACAATGAGGGAATATTGCATTGTCACTGAGGGAGTGCTGCACAGTTACTTAGGGATTCTTGCACTGTTACTGAGGGAGTTTTGTACTGTTACTGAGGGAATGTTGCATTATCACTGAAGGAGTGCAGCACTGTCACTGAGGGAGTGTTGCATTGTTACTGAGGGTGTGTTGCAGTGTCACTGAGGGAGTGCTTCATTGACATTGAGGTGATGTTGCATTGTCACTGAGGAAGTGTTGCATTGTCATTAAGGGAGTGCTGCACTGTTACTGAGTGAGTGCTGCATTGTCATTGACAGAGGGTTGCACTGTCACTGAGGGTTTGTTGCACTGTTACTGAGGGCGTGTTGCACTGTCAGTGAGGGAGTGCTGCACTTTCACTGATTGAGTGCTGTACTGTCACTGAGGGAGTGCTGCATTTTCACAGAGGCTATGTTGCATGTCACTAATGGAATGTTGCATTGTCATTGAGGGAGTGTTGCATTGTCATTAAGGGAGGCTGTACAGTCACTGAGAGAGTGATGCATTGTCCTTGAAGGAGCGATATTTTACAGCGAGGGAGTGCTGCACTGTCACTGAGGGAGTGTTGCATTGTTACTGAGGGAGTGTTGCTTTGTTATTAAGGGAGTGCTTCACTATTACTGAGTGAGTGCTGCTGAGTTATTGAGCGAGTGTTGCACTGTCACTGAGGGTGTGTTGCACTGTCAGTGAGGGAGTGCTGTACTGTCACTGAGGGAGTGATGCATTGTCACTGAGGGAGTGTTGCATTGACACTGAGGGAGTGCTGCACTTTCACTGAGGGCTTCCTGTACTGTTACTGAGGGTGTGATGCATTGTCACTGAGAAGGCATTGTACTGTTACTGAAGGAGTGCTGTATTATCAGTGAGGCTTTGCTACACTGACACGGAGGGAGTTCTGTACTGTCACTGAAGGAGTGCTGCACTGTCGCTGAGGGAGTATTGCACTGTCACTGAGGGTGTGTTGCACTGTCACTGAGGGAGTGTTGCACTGTCACTGAGAGAGTGTTGCATTGTCACTGAGGGAGTAATGCATTGTCACTGAAGGAGTATTGCACTGTTACTGAGAGAAAACTACATCATCACTGAGGGTGTGCTGAATTTTACTGAGGGAATGTTGCATTGTCATTGAGGTGGTGTTGCATTGTCATTAAGGGAGTTTTGCACTGTTAATGAGGGAGTGTTGCATTGCCACTGAGGGAGTGCTGCACTTTCACTGAGGGTGTAATGCATTATCACTGAGCGAGTGGTGCACTGTCACTGAATGGGTGCTGTGCTGTCAATGAGGGAGTGTTGCATTTTCATTGAGCGAGTGCTGCCATGTTCCTGAGGGAGTGTTGCATTGTCACTGAAGGAGTTTTGCATTGTCCTTTGGTGAATGCTGCACTGTTACTGAGAGACTGTTGCATTTTCATAGAGCAAGTGTTGCACTATCACTGAGTGAGTGTTGCACAGTCACTGAGTGAGTGTTGCATTGTCACTGACGGAGTGCTGCATTGTCGCTGATGGAGTGTTGCACTGTTACTTAGGGAGTGTTGCATTGTCACTGAGGGTGTGTTGCATTATAACTGAGGGAGTTTTGCACTGTCACTGAGGGAGTGTTGCACTGTCACTGAGGGAGTGTTGCATTGTCATTGAGGGAGTTTTGCACTGTGACAGAGGGAGTGTTGCATTGTCACTGAGGGAGCGTTGCATTTTCATTGAGAGTGCGCTGCAATGTTCCTGAGGGAGTGTTGCACTGTTGTTGAGGGAGTGCTGCAATGTCACTGAGGAAATGTTGCATTCTCACTGAGGTAGTATTGCACTGTCACCAAGGGAGTGCTGCACTGTTACTGATAGCAAACTGCATCATCAATGAGAGGGTGCTGCATTGCCACTGATGCAATGTTGCATTGTCACTGAGGAGGTGTCGCACTGTCTTTGAGGGAGTGCTTCACTATCACTGAGGGAGTGTTGCATTGTCACAGAGGGAATGTTATACTGTTACTGATGGAAAACTGCATCATCACTGAGGGAATGCTGCATTGTCCTTGAGGGAGTGTTGCACTGTTAGTTAGGGAGTGTTGCATTGTCACTGAGGGTGTGTTGCATTGTCATTGAGATGATGTTACATTGTCATTGAGGGCGTTTTGCACTGTTAACGAGGGAGTGTTGCATCACCACTTAGGGAGTGCTGCATTGTCAGTGAGGCAATGTTGCACTGTTGCTGAGGGCATGTTGCATTTTCACTGAGGCTGTGTTGCACTGTCACTAACCGAGTGTCGCATTGCCACTGAGGGAGCATTGCATTACACTTAGGGAGTGCTGCACTTTTACTGAGGGAGTAATGCATTATCACTGAGTGAGTGTGCACTGTCACTGAATGGGTGCTGTGCTGTCAATGAGGGAGTGTTGCATTTTCATTGAGCGAGTGCTGCCATGTTCCTGAGGGGGTGTTGCATTGTCACTGAAGGAGTTTTGCATTTTTATTGAAGGAGTGTTGTACTGTCACTGAGGGAGTGCTGCACTGTCACTGGGGGATTGCTGCACTGTTACTGAGGGACTGTTGCATTGTCATAGAGGGAGTGTTGTACTGTCATTGATGGAGTGTTGTACTGTCATTGATGTAGTGTTGTACTGTCATTGAGGGAGTGTTGCACTGTCACTGAGGGAGTGCTGCACTGTCACTGGGGGAATGCTGCACTGTTACTGAGGTACTGTTGTATTGACACTGAGGGAGTGTTGTACTGTCACTGAGAGAATGTTGCATTGTCACTGAGGGAGTTCTGCACTATTACTTAGGGAGTCTTGCAATGTTACTGAGGGAATTTTGCACTGTCACTGAGGGAATGTTGCATTTTCACTGAGGGAGTGCTGCACTGTCACTGAGGGATTGCTGCACTGTCACTGAGGGAGTGCTGCATTATCACTGAGGGAGTGCTGCATTAACACTGAGGGAGTGTTGCACTGTCACTGAGGGTGTGCTGCATTGTCACTGAGGGTGTGTTGCATTGTCACTGAGGGTGTGTTGCATTGTCACTGAGGGTGTGTTGCACTGTCATTTTTGGAGTGTGGCACTGTCACTGAGAGAAAGCTGCATAATCACTGAGGGATTGCTGCACTGTCACTGAGGGAGTGTTGCACTGTCACTGAGGGAGTGCTCCACTAGCACTGAGGAAGTGTTGCACTGTCACTGAGGGAGTGCTGCATTTTCACTAAGGTTGTTGCATTGTCATTGAGGGGTGTTGCATTGTCACTGAGGGGTTTTGCCTTGTCATCGAGGGGGTGTTGCACTGTCACTGAGATTGTGTTGCTTTGTCACTGAAGTTGTTTTGCATTTTTACTGAGGGAGTGTTGCATTGTCACTGAGGGAGTGTTGCGCTGTTACTAGGGGAGTGTTGCATTGTCATTGTGGGGGTGTTGCATTGTCATTGAGGGAGGTCTGCACTGTTACTTAGGGAGTGTTGCACTGCCCCTGAGAGAAAGCTGCATCATCACAGAGGGAGTGTTGCACAGTCACTGAAGGAGTGCTGCACTGTCACTGAGGAGGGGGTGGGGGGGGGGGTGGGGTTGCATTGTTACTGAGGGAGTGTTGCATTGTCCCTGTGTGGGTTTTGCATTGTCACTGAGGGGAGTTGCTTTATCACTGAGGGTGTGTTGCACTGTCACTGAGGGTGTGTTGCATTGTCATTGATGGAGTGTTGCATCATCACAGAGGGAGTGTTGCATTGTCACTAAAGGAGTGCTGCACTGTCACTGAGGGGTGTTGCATTGTCACTGAGGGGATGTTGCATTGTTACTGAAGGAGTGCTGCATTTTTACTTAGGGAGTCTTGCACTGTTACTGAGGGAGTTTTACACTGTCACTGAGGGAATGTTGCATTGTCATGGAGGGAGTGTTGCATGTTACTTAGAGAATCTTGCACTGTTAATGAGGGAATATTGCATTGTCACTGAAGGAGTTAGCATTGTAATTGATGGAGTACCGCACTGTTACTTAGAGTGTGCTGCACTGTTACTAAGGGAGTTTTGCATTTTCAATGAGGGAGTGCTGCACTGTTACTGAGGGACTGCTGCACTGTCACTGAGGGAGTGTAGCATTGACATTGAAGTGGCGTTGCATTGTCACTGAGGAGGTGTTGCATTGTCCCTGTGAGAGTGTTGCATTGTCACAGAGGGTATCTTGCACAGTCACTGAGTGAAAGCTGCATTGTCATAGAGGGGGTGTTGCATTGTCACTGAGGGAGTGTTGCACTGTTACTAATGGAAAACTGCATCATTGCACTGTTGGTTAGGGAGTGTTGCATTGTCACTGAGGGAGTGTTGCATTGTCGCTGATGGAGTGTTGCACTGTTAGTTAGGGATTGTTGCATTATCACTATGGGAGTGTTGCACTGTCACTGAGGGAGTGTTGCATTGTTATGGAGAGAGTGCTTCACTGTTACTGGGCGAGTGCTGCATTGTTACTGAGGGATTGTTGCACTGTCACTGAGGGTGTGCTGCATCATCACTGAGGGAATGTTGCATTGTCATTGAGGCAGTGTTGCATTGTCATTGAGGGTGTTTTGTACTGTTAATGAGGGAATGTTGCATTGTCACTAAGGGAGTGCTGCACTGTCACTGAGGGAGTGTTGCACTGTCACTGAGGGAGTGTTGCACTGTCACTGAGGGATTGTTGCACTGTCACTGAGAGCGTGTTGCATTGTCACTGAGGTAGTGTTGCATTACACTTGGGGTGTGCTGCACTTTCACTGAGGGAGTGATGCATTATCACTGAGCGAGTGGTGCACTGTCACTGAGGGAGCATTGCACTGTTACAGAGGGAATGCTGCACTGTCACTGGAGGAGTGTTGTATTGTCACTGAGGGATTCATGTACCGTCACTTGGGGCGTGCTGCACTGTCACTGGGGGAGTGCTGCACTGTCAGTGTTGGAGTCTTGAGGGAGTGTTTCATTTTCGAAGGTGCCATCTTTCAGATGAAACATTACAATGAGGCCTCATTGCTCTCTTAAGTGACCTGTAAAGATCTGACTATTTTGACAGAGAGCAGGTGAATTAACCCTGGTGAATCACCAACATTCACCCCTCAACCAACTGACATAACAGATTATTGGTTCATTCTACTATTGCTGTTTGTGGGATATCGCTGCCCACCAATTGGCTGCTGTATTTTCTACGTTTCAATAGTAACTACACATTAAAAAGTGCTTCATTGGTTAAACGTTTTGGGATGGCTTGAGCTAGTAAAAGGCGCTAGGGAAGTGCAGGTCTTTATATCCGGGTATGGAGTGCATTTAACTGGATTTGTGTGTGAGGCATTTTCAACTGATATCAGTACCTCTGGTTAAAACCATGTCACCCATTATCCTTGTCTGATTGGAGATTTCTACTGGACAATGCTGGGCCTAGTTTAGGTATTGGAATGGGACTGTGATGACCCAAGATATTGACAGAGGTGAGAATACTGCCCATTTAGTTACAGTGGGGGGAATACTTCCAAACTCTGCATAGAAATCGCAGGGAAGATCAGGGAGGAGAGCCCACAGATAGTCTAGCAGCTCACACTGTGAAGAATGGTGTAGTGATGTAACGTGAATGTGACAAAATTTGAAGTAATTATTGAACTTAGATGCCAGTGATAATGATGAGTTCTGCAAGATGGTGCAGGGAGCTGGTGATGAATATGAGCATCCACACGGTACACAAGCAGATTGATGATCGAGCACAAGGAGATGTGGAAGATTGAGTTACTACTTTGAGCTCCCTGCTGAACACCTGTTATCAATTGTGTTGCATGGAGAAATGTTTCCCTTTGTACATCACAATGTTGACCCCAAACTCTATGGCCTGTATCCTAATGCATATCAAGCCCCATTCCCCTGTCACGCCTGTGCTCACTGACTGTCATCAACTCCCGGTCCAACAATGCCTCGATTTTAAAATTCTCACCCTTGTTTTCAAATCCCTCCATGGCCTGGCCCTTGCTATCTCTGTGGCCTCTTCCAGGCTTCTGATCAGATCTCTGCACTCCTGCAATTCTGGCCTCTTGCATATCCCCAACTTTTATTGCTCAATCATCGGTGGTTGTGCATAGTTGCCTTGGCTCTTAGCACTTGAATTCCCTCCATCAACCTGTCCGTCTCTGCCGCCTCTTCCTGGAGGCACCTTAAAACCCTACCTCCATGGTCAAGTCCTGCTCTAGTATCTCCTTATGTGGCTTGGGTCAATTCCAGTCTCATGTGCGTTCTTGTGAAGCTCCGAGGTGAGGGGATTTACAATGTTAAAGGTGCTATATAAATGCAAATTTTGTTGTTTGCTTGGTTTTTCTTGGCTGAAGCTGGTATAGGGGGCGCATGGTGCAAAAGCCAAGTATGGGGGCAGGGGGTCTGGAAGTGATGCCCCCTGTAGTTGGACAGCTCGCTGTCACCTCAGTATCTCAGCTGGTGTGTGAAGCTGGCACTCGCGAACGGTGTCAGGGCTGTGGAACACTGTTGGGGGAGAGGAAGGAGGGGGCTGAGGGATGGGGGGCTCGAAAGAGGTTTCGGATGCTGGACAAGAGGCAGCTTAAAGAATTTGTGTAGGACCCAGTTTGAGTGCTCAGTAGCTGACAGTGTGTGGTTACTGCGTAAATGATTTAGTGTCATTGAAGGAGGTGACATGAATATTTAAATATTTAAGGAATAATACATCATTACATTAGTACAAATGAGCAATAAAGAAAAGATTCCAATTGGGTGCTGTTCCATCAAGTCTGCACCCATCTGACTCCATTACAATTATTCAGATGCCAATAAAGGATCATCAGGGAAACTAGAATGGACAGGTTGGATGGGATAAAAATCCTCAACACCTCATGGTAATAACTCAGTTAATTGGCCAAAGAATATATTTTAAGCACTGTAGGTTCTCCACATACGAAATACGAATTAGGAGCAGGAGTAGGCCATTTGGCCCCTCAAGCCTGCTCTACCATTCAACAAAATCATGGCTGATCTGATTTTAACCTCACATTCCCAGCTACCCCCAATAACCTTTCACCCCACCTCGTGCTTATCAAGAATCTATCTACCTCCGCCTTAAAGATACTCGAGGACTCTCCCTCTCTCTCTCTTTTCACTCAAACATTTCAGTGACGTAAGGAAATAATTCATTGATAGAAATGAACCAGAATATTTTGTTTTAAGAGACATTCCCTCAAATTCCCTCAGTGAATCATAATTCATTTTCTAGTAGCTATTAACATTAAGACACTAACATTAAACATTAACTGAAAAGAGAGACATGTTGCTGAAGTTTTTCAGCTTGAACTCATCAGGACAAATGCAAAAATGGCAAATTTCAAACAATCACAACAATTTATACTGCAGGAGAAAAGGAAGCTGATTGGCTGGAAACACTAACATTACCCAGTGCTTTAAAATGCAGCACAATCCACCTCCAGGGTATTAATCATTGGGTATGGAGTCCAAGGAGATGGTGAAACTGGTGCTCAGTAATTGTCATTTTTAATCTTCGCTCCCTCTTTAATTTTTTTTGCGAGTTGATTTTTGCTGCAGTCTTTCCACCTCAATGCCTGTCTCACATGTTGGGGACATAGGGACACAGAAGCAGGAGTAGGCCATTCAGTCCATCGAGCCTGCCTCACCATTCAATACGATCAAGGCTGATCATCCACTTCAATGTCTTTTCCCCCACACCATCCCTATATCCCCTTGTGTCACTGGTACTTAGAAATCTCTCAATCTCTGTTTTAAACATACCCAATGATTGAGTTTCCACAACCCTCTGGGGTAGAGAATTCCAAAGATTCACAACCCTCTATTAAAAAAAATGCTCCTCATCTCAGTCCTAAGTGGCTTCCCCCTTATTTTGAAATTATGTCCCCTGGTTCTAGACTCCCCAGACATGGGAAACATCTTACCTGCATCTACCCTGTCTACGCCTTTAAATATTTTGTAGGTTTCAATGAGGTCTCATTCTTCGAAACTCTAGAGAATACAGGCCCAGTTTCCCCAACCTCTCTTCATAGGACAGTCCCACCATCCCAGGAACCAGTCTGGTGAACATTCGTTGCATTCCCTCTATGGCAATAATATCCTTTCTAAGGTAAGGGGACCAAAACTCCACACAGCACTCCAGGTGAAGTCTAACCAAGCTTCTATACAATTGAAGCAAGACTTCACTACTCCTGTACTCAAATCCTCTTGTGATAAAGGCTAACATTCCATTAGCTTCCTAATTCCCTGCTGCACCTGCATGTTAGCTTTCAGTGACTTATGGACAAGGACACCCAGGTCCCTTAGTGGAGGGGTCAGTGACCAGGCAGCATGGATTTAAGGTAAGGAGCAGGAGGTTAAAGAGGGGATTTGAGGAAAAATGTTTTCACCCAGAGGGTGGGGGGTAACTGGGACTCACTGCCTGAGGGGGTGGTAGAGGCAGGAACCCTCACAACATTTAAGAAGTATTTGGATCAGCACTTGAAATGCCACAGTATACAGGGCAATGCGCCAAGTACTGGAAAATGGGGTTAGAGCAGATAGGGGCTTGATGACCAGCATGGACACAATGGGCCAAAGGGCCTCTGTCTATGCTGTAAAACTCTATGACTCTATGACAACCTTCTTACTCAGACTAATTTGCTTCAATTCCTCATTCTCCCTAGTCCCTTGGATCTCTAATTTTGGGATATTTCTTGTATCTTCCTCTGAAGACAGACACAAAGTAATCTTTGAGCTTCTCTGCCATTTCTCTATTCCCCATTGTAAATTCTCCTGACTCTGCCTGTCTTAGCCAAGCATTTCCTTTTTAGGTGCTTATAGAAGCTATTACAGTCTGTTTTATGGTTTCTGCTACTTTACATTCATGTTCTATTCTCCCTTTCTTTATCAGTTCCTTGGTCCTCCTTTGCTGTATTCTAACATCCTCCAAATCCTATTTCTGGCAACTTTATAGACCTTTTCCTTTAATCTCATACAATCCTTAACTTCCTTTGTTAGCCCCAGTTGACTGACTTTTCTTTTTGGGATTTTGTCTGGAAGGAATGTGTAGATTCTGTAAACTATGTAATAATTCTTTAAAGACCATTCATTGCCTGTGTACCATCAAACCTTTTGATGCTTTTCCCCAAAGCACCTCAGCCAGTTTGTACCTCATACCTTCAAACTTTCCTTTGCTCAAACTGGCAGAGAGAGAACACAGACTGGTTCCTCAGGGTGGAAGGTAGGGCAGTGTGTGGGGGGTAGGGAGGGGGTGGCTGGGGTCTAGTGCGATGTATAGACACAGGCACTTTTTTGGCTTACCCGGCAGTTGGGGAGCCTATAGTTTCCTCTTGCTTTTTCCTTGGCAATGCCTTGGCCAATCAGAGTCCTCTTGCCAACCAATCAGTAACCCTTTCTCCTCTAGCATAAATTGTCGTGATTGTTTGAAATTTGGCATTCTTGCATTTGTCCGGATGAGTTCCAGGGGATTAAAAACTTCAGCAACATGTCTGCCTTTTCGTCAGTATTCAAGACAGAGGCTTACTTATCTCCCAGCCGGTAACAACGTGGAGAGATTAATCCTTGGTTTTGGGGAGAGCCCCATGCGTTACAGGAGGGTTCGCAACCCAAGCTGCGCCTGGCTTTTCCTGTCAGCCCAGCTCCATCCCAGGTAGGGTGACCATTTGTCCGGCTTTACACTGCATGGTTTGGTTTTTACCTGGTCTGGTCCTGGTGTGGTACCGGATGCCTTATGAACAGTATTTTTACTTTGGGTGACTCAATGCAAATGGGTGACTGCCGGATGGTCTGTGTGCCACATACTGACTGATCAGCCGCAGGGGCCTGTGCTCGTTCCCTCCCTCGTTGTTTCGATGATGGCCCTTATTATTTTTTTAAGTTGCGGCTACACGCAAGCTTGTGGATTGGGAGACCCGTGATGATGTCATCTCCATACGTGGTGCAGCAATGATGACATTTTCTCCCCCGCGTTGTCGCTCTGGTGTCCGGTACTTTTCCATTCCGTCAGCAGTGACCTGAGGCCCAGGTCCTGCATCTGGGGGGAAAAGGCAAAGGGCAGTTATCATAGAGGAATGAGGGCTGATGTGGACTGTGCTGGAGGCCATTTCAGGCCTGTGGACTACTTCCCTCCATTGGACCTGTTCCTCCTCAGGCTGCCAACTCTGATTGGACAGTTTAACTACATGACCTCCCACTGCACCCCTCCCCCCATTGTCCCTTGCCATTGGTCAACTGGCAGGTCTAACCTTGTGGTGCCCTGCCTTCCCAGACCAATTGGGAAGAGAGAAAAAAACAGAAAGATGTGCATTTCTAAAGCACCTTTTGTGACCTCAGGACTTCAAAACTGCTTTAGAGCCAACAAAGTACTTTTGAAGTATGGTCACTGTTTTAATGAGGAAACCTGATGGTCAATTTGTGCACAGCAAGTTCCCACATAAAAGCAATGTGATGGCGACTAACTCTTTTTCAATTGTGTCATTCTTTGAAATCGTGGCTGTGGGAGTCTTTTACATCCACCTGAAAAGACAAGGGTAACCTTGGGTTAAAACCTTAAGCAAAAGGCAACAGCTTGAACAGCGCAGCACTCCTTCAGTACTGCACTGGGAATGTCAGCCTGGATTTAGTGCTGAAGCCTCTGGAGTGGGTCCATGAACAGTGCCTAGCGTCTGGAATTCGCTGCCAGAAGAGGTGGTGGAAGCAGGTACGATAGTGGTGTTTAAGAGGCAGCTTGACAGTACATGAATAGGATGGGAATAGAGGGATACGGATCCCGGAAGTGCAAAATGTTTTAGTGGACGGGCAATATGATCGGCGCAGGCTTGGAGGACTGAAGGGCCTGTTCCTGTGCTATACTTTCCTTTGTTCTTTGTTCTTTGAACCCCTTGTGACTGAGGTGCTAGAGTGTTACCCACTGAACGACGGCAGCCACAGTGAAAACCAACAGATGCTTTGGGCTGGATTTGCCCATGGTCTTCGGGGTGTCAGGACCGAATTGCTTCTCTTCAAAATAGTATCATGGCTTCTTTAACATCCATCCGAGCAGGCAGAGGGGAGCTCGGTCTACCATCTCATCTGAAAGACAGCACCTTTGACAGTGCAGCATTCTCTCAGTGCTGTACTGCACTGGAGTGTCGTCCAGGATTTTTATGCCCATGTTCTGAAGTGGAACTTTGTTGAATCCAGTGCCCTTGGCTTGTTGGGGCTAAAGGATCCAAGTTGCACGCTTGTATTGGGGTGACTGGGCTGGTACAGAGTCAGAGAACATCCAGAGATCGTTGTTAGAATAAACACATGTTCTTTATTTACAAACTAAACTCAGCAGCTACACTTGTGCGCTCACAACATAAAACTCTGTCTTCACTCATCAGCGACAAACTCAAGACTCTCTCACATACAGGTAGCCCGTACTACACTGCTATTGGATATTAAGTTCATGTGATCTTACATTACAATACTTGTCTTAAAGGTGTATTACACATCAGATGACTAAAAACTTGAAGCCGGAACCTTCAGACTGGGAGGTGTGAGTGCTACCCATGGAACCATGGCAGGGAACATAAATGAGGGCGTAATTTTGTTTTTCTGGGATGTTGGCCTAATAAAAGGTTGAAGAAGAAGAAGGGGTTTTGCCTCTTGTTGGTCAGTTCTATTTCCCCCTCCCTCCGGGTATTTTTGCTAGTTCTGCAAGTTGATAACATGGTCCCTGTAGTCTGCGGAGAAACCCGGTGTGGGGCTGGGGCTGGGAGCCAACCACAAATAGGGAGGAGATTGGAACCGATTTAGTGGGGTGATTGAAACCTGTGGAACCCGACCAAGAAAACCATGCTCTTGCATGCACTGAGATCCAGCTCGTCATCGAGCGGAGAACAAACCCTGTAATCTGTGCGACATACAATAACATTGTCCTGAATGTACACAGGAAACTGGGAATGGGCCAGCATTATACACACGCTAAGGTACAATCCAGTGCCAGCTGATTAATCCACTTTCCTGCTGTAACTGGGTCATTGAGGTTGCTGCAAAGCTGTCCACCAAAGGAAGGAATGAAAAGGGGAAGCGGACAGATCTTACATTTCTCTAGCGCCTTTCACAACCCCAGAACATACTGAGGGGTCTTGACAGGGTGGGTGTGGAGAGAATGTTTCCTCGTGTGGGAGAATCTAGAACTAGGGGTCACTGTTTAAAAATAAGGGGTCGCTCATTTAAGACAGAGATGAGGAGAATTGTTTTCTCTCAAAGGCTGGTGAGCCTTTGGAACTCCCTTTGTCAAAAGGTTGGTGGAAGCAGAGCCGTTGAATATTTTCAAGGCAGAACTAGATAGATTCTTTATTAACAAGGGGTGAAAGGTTTTTTGGGGATTGGTGGAAATGTAGATTTGAGGGTTACAATCAGGTCAGCCATGATGTTATTGAACAGCGAAGCAGGCTCGAAGGGCCTAGTGACTTACTCCTGCTTCTAATTCATATGTTTGGATGCCCTGAAGCATTTCACAACCAGTGGAGTACTTTTCAAAGTGCGGCCACTGTTGTAATGCTGGAAACGTGGCAGTCAAATTGTGCACAGCAAGCTCCCATGGACAGCAAAGAGATAATGGCCAGATAATTGTGCTGTTAATGGTGGAGAAAAGGTCATTTGTCTAGGTTTGGTGCCTGGCACCCGATTGGAAATCGAATGGACTTTGGGTAGAAGCACAGTTGTTAGATCGGGGGAGATTCCTGAATTTCTATTTGCTAATGATTAAGATGAACTGAAAAGCGTAGTAGCTATTCAATCGATTTCTATCACAAGATATGTGAGCTTTATTCTCAGAAGAGTACAAATGCCTTGGAGAGGAGATTTACAATGAATACACAGAAACAGACCTTTGGGCCCAACCAGTCCACGCTGGTATTTATGCTTCAGACAAGCCTCCATATGTTCTTTACCATAATGAATCAGGAACTTTGCATAATACAAAGGGTTAACAGAAGGGATGTGCAAATATTTGATGTCGGTGATGATGTACTACTGACACCAATCAGTCATGTGTTAGACTCTCGAAAGAAAGAGAGAGATTGGAATCATGCCTAGGAGCTATGTGCCTGCTCTGTAACCTGTTTAGATGTCGTACTAATAAACAAGTGTTAAGCAGATACCAGGATAAGTCTACAATCTGTCTAAGAACCAAATCCCACTCCTAGAGACCAAGACGTAAGGACCCAATCTCAGACATGGTGGCAGCCATGGAGACGTAGATGTAAGAGTTCGTAAGCCAATTTGATTCACTTCGCATGATATCAAGAAATGGCTGAAGGCACTGGAGCGTGCAAAAGCTATAGGCCCTGACAATATTCCGGCGATAGTAATGAAGACTTGTGCTCCAGAACTTGCCGCGTCCCTAGCCAAGATGTTCCAGTACAGTTACAACACTGGTATCTACCTGTCCATGTGGACAGTTGCCCAGGTATGTCTTGTACACAAAAATCAGGACAAATCCAAACTAACCAATTACTGCCCCATCAGTCTACATTCCATCATCAGTAAAGTAATGGGAAGGGTCATCAACAGTGCTATCATGCGGCACTTGCTTAGTAATAACTTGCTCATTGATGCCCAGTTTGTGTTCCGCCAAAGCCACTTGGCCACTCGGTTACAGCCTTGGTTCAAATATGGACGAAAGAGCTGATCTCCCGAGGTGAGGTGAGAGTGACTGCCCTTGGCATCAAGGCAGCATTTGACTGAGTGTGGCATCAAGGAGCCCTAGCTAAACTGGAGTCAAAGGGAATCAGGGGGAAATCTCTCCACTGCTTGGAGTCTTGCCTCGCACAAAGGAAGATGGTTGTGGTTGTTGGAGGTCAGTCATCTCATATCCAGGACACCACTGCAGGAGTTCCTCAGGGTAGTGTCCTTGGCCCAACCAACTTCAGCTACTTCATCAATAACCTTCTGCCAAACAGAAGGTCAGAAGTGGGATGTTCGCTGATGATGCAGCAAGACCTGGACAATATCCAGGCTTGGGCTGACAAGTGGCAAGTAACATTTATGCCACACAAGTGCCAGGCAATGACCATCTCTAACAAAAGTGAATCTAACCATCACCCCTTGACATTCAATGGCATTACCATCACTGAATCCCCCACTTTCAACATCCTGGGGTTACCATTAACCAGCAACTGAACTGGACTAGTCATATAAATACTGTGGCTACAAGTACAAATGCTGTGTACTAGCAAGTAATATAAAAATGGACAGTAAGAGCTTCTTTAAATATATAAGAAGGATGAGAGAGGCCAATGTGAACATAGAGAATGAGGCTGGGGTAATAATAATGGGGAACCAGGAAATGGTAGAGGAGTTGAATAAATACTTTGCTTCAGTCTTCATGGTAGAAGGCACTAATTGCATTCCAAAAATACTAAATAGTCAAGGGGCAAAAGTGAGGGAGGAAATAAATACAATGGCCAGGATTTTCAGGCCCTGTCGTGGGCTGGACCCACCATGGGCGAGGCAGTGCCCCAACCATTGACTTGCGGTGGGTTTGGTAGATCCCGGCACTGGGTGGGTGCGGAATATCCCACCCAATATCTATCACATGGGGGAAAAATACCAGGGAAACTAATGGGGCTAAAGACCGATAAGTCCCCTGGACCTGATGGGTTGCATCCTAGGGTATTCAAGGAAGTAGCTACAGAGATAGTAGACGCACTGGTAGTAATCTTCCAAGAATCCTTAGATTCTGGATGAGCCCAGAGGATTGGAGAATGGCCAATGTAACACCCTTATTCAAAATGGGAGGGAGACAAAAAAAACAGGTAACTATAGGCCAGTTAGCTTAACATCTGACATTGGGAAAATGTTAGAGTTTATTATGAAGGATGTAATAGCAGATCATTTAGAAATACATAATCTAATCAAGCAGAGTCAGCAAGGCTTCATGAAGGGGAAATCATGCCTGACAAATTTATTAGAATTTTTTGAGGCGATAACAAGCAGGAAGGAAAACTAGTAGATGTAATATATTTGGATTTCGAAAAGGTGTTTGATAAGGCAGCACACATAAGGCTACTTAATAAGATAAGAGACCATGGTGTTGGGAGTAGTATATTAGCATGGATAGAGGATTGGCTAACTAATAGAAGATAGAGAGTTGGGTTAAGGGGGACATTTTCAGTATGGTAACCTGTAACTAGTGGAGTGCCACAGGGATCAGTGTTGGGGCCACAATTATTTACAATATATACTAATGACCTGGATGAGGGAAGTGAATGTACTATCGCCAAGTTTGCAGATGACACAAAAATAGGTGGGAAGGCAAGTAGTAAGGATGACACAATCTGCAGAGAGATATAGACAGGTTAAGTGAGGGAGCAAAAACTTGGCAGATGGAATATAATGTGGGAAAATGTGAGGTTATGCACTTTGGCAAGAAGAATAGAGGAGCTGAATATTATTTAAATGGAGAAAGACTGCAGAAAGCTGCAGTGCAGAGAAATTTGGGTGTCCTTGTGCATGAATCCCAAAAGGCTAACATACAAGTTCAGCAGGTAATAGGGAAGGCAAATGAGATGTTGGCCTTCATTTCAAAGGGAATGGAATATAAAAAAAGGGAATTATTGATAAAACCTTACAAGGCACTAGTTAGACCACACCTAGAATACTGTGAACAGTTTTGTTCCCCTTATCTAAGGAAAGATATACTGGCATTGGAGGCAGTCCAGAGAATATTCACTAGGTTGATCCCGGGTATGGAGGGATTTTCTTATTAGGAGAGGTTGAGAAGGTTGGGTCTGTCCTCATTGGAGTTTAGAAGAATGAGAGACGACCTTGTTGAAACATAAGATTCTTAGGGGGCTTGACAGGGTAGATGTTGAGAAGTTGTTTCCCCTTGTGGGAGAGTCTAGGACCAGAGGGGCAAATCTCAGTGTTAGGGGGCACCCATTTAAGACAGAGATGAGGAGGAATTTCTTCTCTCAAAGGGTAGTGAATCTGTGGAATTCTTTACCACAGAGGGCTGTAGAGGCTGGGTTGTTATGTATATTCAAGGCTGAGACAGACAGATTTTTAATCAGTAAGGGAATCAATGGTTATGGGGAAAAGGCAGGAAAGTGGAGTTGAGGATTATCAGGTCAGCCATGATCTCGTTGAATGGTGGAGCAGACTCGATGGGCCAAATGGCCTACTTCTGCTCCTACGTTTTATGGTCTAAGAGCAAATCAGAGGTTGGGAATCCCTTGGCAGATGACTCACCTCCTGACTACCCAAAGCCTGTCCACCATCTACAAGGCACAAGTCAGGAGTGTGATGGAATACTCCCCACTTGCCTGGATGAGTACAACCCCAACACACTCAAGAAGCTCGACACCGTCCAGGACAAAAAAGCCCGCTTGATTGGCGCCACATCCACAAACATTCACTCCCTCCACCGCCGACGCACAGTAGCAGCAGTGTGTGTACCATCTACAAGACGTACTGCAGAAATGCACCAAGGCTCCTTCGACAGCACCTTCCAAACCCACAGCCACTACCATCTAAAAGGACAAGGGCAGCAGACACATGGTAACACCACCACCTGGAAGTTCCCCTCCAAGCTACTCACCGTCCTGACTTGGAAATATATCATCGTTCCTTCACTGGAACTCCCTCCCAGCAGCACTGTGGGTGCTCCTACAACACATGGACTGCAGCGGTTCAAGAAGGCAGCTCACCACCACCTTTGCAAGGGCAGTTAGGGATGGGCAATAAATGCTAGCGTAGCCAACGACGCCCACATCCCATGAATGAATAAAAAAAAGACACATTTGTGTTATGGAAGAAACCACAGAGTGAAGAAGCCTTTGAAAGCAGCTCAAGAAATTTCGCTGGAAGAAAGCAGCACACTAGACAGAAGTAATGATGGCTGTACCTAGTGAGCTGTCCGTGCTCTTGCCCCGTCTATTTGGCTGCCTCGAGGACCTGCAGAGAACCCAGCAATGAGAATTAAGGAAAACCTATTTTCTCTGGTATCGAGCAGCATCAGGTTTTCATGAAGAGGAGACAAAGCTTCAAGACGGTCCCTTTCCCTATGCAGTAGGTCCAGTAGCTGATGATGTTCTCCTCAGGTAGGGTGTGCAGGAGTCCACTATGGACTTTAACTCCATTATTAAAGTATTTGACATCTATTTTAGCACAAAGCAAAACTCAGTAATTGAACAAGCATGTTTTACCCAGTGCTCACAGTGTCCTGGGGAATCGATTGAATTATTCTTAACCAACCTATATCACCTAGCTAGTTCTTCTGGAAATGGGGTGCTGAAGGATGAGCGAATCTGTGATCGCTTGGTCATGGGTGTTTGGGATGAAAACTTTCTGAGTTTCTGCGGATGAAAGATGACCTTATGTTGGATGAAGCGGGTCCAGGATATGAGACAGGCCAAACTCTGATTTATGGAGACTGGATTGTTCTGCTTGGAGTAGAGAAGCTTAAAGGGAGATTTATTAAAATTATGGATGGTTTTGATAGAATAAATAAGGAGAAATTGTTCCACTGGCAACAGGGTTGGTAGCCAGAGAGCACAAATAATTGGAAAATAAACCAGAGGGGGGAATGGGGAGAATTTATTTTAAGCAGCGAGTTGTTCTGATCTGGAATGCACTGCCTGAAAATAGATCCAATAGCAACTTTCAAAAGGGAATTGGATAAATACTTGAAAAAGATTTGCAGGGTTGTGGGGAGAATGCAGCAAGGCATGCGGCTATTTGGATAGCTCTCTCAAAGAGCCGGCATGGGCATGATGGGCTGAATGGCCTCCTTCTGTGCAGGAAGGTTCTATGACGGTGTTGTCATGGGTTATGTGGGACATCCCACATGTCAACATATGTCCTATGTGCCATAAAGTCTGCAGGTCCCAAATTGACCTCATTAGCCATCTTTGGACTCATGGAAGACAATAATCCTCACTAGTGCGTCAATAATAATAATGAGGATCTATGGGATGAGTGGACTATACAACTCTGACACATGATGGAAAAATGAGGCCTCCCTGAGATGTAGGGCCTGCATTGGGATTATTGGCCTTCCCCATACATACATAATCTAGCTCTTCATCGGTGCCAAGATTTATCCTTATAATCTTCAGTCCTCTTTCTGGGTGAGTGAGTGCCCAGCTCTTTATAAAAGATTTAGTGAACACTCTATTAACTGCTGTTGCTGAATGAAGGATACTTTTCTTTGGGAATAACTTCCTTTTGATCTCATGTTTTTCCCCAGGCCTATTCTGTACTTATGATGTTTAGCTCACAGGGCGAGGGGGGGGTGGGGGGTGGGGAGGGTTCAACAGTGCGAAGATTTGCTCTGTCTGCTTAATGACGTTGTAAACGGAGGATTGCAATGTTCCCCGGAATTCCCACACAGAGGAATCCTTCACGATGCTTGTATGATGACCTTGCATGACACAACAACAACTTGTATACATAACAACCCCAATGTAGATAAACACCCCAAGGCGTTTCACAGAGTTTGAAAGAGTAATGGATGCCGGGACAAAGAAGGAGACATTAGGAGGGGTGACTATAGGAGCTTGGTCAGAGCAGGTGGTTTCAAGAAGCAGAGGGAGGTAGTGAGACTTGCATTTATATAGCACCTTTCATGATTCCAGAATGTCCTAATGCACTCTACAGCCAATGAAGTACTTTTTGAAGTTCCGTCACTGTTGTAGAAAATGTGGCAGTCAATTTGCACACAGCAAGATCCCACAACCAGCAGTGTGACAATAACCGGATAACGGTGATGTTGATTGAAGTTAAATACTCTCCAGGGCACAGGGGAAAACTCCCCTGCTCTTCCTTTACACCTGAGAGGACAGGCAAGGCCCTGGTTCAGCATCTCAACTGAAAGATGGGCTGAATGACCTCCTCGTGTTCCTAATGTTCTTTCCACCTCTGGATCAGATGCTTGTGGGTTCAAATCCTGCTCCAGGCTGAATGCTGAAGGATAGTTGCAATGTGCTTTTAAGGAGTTTTCAAACTAAGGCAAGGCCTGCCCCACTATTTGATGGTCCTATGATGTGAATCACCCTTGATGTGAAGGCAGTGAAGTGATGGGAAGTGGCAGAATTCTCCTAGTGTCCTGGCCAACAATCCTCACTGAAGCACCATCATGAATATTAGATTAGCTGGGTCATTCATCTCAGTGCAGTTGGTGGGCTATTGCTTTATTTGCCTCAATAGTTACAGTGGCTCCAAACTGATTCACAGGATGTGGCTGGGAGATAAGACTCAGTCTAAACGTAAGCCTTTATATTATTAATCACTCCATTGCACCCCCTTTGAATATTGGATGGAATGCTAACCAAAGATCCCATCATAGGCCTGGCCTTGCAATAAAATTCATGGCCAAGGGCTTAAAGTGAACTGTGATCATTAACCCATTCATTTCAGATCTGTAGAGGTCATCCGAACAGGCCTGGATGGTACTTATGTCCCTCTGCCTGATTCCCATGTTGAATGGCACCTTCAGAGGCAGCTCTGTTCAGGCTGCATTGTGATGGTGTGAATGAATTGCTGGGCTACTCCCAAGACAGCAAAGTCCCCAAGGGAACTTGGGCAGTTTTGTTGTGTGCTACCTTCATCTGAATAAACTGTTTATACCAAAATAACAGGCACTCTAATTGATTCCAAATTGCGCCGACACACACCCAGACCCAGGAGTGGTCCGCGGGGCCGATTAATTCAAAGGGAACTCTTTCAATTGATTTGAAAAGGCAATTATAGGCAGGGCCATTAGGCACAAACAGGACACCATGTGACATGAACAGGCTGCACTGTCTTCAGAGAGAGGTTTTGAGCACTGGCATTCTTTTGACTGATGTACGTAGTCACACTGCGTGTACGTTTATTCACAATTTCATTGACTTTATTGTCCTCTGTCTTTAGAGTGGAGTTGAAATCAGAGTCTGATATACATGCCGGGAGCACCAGTCTCAATGTATATAATTACTCTATCTATAAATCACCTGAACTCCTCAAATAGATTCCAGTCTGTAACCCACTCACGGGTATCTGTTATTCTATCCATAAACCACCTCCAAGACCCTCGATTGGATTTCAGTCTGTAACTCACTCCTGGTATCTGTTATTCTATATATAAATCACCCCTGAACCCCTCGATCCTGGGATTATACATATAAAAACCCCACGCCCTAACCCCTTGATCAAATTCCAGTCTGTAACTCCTTGGTAGCTGCTGCTCATCGTTTTTTTCCTTTGTTTAGCTGTTTTAATGCCATTAGTTCCTCTTTCTCCATTGTCACTGCTGATGGGTGTGAGTTATCAGGCATGAGTAGGGGCAGTCACAGGCAGGGTGAGGTGTAGTCTGCTCATGTAATATCTGAGTTCAGTGGTGTAGTGGTCACATCACTGAACTGGTACACTGGAGAAGGTGAGTTCATAATCCTATAGGGTAACTTGTCAACTTAAATTCAGTATTTAAAAGTCTCCAAATAAAAAGCTGGTCTCAATAAAAATGACCATGAAGTGGTCAGATTGTGGTAAAACCCGATCTGATTCACTAATGTCCCTTCAGGAAAGGAAACCTGCTGTCCTTGCCCAGTCTGGGCCTACACACTGATGCCCTCTCTGCCTTCTCGATGGAGGTATAAAATCCCCCTGGGCACTATTCAGAGTTCCCCTCAGCATGCTGGTCAAAGAGTGGGGAGAGTGGGGCTAAATGAATAGCTTTACCGAGGAGTCGGCACAGGCACAGTGGGCTGAATGGCCTGTGTTGTATCCACTCTATGATTCTCGGATTCGAGGCTTGCTGAGGCCAATCGCCTCCTTGCCTGTGACTCAGCTCCATTGACACAGACTGGACATGGAAGCTGAGAACACTCATGCTCCCACAGGCATGCTGATTGTGAGGAGATATTAGACACGGTCTCAGATATATGTTTCTCACATGAATCTTTCGAACTGAGATGAAAGGTTTGATTTACGAGCATGTGACTTTGGTCTTGACGTCATCTGAGGGGTGTTTTGTTGAATTCTACAGGATCAAACGTTGAACTGTCTTTAAACTTTGTGTGAAGCTGATAAATGCAGAGTGTGCATTTTTGTACTTTCTGCATCTTTATCTCTTTCCTCCAGTTTTCTTCTCTCCTCTCCTGAAGCTGCGGAGAGAGATGGGTACCCACTTACTTCTGAGTCAGAAGATCATGGGCATGAAGTCCCATTCCAGCAACTTGAGCCCCATAATTCAGGCCGACACTGCTAGTTGCAGTACTGAGGGAGTGCTGCTCTGTCAAAGGCACCATCTTCTGGAGACGTTAAACCCAGGTCCTGTCTGCCCACTTTGGTTTAGTATAAACAATACCATGGTCACTATTCCAAAGATGAGCAGGTGAGTTATCCACAGTGTCTTGGGCCAATATTTATCCATCAATCAACATCACCAAAATAGATTATCTGTTTATTGTCATGTTGCTGTTTGTGGGACCTTGCTGTGCATGAATTGGCTGCTGTATTTCCTACGTTGCAGCATTTCAAATACATACCTCATTGGCTGAAAAGCACTTTGAGACACCCTGAGGTCATGAAAACAAATTTATTTTCCCTCTCTCTCTCTTTTGCTGGAATCTCACTGTTTATCCGTGTATGACGACCAGTGATACCTGCCAGCTCTTCACAGGATAGAATCATAGAAGATTCTAGAACAGAGGCAGATCTGTGTTAATAAAAGCAAAATACAGCGGAAGCTGAAACTGTGAAATAAGAACAGAAAGTGCTGGAGAAACTCAGCAGGTCTGGCAGCACCTGTGGGGAGAGAAACAGAGTTAACGTTTCGAGTAGAATATGACTCTTCTACGTAACTCTTTCTTCAGCTCAGTTAACTGTTTCTCTCTCCACAGATGCTGCCAGACTTGCTGAGTTTTCCCAGTACTTTCTGTTTTTATGGCAAATCGGAGTTTCCCTCCCTGATCCACTCAGTCCAATCTCACTCTCCCATTCCCTCTTGGTGTTCTGTAAAATTCCACTTTTTACAGCAACTAGCCAATTTTCTTTGAAAACAATTGATGTTCTGTGATGCCCAGTTGGATGGGACTGTTCTCATCTGTTACAATTCTTCTCTATCCAGTCAACACCAGAGAATCCCATGCAATGCCTTCTCTTCGCACTGTTACACATCCCCCTCAAGGAACTATCCTCGGTCCCCTCCTACTTTTCATCTACATTTCGCCCCCTCAGCAACATCACCTCAAAGCAAAGCATTAGTTACCACATGTAAGCTGCTGACACCCAGCTCTACCTCAACGTCACCCCTCTGGACCCTTCCACTCTCACTGAGCCGGACAACCAATCATGGGTGACACGTTCCTCCAATCAAACACTGAACAAAAATTGAAGCAGTGGGGTTGTATCTTCTGTTCCCACTGGTGTTCAGCCTCTCTTGCTGCGTGAGTGGAGAATATGGCGAGAAGGCCAGAAACCGGTTTCATGAAGAAGCGTCCGCTCAGCCCATCGATGGCGGCTCATGTTTCCCACCATCGGACGTCGGGAAAGCCATTGTAATACCCGTGCGTGTCATTATAAGGCCAGCCCGCAGGAATCGTTTCCCCCCAAGCTGGATCCCCGGCCCGCCTAGGTGTGGTTGCACACCGACACCTTTCACAACGGCATATATAAGGTGTGCACCTGGCAGGCTGCACTTTGAAGGGAAAGGGGAGCTGGGAAGCGAGTGCACAGTAACATTGTGCAGTGTCCGACTGGGTTGCCTGTTGGACCTCAAGGTTGAGCCGCGTTGGAGGGTGGGGGCAAGGGCTGCCCTGCGTGTAGGGTGGTGGGGGCGAGGGAAGCGGCCACGCATTAGGGAAACTTTGTAAAAAGTGAGCATTCCTCTGTAGCTGAGACAGTTCAGATGCAGCCACATTGACATGTGTGGAGTTGGGTCTTTACCTTTTCTGCCCACTCAGGCAATGCAGAGGCATCAAAGCACGACCAAATCCCCCAGAGTTTTTCACCCTTGGACACAGACTGCAAAGTAATGAGCATTTTAGTGAACTGCAGAACAGTTGGACGACTGCACACGTTGTACAATCTGCTCGCTAAAGCTGGTCATGGAGCAGTCACTGGTGGAGATACTCACAGCCCCTTAGCAATGTCATCACCCCGGTTTGGATCAGTCTCCCCCATGGTTCAAGCTAACAGTGCAGCCTTGCAGTGCGGTTTAGGAGAATGTCTGTGTCTGAGCTGAGGGCACAGCCTGCAGTCCAATGGGCAAAGCTGCTGCCAATCGGTCAGGTGGAGTTTCGGCAGCCAATCAGTGCACTAATCTCTGGCCAACAAAGTGGTGACCAGCACTCTCCGGGAAGGGTTAAGGGGCCTTTAGACTTAACCAGGACAGGTCATTAGTACACCCAAACTAACCATGTATCTCTTCCTTTCATCCTGCAGGAGGAGTACATCAGGATCATGGGGCCTGCTGGACTAACTGTATGCCTGATGGCCTGCAGAGAGCGGAGACGATGGAAGAGAGAGCGGCTGAAGCTGCTGGCTGTGCAGAGGGAGGAGCAGCAACCTCAGGAAGAAGGGATGGCTGGGACTCCCACACTCACTGCTGAGGAGCCACAGTGAGCTGTCACTGGCCGTCGCTGACACTAGACCCAGGGTCTACAGACGCCGCCTTTCATTCCTGCAGACGACCGAGAACCAGTGTCGCCGAAGACTGAGCATGTCTAGGGAACTGGTCAGTCAGATCTGTCAGCTGCTGCAGGACTTGGTGCCAAGAGGACATGGAGGGCATCCACTGCCAGTGGCTGTGAAAGTGACTGCAGTGCTCAATTTCTATGCCAGTGGCTACTTTCAGGGCTCCACAGGTGACCTCTGTGGGTTCTCTCAAGCCTCCACCCACAACTGTATCCATGGGGTCATGGACACCATCTTTGCGAAGACACAACTTTGTGCATTTCACCCGGGACCAGGACAGGCAGGATACAACAGTGATTGGATTCTCCCTGATCTCTAGTTTCCCACAGGTGCAGGGTACGATCGACTGAACTCACGTGGCGCTCAGGTCTCCATCGCAACAAGGGGTCAACAATGTCAACCACAAAGGATTCCACTCGCTAAACGTGCAGCTGGTGTGCGACCACCACAAATACATCCTGCAGGTCAGCACACGGTTTCCAGGGGGTGTCCACGACCCCTATGTTCTCGGTCGGTCACAGATCCCTGACACCTTGCAGGGCCCACAGAGGCTGCAGGGATGGCTCCTTGGAGACAAGGCTCCCTGAAGAGGCCGTGGCTGCAGCAGAGTGAAGCTATAATGAGACTCATACTGCAACTCGCAACTTAGTGGAGCAGACCATCGGGATGCTGACTGTGGGTGTCACGCATCGTCTCCAGCTGCAGTGCCCTTTACAACCTGGCGCTGAAACCGGGACAGGAGCTGGCTGAGGAGGATGCCGATGGGGATGGGGGTGAGGGGATGCTCAAAGACAACGATGACGGCAATGAGGCCCTCGCACTGGCCGGACGAGGCAGGCACGCTCAGGAGGCCCTCATAGCTGCTAGATTTGTGGAGGATGATGGTGACCCCATTGTGCAGTGAGGAGACCCCATAGATCCTCACATTGTATCTGTGAACGTTTGACTCCAGTCTGTCTTATGGCAGCGCACATACCCCCTGTGAGAATGCTCCTGTCATGGAGACACAGTGGAGGCCCTAATAGTCACTCAATTGCAGGAGGAGGATGATGACAATGTGCAGTGAGGACACTCCATAGATCTTCACAAAGCCTCTGAGAATGTCTGACTCCTGTCTGGCCAAGGGCAGCTCGCTTGTGCTCTGTGATCAGGGTCATATCATGAAGTTCTCAGCCTGCGCTGCTTAATTTACGTGCGCCGCTGACTGAAATATCACGTGAGTGCGTGGTGATGTCAGGACTCTCGCCTGACATCATGGCGCGCTATTTCATGCTCGGTCATGTCGGGTGCGTGTTCACACGCCGAGCTGAAAATCCTGCCGTGTGTGGGGTTGTGAGGTTCCCTGTGTGTGCATGTGTCTGTGTGCACATGTGTGAGTGTTTGTGTCTGTGTGTATCTGTGTGTATGTGTGTGTCTGTGTGTGCATGTATTTCTGTGTGTGTACATGTGTCTGTGTGCACATGTGTGTGTGTTTGTGTCTGTCTGTATCTGTGTGTGTGTGTGTGTCTGTGTGTGCGTGTATTTCTGTGTGTATACATGTGTCTGTGTGTGCATGTATTTCTGTGTGTATACATGTGTCTGTGTGCACATGTGTGTGAGTGTTTTTGTCTGTTTGTGTGTATCTGTGTGTATGTGTGTGTCTGTGTGTGCGTGTATTTCTGTGTGTGTACATGTGTCTGTGTGTGTGTATCTGTGTGTGTACATGTGTCTGTATGTGTGTGTATCTGTGTGTGTACATGTGTCTGTATGTGTGTGTATCTCTGTGTGTGTACATGTGTCTGCATGTGTGTGTATCTCTGTGTGTGTACATGTGTCTGTATGTGTGTGTATCTCTGTGTACGTGCCTGTGGATATGTGTCAGGGGTTTGGGATGAATAAATCTAGGGAGACTAATTAACTGGTCAGTAGAATCAAAATAGACAAACAGATCAAAATATATAACACAATTAGAAAGCCTTTGATAATTATATTTATAGCAAACAAGCAGTCAGGAAAGCAGTGGGACCTCAAGGGGACATTATATCAAATGATCAAGTGATGGTAAGTATTCTAAATGAATTCTTTGTGCTTCTGTTTGCAAAGAAAGCCTCAGCCAGTCTTCCTACTGTTGGCTCAGGATTTCTATGGCAAGACGCTGAGGGACTAAGAAAAATAAATACATTTGATAAGCAGTTGATGGACAAGCTAAAGGCATTGATTGAAGCAAAGGCCCCAGATCCAGATGGATTGTACCCTTGGGTATCTGGAAGCAACTTATAAATAGGAAACATTCCCAAGAGGCTGAAGATTAGAGAAAGGGAATTGTGACAGCAATCGATTAGAAAGGGACCAATCAGCTTGACACCCAATTTGGGAAGGATTGCAGGGATTCATTGAGGGGCTGGATGTGGAAGTGTAAGAGGGAATGAGCATTGGTTTATGGGAAAAATCTGGATTTCTTGGAAGAGGTAATGAATCTTGTGGGTAGGACTGTTCGGAGGCAATTTGTTTCAAGTCAGTGCATCACAGGATATTGACCCCATAAGGATGGAAGGAATGGGTAGAGTACTTCTGACATGGCTTAACGGTTAGCTAAAGCTGAAGATTGGCAAGGGGCAACAGGTAGAGTCCTCCCAGGATCGGTTCTGTGGCCTTAGCTGTTTATATTATCAAGATAGTTATGGTTGAGAAAGACCATTTGGCCCATCTTAATTTGTTCACAGAGATCTTAACATTCCCCAAATGCAGGAAGTGACAAGTTTTTAAGTAACCCCAGTATGGTGCTGCTGCCATTGCTCTACCTGGAAATTCCTTCCATGTGGGGAACTCTCTTCATTTGTAGAAGAGTTTCCTACTGACAGTCTTTCTGGTTTGAAGCTGTGTCCCCTAGATTTATCCTTGCATTTAATTGAAAGTTGTATTCTGGGTTTAACATTTTCTGTACCCTCTACAGTCTTACATCTTCCTATAAGATGGCCTTTCAGATGCCTCCTTTCTAGGGTGTAGTGCCCAAGTTTCTCCAGTCTTCAGCTGCCACTGAAACCCTCATTCATATCTTTGTTATCTCTAGATTTGGCTACACCAATGCAATCCTGGCTGGCCCTTCACATTCTAACCTCCAAATTTTGAGGCCATCCAAAACTCTGCTGCCTGTATTTAAACTCACACCGAGTCCCATTCCCCTCCCATCCTTGCGCTCATTGAGTTACATTGGTTCCCGAAGAAGCAACATCTTGATTTTAAAACTCGTTTTCAAATCCCTCCATGTCCTCACCCCTCCCTTTCTCCGTAATCCGCTCCAGCCTCACAACCCTCCGAGATATTTGTGCTCCTCGAATTCTGGTCTCTTGAGCACCCTGATTATAATTATTCCACCATTGACAGCTTCATCTTCAGTTGTCTAAACCTGAAGCTCTGGAATACCAGAGTGTACCATCTACAAGGTGCACCACAGGAATGCCCCAAGGCTTCTTCAACAGCACCTCCCAAACCTGCCACCTAGAAGGACAAGAGCAATAGGTATGTGGGAACATCACCACCTGCAAGTTCCCTTCCACTCCGTACATCATCCTGACTTGGAAATATATCAGCTGTTCCTTCACTTTCGCTGGATTGAAATCCTGGAATTCCCTCCCTAACAGCACTGTGGGTGTACCTACACCACATGGACTGCAGCAGTTTAAGAAGGCAGCTCACCACCACCTTCTCAAGGGGCAACTAGGGATGGGCAATAAATGCTGAACCAGCCAGTGATGCCCACGTCCTGTGAACAAATAAAAGAAACTTTCCTTTCTCCTCGCCACCTTTACCTCTCTCTCCTTCTTTAAGAAATTCCTTAAAAACCAACCTTTTTGACCAAGCTTTTTGTCATCTGACCTAATATCTCCTTATGTGGCTGGGTGACCTGCTCAGTTTTATAATGCTCCTGTGAAGCACCTTGAGGCATTTTATTACATTAAAGATGCTATATCAATACAAGTTTTTGTTGCTTCTCTTGTAATGCAGGCTTCAGAAACTGGGGATCAAACTCGTGGTTGTTCTCTGCACCACTTCCAGTGTTTCAGTTTCTCTGCTGCATCTCAGAGACCAGAATGGCTCCCGTCATATTCAAGCGGCATTCTGACTGGAATATGACAACAGCTTATCGTCACCTCCTCTATGGTGCAGACTGTGGTTTATTTGTGTGACATTCTTGTCTCTGACTCAGAAGGTCAAACGTTCTCAAAGATCTAGCCCATACTCTAGGCTGATCAATGTTTCTAGCGTCAGTCTTGAAGGCGAGCTGGACTGTATTCGAAGAAGAGTAGGAGAGTTCTCCCCTGTGCCTGGGCCCCTCAACAAACATCACTTTAAATAAAAACAGATTATCCAGTCATTATCTTACTGCTGTTTAAAGAGATATTAGATGTGATTCCGTGATTGGTCAGCACTTTCTAAACAATCCTGTTTGTGCTAAGAATTGCACTGATGACAAATTGAAGATTATCAGTCGGCTCTCGGTGTAGCTCACTTACACGTGCTAGAAGCTATATATATATTCACACACTGGGCCCTGTACTTTGCAGACAGAAAGAACATGTTCACACATTTGCACCTTTTTCAACTAAACAAAAACTTGGGGGACAGCTATTGCCTGGTTCATTCCCCATGGCAATGCCTTGACCAATCAATGTCAACCTGCCTGGTTTGAATTTAAACAAATGCTTGACAGTTAGGTGTTCCTGTTGCATTCTTCATGGCAATGCCTCTACCAATCAGAGTCCACTTGCCAACTAATCAGCACTCTCTTCTCATGCAGTATAAATTGTTGTTTCCTTTGAGATTTGGTATTCTTGCGAATCTGTCCTGATGAGTGCAAGATGAAAAGTTTTGACAGCATGTCTCTTTTTTTTCAGCAGCTCAGTGAGGTCCGGCTGTTCACCAGGGTTACCCTCCCATGAAATCACACAAAGGGCAGAATTGCGAACAGCGAACATACTTTATAATGGGAGTGAGTTAGACAGGCTCCAGCCATTGCAACATTATTTGCCTACTGTACATCTCAGCTTTGCGCTTCCAGATGCGGAAACACCTCCAACCCTTTACCCATCTCTCCTGAGCAGCGACATCCCTCAAATTCACACCCCAAACATAGGGAAAAAAAGCAGGTCTCCGGATGCAGTCACCATGAACAAAACCTCCATCGCCACAACTAGAGTGCAATTAGAGCCTTTACTTTACCCAGCGGATAATCCTCCTGCAGCACCAGCATCTTATCTTGTTTAGCAGTTTGCCTTTGAGCTTATTCGCTCTACATGAAGAAGCTTGATGCACTTTTAACCCTCTCACCCAAACAAATCTACATTTCTGTTCCAACAAGTGAAAACCTGTGAAGCATTAAACAGTGGAGCAGCTCACCGGCTGACTGCCCACCTCCTCCCCACCACCCCTCCCACCCCTTCCCACCGCTATCCCCTCCCAATCTATACAGTATAGTGTTTTCTAATTTGACCGCTGACTATTCAGGAAGTCAAACCTTTAACTTTAGACTCTTTCCCTCACTTGTGATCCCTTGACAATGATAAGCAGGTGTTTAAAATGAACCTCTGCAATTCCTGAAGATATTTCGGACCCAATTCCGCTGATTTGAGCTGCAGCGTGTGATTGGCTGTACAAACCCTTCTGTGCAGGTAAACAAATTCGTGACAGGAGAAGTCGTGAATGGCAGGAGTTTACCGTATTCAAGTTCTGTACTGTCAAGAGGCTATTTACTGCAGTTTGTAGGATCTTGCTGTGTGTAAATTGGATAATGCATTTCCTACATTACAACAATGGCGACACTTCAAAAAAGCACTTCATTGGCTCTCCAGTGCTTTGGGACATTCTGAGGTTGTGTAAGGCGTCATAGAAATGCAATTCTTTCTTTCCTGTGACCTTTATTCTCCTGTTTTGATGATCACAGTTTAATGTCCCATTTGTTTGTCGATTGCCACCCTATATTGGGGTCAGGGTCCAAGGGTCAGGTCTACTAGGACTCCCAGATCCCCCTCCACTTCAGCCTTTACTATGTCAATTCCTTTAATGGAGCATGGGTGTAGTATTTGAATGTATAGCCTTACTAACTGCATATCAGGGGGTCATGTGATTGTTCTTGGAGACTCCGACCAATCAGCCCTAAGCTTGGATAACCCAGTGGGGTGGCATGGCTTCCAAGTCGAGGACTAGGTTCAAGCATGTGGTTTCTGAAAGCTGTCTGTAATAAAGTTACCTGCTTCAAGTAGAAACCTGGCCCCTACGTCCAGTCATTACAATGGGCGTTGCCTAATTTTCATTCCCACATGTAGGACTTTACACTAAAATTTCACCTGCCATTGTCCTTCCCACTGACATACTTTGTCTGACTTGCTTAGTAATTTCTGAGTTGCCTCTCTGAATTCTACTGCCCCCTCCATGTTAGTTATCATCTCCAAATTTGACCACTTTGCATTGATGAGTCCTCCTGATCATTGATGACTATTAGAAACTATAGTGGTGCCAGTACCGAGCCCTGAGGTACTCCACTTGGAGCTCCAGGAAAATGCTTCTATGGGAACATATTTTTTTGCTATCCTTAGAACCATAGAACACTACAGCACAGAAAACAGGCCCTTCGGCCCTTCTAGTCTGTGCCGAAATATTATTCCGCTAGTCCCATTGACCTGCACCCAGTCCATAACCCTCCAGACCTCTCCCATCCATGTATCTATCCAATTTATTCTTAAAACTTAAGAGTGAGCCCGCATTTACCACGTCAGATGGCAGCTCGTTCCACACTCTCACCACTCTCTGAGTGAAGAAGTTCCCCCTAATGTCCCCCCTAAACCTTTCCCCTTTCACCCTAAAGCCACGTCCTCTCGTGTTTATCTCTCCTAATCTAAAGTGGAAAGAGCCTACTCGCATTTACTCTGTCTATACCCCTCATAATCCTGTAAACTTCTATCAAATGTCCCCTCATTCTTCTACACTCCAAGGAATAAAGTCCTAACCTGTTTAATCTTTCCCTGTAACTCAAATCCTTAAGACCCGGCAACATCCTAGTAAATCTTCTCTGCACTCTCTCAATCTTACTGATATCCTTCCTGTAGCTAGGCGACCAGAACTGCACACAATACTCCAAAGTTGGCCTCACCAATGTCTTATACAACCTCACCATAACATCCCAACTCCTATACTCAATACTTTGATTTATGAAGGTCAGTATGCCAAAAGCTTTCTTTATAACCTTGTCTACCTGTGACGCCACTTTCAGGGAGTTTTTTTTATCAGTCCCAAATTTTAATTAATAGCCCTTCATGTGGAATCTTATCAAAGTGCAGACCCAAGCTACTGCTCAGGGGGACATGGGTTCAAACCTCACCACAGCAGCTGGTGGAGTTTAAACTCGATTAATAAATCTGGAATTGAAAGCTAGTCTCAGTGACGGTGAAAGTATCATTGTTTGGGAAGGAAATCTGCCATCCTTACCTGGTCTGGCCTACATGTTTCTCCAGACCCCCACAGCAATGTGGTTGACTCATAACTGCCCCTCTGAAATAGCCTAGCAGGGCAATTAGGGATGGGAAATAAATGCTGGCCTTGCCAGGAATTGACACATCCCAAGAATGAATTTTTAAGAAAAGGGCCTTTTGAATTTCAAGGTGCAACACAAATAAATGCCTTTTTTTCCCATTGTTCTCTTAGATTGTTACTGCTTCAAGAATGTTGAGGAACTTGTCGAAGGAGGACTTTCCCCCTCCTGTGCCCATGTCAGCTGTGTAACACTCTCACCTCAAAGCCGGGGGAGTCCCACATGCGCCCCACACAGCACTGAATGAGTGTTCTCTGTTGGAAGTGCGATCCCACGGCTGAGGTGCTATATAAATGAAAACTCTTTTTGTTGCTGTGCAGGTGACCACAATTTCAAACATATTGATATCTGGATCAATTATTTTCTGTGGAACGGAAGAATGACCAATGGGACTGTAGTTGCCTCGAATTTCTTTCATTGACAATATGGTAAATGGGTATGCTGCCTTTAACTTGCAGGATGTGGGTATTGCTGATGAGACCATCCCCAATTGCCCTGGAGATGGTGGTGTGGGTGAGCTGAGAGCCAATCACTTTGCCGAGCGTCCGGAGTCACATGTAGGCCCGAGCCTGTAAGGACAGCAAATTCCTAAAAGGATATTAGTGAACCAGATGGGTATTTTTTAAAAAAATGACAGTCCAGTAGTTTCATGGTTACCATTACTGAGACTCAGCTTCTCGCTCCAGGTTTTATTGAATCAATTGATTTGAATTCATGCCTGTGGATCATCAGCCCAGTAACATTACCCCTGCGGAGTGTGATAACATTGAGTGGACTGAGGGATTGCACATACTGAAATTAACGAGAAGCACTCAAGATCGTGAAGCAGAGGATATCATGAATGGCTGAGCAGGCTCGAGGGGCTGAGTGGCCTATTCCTGCTCTGAGTTTGTATGTGTAACGTGACACGCGGTGCCCTGTCTTACATTCACTGCAGTGTTAAACCTTTCACTGAGGACCAGTTTACCCCCGGGAGTTCCTGACCAAGAATTTTAATGCTTTGCAGATAGATGTTTGGGTGTCTGAACTTTGACAGTTTCGGAAAAGTGAACAAAAAAAAACTTATCTTGAGATTCCAAAGATACTGTTTAAAGGGGCAGATTCAGGCTGGGCAGCTGATTGAGTTGGACAAGGTCTGGGTCAGATCCCCGTCTGGAGTAAACATCATCAGGAAGGATTGCAGTGCCAGAATGATACTGGGGATGGGAAGGGTTAAGTAACGAGGGCAACTAGGTTTATATTTCCTCAAGTTTAGAAGACTGAGGTGATCTAATTAAGGTGTTCAAAAGGATAAGAGCATTTCATAGGCTTGGCAGTGAAACTATTGCCTCTGGCGGTGGGGTTGGGGGTGGGAGGGGTGGGGGTGGGAGAGGGGGAGGGGGATCGGGATGGGGGTAGGAGGGGTGGGGGTGGGGTGGGGGAGGGGTTGCGAGGGGGCAGGGGGTCCAGAACAAAGGCGTAGTCTCTTAAAATCAGAGCCAGGCCGTCCGGGGGTAAAATCTGGAAGCATTTCCCACCATGGGCAGCAGATATCTGGAACCTTCTCCTGCTTAAAGCTGTGGATGGAGGTGGGGGGAGGGGGGTGGGTGGTCAGATGGTGTTTTCAAGGCTGAGAACGAGAGATATTTGTAAGGTAGGGGCACTGAGGGGTGTGGAATTAAGTTGGGTGAACAAGGGGGTGAAAGGTGTTTGGGGGTACGTGGGAATGGGGAGGTTGAGGTTACAATCAGGTCAGCCATGGTCTTGTCGAATGGTGGAACAGGCTCGAGGGGCTGAATGGCCTACTCCTGCTGCCATGTCTTCTGTCCAAATGGCTGAGCCTTGCTGGGGGAATGGTTCCACCTGATCTGCAGCCCTTGGTACAAGCTCTTTTACTCAGAGTGAGGTTGCAGAAGGCGACATTAACCAGCAAACCCATTGGGCACAATTTTCACCTCAGCAGCCGGGTTTCCTGACCTTCCCGTCAACCCCTGCTCAGCCCGCCTGACAAGCGCTAATCTCTGCCCCTTTTATTTAGGGTTCCCAACCCTCCAGGACTGGCCTGGAGTCTCCAGGAATTGAAGATCAATCTCCAGGACACTGCTGTGTGCAACTGGAGAGAAATCACCCGGGGACATTAAACAAAGATGAATTTCTTTGTAATTTTCTTTGAACATTTCACTTTATCAGATATAAAAAGGTTGAAAATGGGGGTAAAAAGGCTGTTTGACCGACAGTCAAGCAGCATCTAAATGGGTAATGAGTCGTTTTGCTTTCCAATTGCCATAAGAAGACAGTACGTTACCAGGATGGATGTGTTGGCCGACTAATGGCCAGAGAGTGGAGGTGAGTCATGTGAGTAAGCGTCCAGGAATATATTTAGTCACAGCTGGCAAACGGAATTCCCTAATTTTAGGGATAGAAACTCGGAATGGGGATGGGGGTGAAGGGTCTCGCTCTGAGTGACTCAGGACTTTGCGAGAGTGTGTTCGCTCATTGAGTCCTGGCCCCTTGTGCATCTCCCACACCCTTTGCTCCTTAATTTTTGGCTGTGCATTATTACGCACAAGCAGCTGAATGGCCTACTCCTGTTCTAACATAGCAACATTCCATTGTACCGCACTGTGCACCCACGCTGTGTACCCGTGCTGTGTAACCGTGCTGTGTACCTGCGCTGTGTACCCACGCTGTGATGCCACACTGTGTAACCACACTGTGTAATCACGCTGTGTAACCGCACTGTGTAATCGCGCACTGTGTAACCGTGCTGTGTAACCGCACTGTGTAACCGTGCTGTGTAACCGCACTGTGTAACCGTGCTGTGTAACCGCGCTGTGTAACCGCACTGTGTAACCGTGCTGTGTAACCGCACTGTGTAACCATGCTGTGTAACCGCGCTGCGTAACCGTGCTGTGTAACCGCGCTGTGTAACCGTGCTGTGTAACCGTGCTGTGTAACGGCACTGTGTAACGGCACTGTGTAACCGCACTGTGTAACCGCGCTGTGTAACCGCACTGTGTAACCGTGCTGTGTAACCGCATAGTGTAACCGCACTGTGTAACTGTGCTGTGTAACCGCACTGTGTAACCACGCTGTGTAACCGCACTATGTAACCGCACTGTGTAACCGTGCTGTGTAACCACACTGTGTAACCACACTGTATAACCGTGCTGTGTAACCGCACTGTGTAACCGTGCTGTGTAACCGTGCTGTGTAACCGCGCTGTGTAACCACGCTGTGTAACTGCACTGTGTAACCACGCTGTGTAACCGTGCTGTGTAACCGCGCTGTGTAACTGCACTGTGTAACCACGCTGTGTAACCGTGCTGTGTAACCGCACTGTGTAACCACACTGTGTAACCGCAATATGTAACCGAACTGTGTAACCACGCTGTGTAACCGCACTGTGTAACCACACTGTGTTACTGCACTGTGAAACCACGCTGTGTAATCGCGCTGTGTAACCACACTGTGTAACCGCACTGTGTAACCGCACTATTTAACCACGCTGTGTAACCGCACTATGTAACCGCACTGTGTAACCGTGCTGTGTAACCGCACTGTGTAACCACACTGTGTAACCGTGCTGTGTAACCGCACTCTGTAACCGCGCTGTGTAACCACACTGTGTAACCGCACTGTGTAACCGCGCTGTGTAACAACACTGTGTAACCGCACTGTATAACCGCACTGTGCAACCGCACTGTGTAACCGCACTGCCTAACCGCTCTGTGACGCCGCGCTGTGTAACCACGCTGTGTAACCGCAATATGTAACCGAACTGTGTAACCACGCTGTGTTACTGCACTGTGAAACCACGCTGTGTAATCGCGCTGTGTAACCACACTGTGTAACCGCGCTGTGTAACCGCACTATTTAACCATGCTGTGTAACCGCACTATGTAACCGCACTGTGTAACCGTGCTGTGTAACCACACTGTGTAACCGTGCTGTGTAACCGCACTCTGTAACCGCGCTGTGTAACCACACTGTGTAACCGCACTGTGTAACCGCGCTGTGTAACAACTCTGTGTAACCGCACTGTATAACCGCACTGTGCAACCGCACTGTGCAACCGCACTGTGTAACCGCACTGCCTAACCGCTCTGTGACGCCGCGCTGTGTAACCACAGTGTGTAACCGCACTGTGTAACCAGACTGTGTAACAGCACTGTGTAACCATGCTGTGTAACCGCACTGTGTAACTGCACTGTGTAACCACGCTGTGTAACCACACTGTGTAACCACACTGTGTAACCACACTGTTTAACCACAATGTGTAACCGCGCTGTGTAACCGCACTGTGTAACTGCACTGTCTAACCGCTCTGTGACGCCGCGCTGTGTAACCAGACTGTGTAACCAGACTGTGTAACCACACTGTGTAACCACGCCGTGCAACCACACTGTGTAACCACACTGTGTAACCTTACTGTGTAACCAGACTGTGTAATCGCACTGTGTAACCATGCCGTGTAACCACACTGTGTAACCACACTGTGTAAATGCGCTGTGTAACCACGCTGTGTAACCGCACTGTGTAACCGCACTGTGTAACCACGCAGTGTAACCGTGCTGTGTAACTGCACTGTGTAAGCGCACTATGTAACCACACTGTGTAACTGCTCTATGTAACCGCACTGTGTAACCGCACTCTGTAACCGCGCTGTGTAACCGCACTGTGTAACCGTGCTGTGTAATAACACTGTGTAACTGCACTGTGTAACCGCACTGTGTAACCACGCTGTGTAACCGTGCTGTGTAACCGCACTGTATAACCGCACTGTGTAACCGCACTGTCTAACCGCTCTGTGACGCTGCGCGGTGTAACCACAGTGTGTAATCGCGCTGTGTAACCACACTCTGTAACCACGCTGTGTAACCACGCTGTGTAACCGCACTCTGTGACCGCGCTGTGTAACAACACTGTGTAACCGCACTGTGTAACTGCACTGTGTAACCACGCTATGTAACCGCGCTGTGTAACCGCACTGTATAACCGCACTGTGCAACCGCACTGTGTAACCGCACTGTCTAACCGCTCTGTGATGCCGCGCTGTGTAACCACAGTGTGTGACCGCACTGTGTATCCAGACTGTGTAACCACGCTGTGTAACCGCGCTGTGTAACCATGCTGTGTAACCGCACTGTGTAACCGCACTGTGTAACCACGCTGTGTAACCACACTGTGTAACCACGCTGTGTAACCACACTGTGTAACCGCGCTGTGTAACCACACTGTATAACCGTACTGTCTAACCGCTCTGTGACGCCGCGCTGTGTAACCACAGTGTGTAACCGCGCTGTGTAACAACACTGTGTAACCGCACTGTGTAACTGCACTGTGTAACCGCTCTGTGACGCCACGCTGTGTAACCACAGTGCGTAAGCGCACTGTGTAACCAGACTGTGTAACCACACTGTGTAACCACGCTGTATAACTGCGCTGTGTAACTGCACAGTGACGCTGCTCTGTGTAACCGCGCTGTCTTACCGCGCAGTGACGCCGCTCTGTGTTACCGCGCTGTGTAACCGCGCTGTCTAACTGCAGTGTAACTGCGCTGTGTAGCCGCACTGTATAACCGCGCTGTGTAACCGCACTGTGTAACCGCGCTGTGTAACCGCACTGTGTAACTGCGCTGTGTAACCGCACTGTGTAACAGCGCAGTGTAACCACACTGTGTAACCGCGTTGTGTAACCGCACTATGTAACAGCACTGTGTAACCGCTCTATGTAACCGCACTGTATAACCGCGCTGTGTAACCGCACTTTGTATCCGCGCTGTGTAATCGCGCTGTGTAACCACACTGTGTAACCGCACTGTGCAACCGCGTTGTGTAACCACACTGTGTAACCACACTGTGTAACCACACTTCGTAACCACACTGTGTAACTGCGCTGTGTAACTGCACTGTGTAACCACACTGTGTAACCGCACTGTGTAACGGCGTTGTGTAACCACACTGTGTAACCACACTTTGTAACCACACTGTGTAACCGTGCTGTGTAACCGCACTGTTTAACCACACTGTGTAACCGCACTGTGTGACCGCACTGTGTAACCACACTGTGTAACCGCGCTGTGTAACCGCACTGTGTAACTGCACTGTGTAACCGCGCTTTGTAACCGCGTTGTGTAACCGCACTATGTAACCACATTGTGTAACTGCTCTATGTAACCGCACTGTGTAACCGCACTCTGTAACCGCACTGTGTAACCGCACTGTGTAACCGCGCTGTGTAATAATACTGTGTAACCGCACTGTGTAACCGCACTGTGTAACCGCATTCTGTAACCACACTGTGTAACCACGCTGTGTAACCGTGCTGTGTAACCGCACTGTATAACCACATTGTGTAACCGCACTGTCTAACCGCTCTGTGACGCCGCACTGTGTAGCCACAGTGTGTAACCGCGCTGTGTAACCACACTCTGTAACCGCGCTGTGTAACCACACTGTGTAACCGCACTGTGTAACCGCGCTGTGTAACAACACTGTGTAACCGCACTGTGTAACAACACTGTGCAACCGCACTGTGCAACCGCACTGTGTAACCGCACTGTCTAACCGCTCTGTGACGCCGCGCTGTGTAATCACAGTGTGTAACCGCACTGTGTAACTAGACTGTGTAACAGCACTGTGTAACCACACTGTGTAACCATGCTGTGTAACCACGCTGTGTAACCGCACTGTGTAACCACGCTGTGTAACCACACTGTGTAACCATACTGTGTAACCACACTGTGTAACCGCACTGTGTAACCATGCTGTGTAACGGTGCTGTGTAACCGCACTGTGTAACCGCACTGTCTAACCGCTCTGTGACGCCACGCTGTGTAACCACAGTGTGTAAGCGCACTGTGTAACCAGACTGTGTAACCACGCTGTGTAACCGCGCTGTGTAACTGCACAGTGACGCTGCTCTGTGTAACCACGCTGTCTTACTGCGCAGTGACACTGCTCTGTGTTACCGCGCTGTGTAATCGCGCTGTGTAACTGCACTGTGTAACTGCTCTGTGTAGCCGCACTGTATAACCGCGCTGTGTTACCGCACTGTGTAACCGCGCTGTGTAACCGCACTGTGTAACTGCGCTGTGTAACCGCACTGTGTAACCGCTCTGTGTAACCGCGCTGTTTCACCGCACTATGTAACAGCACTGTGTAACCGCTCTATGTAACCGCACTGTATAACCGCGCTGTGTAACCGCACTTTGTATCCGCGCTGTCTAACCGCTCTGTGACGCCGCGCTGTGTAACCACAGTGTGTAACCGCGCTGTGTAACAACACTGTGTAACCGCACTGTGTAACTGCACTGTGTAACCGCTCTGTGACGCCACGCTGTGTAACCACAGTGTGTAAGCGCACTGTGTAACCAGACTGTGTAACCACACTGTGTAACCACGCTGTATAACTGCGCTGTGTAACTGCACAGTGACGCTGCTCTGTGTAACCGCGCTGTCTTACCGCGCAGTGACGCCGCTCTGTGTTACCGCGCTGTGTAACCGCGCTGTGTAACTGCAGTGTAACTGCGCTGTGTAGCCGCACTGTATAACCGCGCTGTGTAACCGCACTGTGTAACCGCGCTGTGTAACCGCACTGTGTAACTGCGCTGTGTAACCGCACTGTGTAACAGCGCAGTGTAACCACACTGTGTAACCGCGTTGTGTAACCGCACAATGTAACTGCACTGTGTAACCGCACTGTGTAACTGCACTATGTAACCGCACTGTGTAACCGCTCTGTGTAACCGCGCTGTTTCACCGCACTATGTAACAGCACTGTGTAACAGCTCTATGTAACCGCACTGTATAACCGCGCTGTGTAACCGCACTTTGTATCCGCGCTGTGTAATCGCGCTGTGTAACCACACTGTGTAACCGCACTGTGTAACCGCGTTGTGTAACCACACTGTGTAACCACACTGTGTAACCACACTTCGTAACCACACTGTGTAACTGCGCTGTGTAACTGCACTGTGTAACCACACTGTGTAACCGCACTGTGTAACGGCGTTGTGTAACCACACTGTGTAACCACACTTTGTAACCACACTGTGTAACCGTGCTGTGTAACCGCACTGTTTAACCACACTGTGTAACCGCACTGTGTGACCGCACTGTGTAACCACACTGTGTAACCACGCTGTGTAACCGCACTGTGTAACTGCACTGTGTAACCGCGCTTTGTAACCGCGTTGTGTAACCGCACTATGTAACCACACTGTGTAACTGCTCTATGTAACCGCACTGTGTAACCGCACTCTGTAACCGCACTGTGTAACCGCACTGTGTAACCGCGCTGTGTAATAATACTGTGTAACCGCACTGTGTAACCGCACTGTGTAACCGCATTCTGTAACCGCACTGTGTAACCACGCTGTGTAACCGTGCTGTGTAACCGCACTGTATAACCACATTGTGTAACCGCAATGTCTAACCGCTCTGTGACGCCGCGCTGTGTAGCCACAGTGTGTAACCGCGCTGTGTAACCACACTCTGTAACCGCGCTGTGTAACCACACTGTGTAACCGCACTGTGTAACCGCGCTGTGTAACAACACTGTGTAACCGCACTGTGTAACCACACTGTGTAACCGCGCTGTGTAACAACACTGTGCAACCGCACTGTGCAACCGCACTGTGTAACCGCACTGTCTAACCGCTCTGTGACGCCGCGCTGTGTAATCACAGTGTGTAACCGCACTGTGTAACTAGACTGTGTAACAGCACTGTGTAACCACACTGTGTAACCATGCTGTGTAACCACGCTGTGTAACCGCACTGTGTAACCACGCTGTGTAACCACACTGTGTAACCATACTGTGTAACCACACTGTGTAACCGCACTGTGTAACCATGCTGTGTAACGGTGCTGTGTAACCGCACTGTGTAACCGCACTGTCTAACCGCTCTGTGACGCCGCGCTGTGTAATCACAGTGTGTAACCGCACTGTGTAACTAGACTGTGTAACAGCACTGTGTAACCACACTGTGTAACCACGCTGTGTAACCACGCTGTGTAACCGCACTGTGTAACCACGCTGTGTAACCACACTGTGTAACCATACTGTGTAACCACACTGTGTAACCGCACTGTGTAACCGCACTGTCTAACCGCTCTGTGACGCCACGCTGTGTAACCACAGTGTGTAAGCGCACTGTGTAACCAGACTGTGTAACCACGCTGTGTAACCGCGCTGTGTAACTGCACAGTGACGCTGCTCTGTGTAACCGCGCTGTCTTACTGCGCAGTGACGCTGCTCTGTGTTACCGCGCTGTGTAACCGCGCTGTGTAACTGCACTGTGTAACTGCTCTGTGTAGCCGCACTGTATAACCGCGCTGTGTTACCGCACTGTGTAACCGCGCTGTGTAACCGCACTGTGTAACTGCGCTGTGTAACCGCACTGTGTAACCGCTCTGTGTAACCGCGCTGTTTCACCGCACTATGTAACAGCACTGTGTAACCGCTCTATGTAACCGCACTGTATAACCGCGCTGTGTAACCGCACTTTGTATCCGCGCTGTGTAATCGCGCTGTGTAACCACACTGTGTAACCGCACTGTGTAACCGCGTTGTGTAACCACACTGTGTAACCACACTTCGTAACCACACTGTGTAACTGCGCTGTGTAACTACTGTGTAACGGCGTTGTGTAACCACACTGTGTAACCACACTTTGTAACCACACTGTGTAACCGTGCTGTGTAACCGCACTGTTTAACCACACTGTGTAACCGCACTGTGTGACCGCACTGTGTAACCACACTGTGTAACCACGCTGTGTAACCGCACTGTGTAACTGCACTGTGTAACCGCGCTTTGTAACCGCGTTGTGTAACCGCACTATGTAACCACACTGTGTAACTGCTCTATGTAACCGCACTGTGTAACCGCACTCTGTAACCGCACTGTGTAACCGCACTGTGTAACCGCGCTGTGTAATAACACTGTGTAACCGCACTGTGTAACCGCACTGTGTAACCGCATTCTGTAACCGCACTGTGTAACCACGCTGTGTAACCGTGCTGTGTAACCGCACTGTATAACCGCATTGTGTAACCGCACTGTCTAACCGCTCTGTGACGCCGCACTGTTTAGCCACAGTGTGTAACCGTGCTGTGTAACCACACTCTGTAACCGCGCTGTGTAACCACACTGTGTAACCGCACTGTGTAACCGCGCTGTGTAACAACACTGTGTAACCGCACTGTGTAACCACACTGTGTAACCGCGCTGTGTAACCGCACTGTATAACCGCACTGTGCAACCGCACTGTGCAACCGCACTGTGTAACCGCACTGTCTAACCGCTCTGTGACGCCGTGCTGTGTAATCACAGTGTGTAACCGCACTGTGTAACTAGACTGTGTAACAGCACTGTGTAACCACGCTGTGTAACCACGCTGTGTAACCACGCTGTGTAACCGCACTGTGTAACCACGCTGTGTAACCACACTGTGTAACCATACTGTGTAACCACACTGTGTAACCGCACTGTGTAACCATGCTGTGTAACGGTGCTGTGTAACCGCACTGCGTAACCGCACTGTCTAACCGCTCTGTGACGCCACGCTGTGTAACCACAGTGTGTAAGCGCACTGTGTAACCAGACTGTGTAACCAGACTGTGTAACCACGCTGTGTAACCGCGCTGTGTAACTGCACAGTGACGCTGCTCTGTGTAACCGCGCTGTCTTACTGCGCAGTGACGCTGCTCTGTGTTACCGCGCTGTGTAACCGCGCTGTGTAACTGCACTGTGTAACTGTTCTGTGTAGCCGCACTGTATAACCGCGCTGTGTTACCGCACTGTGTAACCGCTCTGTGTAACCGTGCTGTTTCACCGCACTATGTAACAGCACTGTGTAACCGCTCTATGTAACCGCACTGTGTAACCGCTCTGTGTAACCGCGCTGTTTAACCGCACTGTGTAACCGCGCTGTTTAACCGCACTATGTCGCAGCACTGTGTAACCGCTCTATGTAACCGCACTGTATAACCGCGCTGTGTAACTGCACTTTGTATCCGCGCTGTGTAACCGCGCTGTGTAACCACACTGTGTAACCGCACTGTGTAACCGCATTGTGTAACCACACTGTGTAACCACACTTCGTAAACACACTGTGTAACTGTGCTGTGTAACTGCACTGTGTAACCACACTGTGTAACCGCACTGTGTGACCGCACTGTGTAACCACACTGTGTAACCGCGCAGTGTAACCGCACTGTGTAACCGCACTGGGTAACCGCGCTGTGTAACCGCGTTGTGTAACCGCACTATGTAACCACACTGTGTAACTGCTCTATGTAACCGCACTGTGTAACCACACTCTGTAACCGCGCTGTGTAACCGCACTGTGTAACGGTGCTGTGTAATAACACTGTGTAATCGCACTGTGTAACCGCACTGTGTAACCACGCTGTGTAACCGTGCTGTGTAACCGCACTGTATAACCGCACTGTGTAACCGCACTGTCTAACTCCTCTGTGACGCCGCGCTGTGTAACCACAGTGTGTAACCGCGCTGTGTAACCACACTCTGTAACCGCGCTGTGTAACCACACTGTGTAACCGCACTGTGTAACCACGCTGTGTAACAACACTGTGTAACCGCACTGTGTAACCGCACTGTGTAACCACGCTGTGTAACCGTGCTGTGTAACCGCACTGTCTAACCGCTCTGTGACGCCGCGCTGTGTAACCACAGTGTGTAACCGCGCTGTGTAACCACACAGTGTAACCACTCTGTGTAACCACGTTGTGTAAACGCACTCTGTAACCGCGCTGTGCAACCACACTGTGTAACCGCACTGTGTAACTGCGCTGTGTAACAACACTGTGTAACCGCACTGTATAACCACACTGTGCAACCGCACTGTGTAACCGCACCGTCTAACCGCTCTGTGACGCCGCGCTGTGTAAGCACAGTGTGTAACCGCACTGAGTAACCAGACTGTGTAACAGCACTGTGTAACCACGCTGAGTAAACACGCTGTGTAACCGCACTGTGTAACCAGACTGTGTAACAGCACTGTGTAACCACGCTGTGTAAACGCGCTGTGTAACCACGCTGTGTAACCGCACTGTGTAACTGCACTGTGTAACCACGCTGTGTAACCACACTGTGTAACCACACTGTGTAACCGCACTGTGTAACCACGCTGTGTAACCGCGCTGTGTAACCGCACTGTCTAACCGCTCTGTGACGCCGCGCTGTGTAACCACACTGTGTAACCCGACTGTGTAACCGCACTGTGTAACCACGCCGTGTAACCACACTGTGTAACCACACTGTGTAACCTCACTGTGTAACCAGACTGTGTAACCGCACTGTGTAACCACGTCGTGTAACCACACTGTGTAACCGCACTGTGTAACCGCGCTGTGTACCCGCGCTGTGTAACCGCGCGGTGTAACCGCACTGTGTAACCGCGCTGTATAACCGTGTTGTGTAACCGCACTGTGTAACCGAGCTGTTTAACCGCACTATGTTACCGCACTGTGCAACCGCTCTATGTAACCGCACGTCTAACCGCTCTGTGATGCCACGCTGTGTAACCACAGTGTGTAACCGCACTGTGTAACCAGACTGTGTAACCGCACTGTGTAACCGAGCTGTTTAACCGCACTATGTTACCGCACTGTGCAACCGCTCTATGTAACCGCACGTCTAACCGCTCTGTGATGCCACGCTGTGTAACCACAGTGTGTAACCGCACTGTGTAACCAGACTGTGTAACTGCACTGTGTAACCACGCTGTGTAACCATGCTGTGTAACCACACTGTGTAACCACGCTGTGTAACCGTGCTGTGTAACCGCACTGTGTAACCACGCTCTTTAACCGCACTATGTTACCGCACTGTGTAACCGCTCTATGTAACCGCACTGTGTAACCATGCTGTGTAACCGCGCTGTATAACCGTGCTGTGTAACCGCACTGTGTAACCGCGCTGTTTAACCGCACTATGTTACCGCACTGTGTAAACGCTCTATGTAACCGCACTGTGTAACCTTGCTGTGTAACCGCGCTGTATAACCGTGCTATGTAACCGCACTGTGTAACCGCGCTGTTTAACCGCACTATTTAACCGCACTATGTTAACGCACTGTGTAACCACTCTATGTAACCGCACTGTCTAACCGCTCTGTGACGCCACGCTGTGTAACCACAGTGTGTAAGCGCACCGTGTAACCAGACTGTGTAACCGCACTGTGTAACCACGCTGTGTAACCGCGCTGTGTAACCGCGCAGTGACGCTGCTCTGTGTAACCGCGCTGTCTTACCGCGCAGTGACGCCGCTCTGTGTAACCGCGCTGTGTAACCGCGCTGTGTAACTGCACTGTGTAACTGCGCTGTGTAACCGCACTGTGTAACTGTGCTGTGTAACCACACTGTGTAACGGCGCAGTGCAACCACACTGTGTAAACGCATTGTGTAACCGCACTATGTAACCACACTGTGTAACTGCTCTATGTAACCACACTGTGTAACCGCACTGTGTAATAACACTGTGTAACCGCACTGTGTAACCGTGCTGTGTAATAACACTGTGTAACCGCACTGTATAACCGCACTGTGTAACCGCACTGTCTAACCGCTCTGTGACGCCACGCTGTGTAACCACAGTGTGTAACCGTGCTGTGTAACCACACTGTGTAACCGCACTGTGTAACCGCGCTGTGTAACAACACTGTGTAACCGCACTGTGTAAATGCACTGTGTAACCACGCTGTGTAACCGCGCTGTGTAACCGCACTGTATAACCGCACTGTGCAACCACACTGTATAACCGCACTGTCTAACCGCTCTGTGACACTGCGCTGTGTAACCAGACTGTGTAACCGCACTGTGTAACCACGCTGTGTAACCACGCTGTGTAACCACACTGTGTAACCACGCTGTGTAACCGTGCTGTGTAACCGCACTATGTAACCGCGCTGTTTAACCGCACTATGTTACCGCACTGTGTAACCACGCAGTGTAACCGCGCTGTATAACCGTGCTGTGTAACCGCACTGTGTAACCACGCTGTTTAACCACACTATGTTACCGCACTGTGTAACCGCTCTATGTAACCGCACTGTCTAACCGCTCTGTGACGCCACGCTGTGTAACCACAGTGTGTAAGCGCACTGTGTAACCAGACTGTGTAACCACATTGTGTAACCACACTGTGTAACCGCGCTGTGTAACCGCGCAGTGACGCTGCTCTGTGTAACCGCGCTGTCTTACCGCGCAGTGACGCCGCTCTGTGTAACCGCGCTGTGTAACCGCGCTGTGTAACTGCACTGTGTAACTGCGCTGTGTAACCGCACTGTATAACTGCGCTGTGTAACCGCACTGTGTAACCGCGCTGTGTAACCGCACTGTGTAACTGTGCTGTGTAACCACACTGTGTAACGGCGCAGTGCAACCACACTGTGTAAACGCATTGTGTAACCGCACTATGTAACCACACTGTGTAACTGCTCTATGTAACCACACTGTGTAACCGCACTGTGTAATAACACTGTGTAACCGCACTGTGTAACCGTGCTGTGTAATAACACTGTGTAACCGCACTGTGTAGCCGCACTGTGTAACCACGCTGTTTAACCGTGCTGTGTAACCGCACTGTATAACCGCACTGTGTAACCGCACTGTCTAACCGCTCTGTGACGCCACGCTGTGTAACCACAGTGTGTAACCGTGCTGTGTAACCACACTGTGTAACCGCACTGTGTAACCGCGCTGTGTAACAACACTGTGTAACCGCACTGTGTAAATGCACTGTGTAACCACGCTGTGTAACCGCGCTGTGTAACCGCACTGTATAACCGCACTGTGCAACCACACTGTATAACCGCACTGTCTAACCGCTCTGTGACACTGCGCTGTGTAACCAGACTGTGTAACCGCACTGTGTAACCACGCTGTGTAACCACGCTGTGTAACCACACTGTGTAACCACGCTGTGTAACCGTGCTGTGTAACCGCACTATGTAACCGCGCTGTTTAACCGCACTATGTTACCGCACTGTGTAACCACGCAGTGTAACCGCGCTGTATAACCGTGCTGTGTAACCGCACTGTGTAACCACGCTGTTTAACCACACTATGTTACCGCACTGTGTAACCGCTCTATGTAACCGCACTGTCTAACCGCTCTGTGACGCCACGCTGTGTAACCACAGTGTGTAAGCGCACTGTGTAACCAGACTGTGTAACCACATTGTGTAACCACACTGTGTAACCGCGCTGTGTAACTGCACAGTGACGCTGCTCTGTGTAACCGCGCTGTCTTACCGCGCAGTGACGCCGCTCTGTGTTACCGCGCTGTGAAACTGCACTGTGTAACTGCACTGTGTAACTGCGCTGTGTAGCCGCACTGTATAACCGCGCTGTGTAATCGCACTGTGTAACGGCGCAGTGCAACCACACTGTGTAACCGCGTTGTGTAACCGCACAATGTAACTGCACTGTGTAACCGCACTGTGTAACCGCACTATGTAACCGCACTGTGTAACCGCTCTGTGTAACCGCGCTGTTTAACCACGCTGTGTAACAGCACTGTGTAACCGCTCTATGTAACCGCACTGTATAACTGTGCTGTGTAACCGCACTTTGTATCCGCGCTGTGTAACCGCGCTGTGTAACCACATTGTGTAACCACACTGTGTAACCACACTGTGTAACCACACTTTGTAATCACACTGTGTAACCGTGCTGTGTAACCGCACTGTGTAACCACACTGTGTAACCGCGCTGTGTAACCGCACTGTGTAACCGCACTGGGTAAACGCGCTGTATAACCGCGTTGTGTAACCGCACTATGTAACCACACTGTGTAACTGCTCTATGTAACCGCACTATTTAACCGCACTGTGTAACCGCGCTGTGTAACCGCACTGTGTAACCGCGCTGTGTAATAACACTGTGTAACCGCACTGTGTAGCCGCACTGTGTAACCACGCTGTGTAACCGTGCTGTGTAACCGCACTGTATAACCGCACTGTGTAACCGCACTGTCTAACCGCTCTGTAACACCGCACTGTGTAACCACAGTGTGTAACCGCGCTGTGTAACCACACTCTGTAACCGCGCTGTGTAACCACACTGTGTAACCGCACTGTGTAACCGCACTGGTAACAACACTGTGTAACCGCACTGTGTAACCGCGCTGTGTAACCGCACTGTATTACCGCACTGTGCAACCGCATTGTGTAACCGCACTGTCTAACTGCTCTGTGACGCCGCGCTGTGTAACCACAGTGTGTAACCACGCTGTGTAACCATGCTGTGTAACCACACTGTGTAACCACACTGTGTAACCACACTTTGTAACCGCACTGTGTAACCACGCTGTGTAACCGCACTGTGTAACCACGCTGTGTAACCATGCTGTGTAACCACACTGTGTAACCACACTTTGTAACCACACTGTGTAACCACACTTTGTAACCGCACTGTGTAACCACGCTGTGTAACTGCACTGTGTAACCGCACTGTCTAACCGCTCTGTGACGCCCCGCTGTGTAACCACAGTGTGTAACCGCACTGTGTAACCAGACTGTGTAACCGCACTGTGTAACCACGCTGTGTAACCACGCTGTGTAACCACGTTGTGTAACCACACTGTGTAACCACACTTTGTAACCGCACTGTGTAACCACGCTGTGTAACCGCACTGTGTAACCGCACTGTCTAACCGCTCTGTGACGCCCCGCTGTGTAACCACGCTGTGTAACCACCCTGTGTAACCACGCTGTGTAACCGTGCTGTATAACCATGCTGTGTAACCGCACTGTGTAACCGCACTGTTTAACCGCACTATGTTACCGCACTGTGTAACCGCTCTATGTAACCGCACTGTGCAACCGCGCTGTGTAACTGTGCTGTGTAACTGCACTGTATAACCACACTGTGTAACCGCACTGTGTAACCACACTGGGTAACCGCGCTGTGTAACCGCGTTGTGTAACCACACTTGTAACCACACTTTGTAACCACACTGTGTAACCACACTTTGCAACCACACTGTGTAACCGTGCTGTGTAACCGCACTGTGTAACCACACTGTGTAACCGCACTGTGTAACTGCACTGTATAACTGCGCTGTGTAACTGCACTGTATAACCACACTGTGTAACAGCACTGTGTAACCGCACTGTGTAACCAAACTGTGTAACCGCGCTGTGGGGCCGCACTGTGTAACCACAATGTGTAACCACGCTGTGTAACCGCACTGTGTAACCGCACTGTCTAACCGCACTGACTAACCGCTCTGTGACACCACGCTGTGTAAGCACACTGTGTAACTGCACTGTATAACCACACTGTGTAACCACGCTGTGTAACTGCACGGTATAACCACACTGTGTAACCATGCTGTGTAACCACACTGTGTAACCGCGCTTTGTAACTGCACTGTATAACCGCACTGTGTAACCGCAATGTGTAACCGCACTGTCTAACTGCTCTGTGACGCCGCGCTGTGTAACCACACTGTGTAGCTGCACTGTGTAACCACACTGTGTAACTGCACTGTGTAACCGCGCTGTGTAACCACACTGTGTAAGCACGCTGTGTAACCATGCTGTGTAACCGCACTGTAAAATCACTCTGTGTAACAGCACTGTGTAACCGCGCTGTGTAACTGCACTGTGTAACCACGCTGTGTAACCACGCTATGTAAACACACTGTTTAACCACGCTGTGTAACCGCGCTGTTTAACCGCACTGTGTAACCGCAATGTGTAACCACACAGTGTAACCACACTGTGTAACCGCGCTGGGACACCACTCTGTGTAACTGCACTGTGTAACTGTGCTGTGTAACCGCGCTGTGTAACTGTGCAGTGACGCTGCTCTGTGTAACCGCACTGTGTAACTGCGCTGTGTAACCGCGCTGTGCCGCCACAGTGTGTAAGCGCACTGTGTAACCACGCTATGTAAGCACACAGTGTAACCGCACTGTGTAACCACAATGTGTAACAGACTGTCTAACCGCACTGTATAACCACGCTGTTTAGCCGCACTGTGTAACCACAATGTGTAACCGCACTGTGTAACAGCACTGTGTAACCGCGCTGTGTAACTGCACTGTGTAACCAGGCTGTGTAACCACGCTATGTAAACACACTGTTTAACCACGCTGTGTAACCGCGCTGTTTAACCGCACTGTGTAACCGCAATGTGTAACCACACAGTGTAACCACACTGTGTAACCGCGCTGGGACACCACTCTGTGTAACTGCACTGTGTAACTGTGCTGTGTAACCGCGCTGTGTAACTGCGCAGTGACGCTGCTCTGTGTAACCGCACTGTGTAACTGCGCTGTGTAACCGCGCTGTGCCGCCACAGTGTGTAAGCGCACTGTGTAACCACGCTATGTAAGCACACAGTGTAACCGCACTGTGTAACCACAATGTGTAACCGCACTGTCTAACCGCACTGTGTAACCACGCTGTTTAGCCGCACTGTGTAACCACAATGTGTAACCGCACTGTGTAACAGCACTGTGTAACCGCGCTGTGTAACTGCACTGTGTAACCACGCTGTGTAACCACGCTATGTAAACACACTGTTTAACCACGCTGTGTAACCGCGCTGTTTAACCGCACTGTGTAACCGCAATGTGTAACCACACAGTGTAACCACACTGTGTAACCGCGCTGGGACACCACTCTGTGTAACTGCACTGTGTAACTGTGCTGTGTAACCGCACTGTGTAACTGCGCAGTGACGCTGCTCTGTGTAACCGCACTGTGTAACTGCGCTGTGTAACCGCGCTGTGCCGCCACAGTGTGTAAGCGCACTGTGTAACCACGCTATGTAAGCACACAGTGTAACCGCACTGTGTAACCACAATGTGTAACCGCACTGTCTAACCGCACTGTGTAACCACGCTGTTTAGCCGCACTGTGTAACCACAATGTGTAACCGCACTGTGTAACCGCGCTGTGTAACCGCACTGTGTAACCGCGCTGTGTAACCGCACTGTGTAACCGCTCTGTAACCGTGCTGTGTAACCACAATGTGTAACCGCCCTGTGTAACCACACTGTGTAACCACACTGTGTATCCACACTGTGTAACCACGCTGTATAACCCCACTCTGTAACTGCGCTGTGTAACCACGCTGTGTAACCGTGCTCTGTAACTGCGTTGTGTAACCGCACTGTGTAACCACACTGTGTAACAGCACTGTAACCATGCTGTGTAACCACAATGTGTTGCGCGCTGTGTAACCGCGCTGTGTAACCACACTGTGTAACCGCCCTGTGTAACCACACTGTGTAATCACGCTGTGTAACCGTGCTCTGTAACCGCGCTGTATAACCGCACTGTATAACCACACTGTGTAACCGCACTGTGTCACCGCATTGTGTAACCACACTGTGTAACCACACTGTGTAACCACACTTTGTAACCACACTGTGTAATAACCACGCTGTGTAACCGCACTGTGTAATAACTTGTGTAACCACACTGTGTAACTGCACTGTGTAACCGCGATGTGTAACCGAACTGTATAACCACACTGTGTAACCGCACTGTGTAACCGCACTGTGTAACCACACTGTGTAACCGCATAGTGTAACCGCGCTGTTTAACCGCACTATGTTACCGCTCTGTGTAACCGCTCTATGTAACTGCACTGTCTAACCGCTCTGTGACGCCACGCTGTGTAACCACAGTGTGTAAGCGCACTATGTAACCACACTGTGTAACTGATCCATGTAACCACACTGTGTAACCGCACTGTGTAACCGCGCTGTGTAACCGCACTGTGTAACCGCACTGTGTAATAACACTGTGTAACCGCACTGTGTAGCCGCACTGTGTAACCACGCTGTGTAACCGTGCTGTGTAACCGCACTGTATAACCGCACTGTGTAACCGCAATGTGTAACCGCACTGTCTAACCGCTCTGTGTAACCACGCTGTGTAACCACACTGTGTAAGCACGCTGTGTAACCACACTGTGTAAGCATGCTGTGTAACCACACTGTGTTACTGCATTGTGTAACCGCACTGTGTAACCAGGCTGTGTAACCGCGCAGTGACGCCGCTCTGTGTAACCACGCTGTGTAAACTCACTGTGCAACCGCACTGTGTAACCGCACTGTCTAACCGCTCTGTGACGCTGCGCTGTGTAACCACAGTGTGTAACCGCACTGTGTAACCAGACTGTGTAACAACACTGTGTAACCACGCTGCATAACCACGCTGTGTAACCACACTGTGTATCCGCACTGTGTAACCATGCTGTGTAACCGCGCTGTGTATCCGCACTGTGTAACCGCACTGTCTAACCGCTCTGTGACGCCCCGCTGTGTAACCACAGTGTGTAACCGCACTGTGTAGCCGCGCTGTTTAACCGCACTATGTTACTGCACTGTGTAACTGCACTGTGTAACCGCACTGGGACACCACTCTGTGTAACTGCACTGTGTAACCGTGCTGTGTAACCGCACTGTGTAACCACGCTGTTTAACCGCACTGTCTAACCACACTGTGTAACCACGCTGTGTAACCACACTGTGTAACCGCACTGTCTAACCGCACTGACTAACCGCTCTGTGACACCACGCTGTGTAAGCACACTGTGTAACTGCACTGTATAACCACACTGTGTAACCACGCTGTGTAACTGCACGGTATAACCACACTGTGTAACCATGCTGTGTAACCACACTGTGTAACCGCGCTTTGTAACTGCACTGTATAACCGCACTGTGTAACCGCAATGTGTAACCGCACTGTCTAACTGCTCTGTGACGCCGCGCTGTGTAACCACACTGTGTAGCTGCACTGTGTAACCACACTGTGTAACTGCACTGTGTAACCGCGCTGTGTAACCACACTGTGTAAGCACGCTGTGTAACCATGCTGTGTAACCGCACTGTAAAATCACTCTGTGTAACAGCACTGTGTAACCGCGCTGTGTAACTGCACTGTGTAACCACGCTGTGTAACCACGCTATGTAAACACACTGTTTAACCACGCTGTGTAACCGCGCTGTTTAACCGCACTGTGTAACCGCAATGTGTAACCACACAGTGTAACCACACTGTGTAACCGCGCTGGGACACCACTCTGTGTAACTGCACTGTGTAACTGTGCTGTGTAACCGCGCTGTGTAACTGTGCAGTGACGCTGCTCTGTGTAACCGCACTGTGTAACTGCGCTGTGTAACCGCGCTGTGCCGCCACAGTGTGTAAGCGCACTGTGTAACCACGCTATGTAAGCACACAGTGTAACCGCACTGTGTAACCACAATGTGTAACAGACTGTCTAACCGCACTGTATAACCACGCTGTTTAGCCGCACTGTGTAACCACAATGTGTAACCGCACTGTGTAACAGCACTGTGTAACCGCGCTGTGTAACTGCACTGTGTAACCAGGCTGTGTAACCACGCTATGTAAACACACTGTTTAACCACGCTGTGTAACCGCGCTGTTTAACCGCACTGTGTAACCGCAATGTGTAACCACACAGTGTAACCACACTGTGTAACCGCGCTGGGACACCACTCTGTGTAACTGCACTGTGTAACTGTGCTGTGTAACCGCGCTGTGTAACTGCGCAGTGACGCTGCTCTGTGTAACCGCACTGTGTAACTGCGCTGTGTAACCGCGCTGTGCCGCCACAGTGTGTAAGCGCACTGTGTAACCACGCTATGTAAGCACACAGTGTAACCGCACTGTGTAACCACAATGTGTAACCGCACTGTCTAACCGCACTGTGTAACCACGCTGTTTAGCCGCACTGTGTAACCACAATGTGTAACCGCACTGTGTAACCGCGCTGTGTAACCGCGCTGTGTAACCGCGCTGTGTAACCGCACTGTGTAACCGCTCTGTAACCGTGCTGTGTAACCACAATGTGTAACCGCCCTGTGTAACCACACTGTGTAACCACACTGTGTATCCACACTGTGTAACCACGCTGTATAACCCCACTCTGTAACTGCGCTGTGTAACCACGCTGTGTAACCGTGCTCTGTAACTGCGTTGTGTAACCGCACTGTGTAACCACACTGTGTAACAGCACTGTAACCATGCTGTGTAACCACAATGTGTTGCGCGCTGTGTAACCGCGCTGTGTAACCACACTGTGTAACCGCCCTGTGTAACCACACTGTGTAATCACGCTGTGTAACCGTGCTCTGTAACCGCGCTGTATAACCGCACTGTATAACCACACTGTGTAACCGCACTGTGTCACCGCATTGTGTAACCACACTGTGTAACCACACTGTGTAACCACACTTTGTAACCACACTGTGTAATAACCACGCTGTGTAACCGCACTGTGTAATAACTTGTGTAACCACACTGTGTAACTGCACTGTGTAACCGCGATGTGTAACCGAACTGTATAACCACACTGTGTAACCGCACTGTGTAACCGCACTGTGTAACCACACTGTGTAACCGCATAGTGTAACCGCGCTGTTTAACCGCACTATGTTACCGCTCTGTGTAACCGCTCTATGTAACTGCACTGTCTAACCGCTCTGTGACGCCACGCTGTGTAACCACAGTGTGTAAGCGCACTATGTAACCACACTGTGTAACTGATCCATGTAACCACACTGTGTAACCGCACTGTGTAACCGCGCTGTGTAACCGCACTGTGTAATAACACTGTGTAACCGCACTGTGTAGCCGCACTGTGTAACCACGCTGTGTAACCGTGCTGTGTAACCGCACTGTATAACCGCACTGTGTAACCGCAATGTGTAACCGCACTGTCTAACCGCTCTGTGTAACCACGCTGTGTAACCACACTGTGTAAGCACGCTGTGTAACCACACTGTGTAAGCATGCTGTGTAACCACACTGTGTTACTGCATTGTGTAACCGCACTGTGTAACCAGGCTGTGTAACCGCGCAGTGACGCCGCTCTGTGTAACCACGCTGTGTAAACTCACTGTGCAACCGCACTGTGTAACCGCACTGTCTAACCGCTCTGTGACGCTGCGCTGTGTAACCACAGTGTGTAACCGCACTGTGTAACCAGACTGTGTAACAACACTGTGTAACCACGCTGCATAACCACGCTGTGTAACCACACTGTGTATCCGCACTGTGTAACCATGCTGTGTAACCGCGCTGTGTATCCGCACTGTGTAACCGCACTGTCTAACCGCTCTGTGACGCCCCGCTGTGTAACCACAGTGTGTAACCGCACTGTGTAGCCGCGCTGTTTAACCGCACTATGTTACTGCACTGTGTAACTGCACTGTGTAACCGCACTGGGACACCACTCTGTGTAACTGCACTGTGTAACCGTGCTGTGTAACCGCACTGTGTAACCACGCTGTTTAACCGCACTGTCTAACCACACTGTGTAACCACGCTGTGTAACCACACTGTGTAACTGCACTGTGTAACCACACTGTGTAACCGCGCTGTGTAACCACACTGTGTAACCGCACTGTGTAACCACACTGAGTAACCGCGCTGTGTAACCGCGTTGTGTAACCGTACTATGTAACCACACTGTGTAACCGCTCTATGTAACCGCACTGTGTAATCACACTGTGTAACCGCGCTGTGTAACCACACTGAGTAACCGCGCTGTGTAACCACGCTGTGTAACAGCGCTGTGTAACCACACAGTTTAACCGTGCTGTGTAACCACGCTGTGTAACCGCACTCTGTAACCATGCTGTGTAACCGCACTGTGTAATAACTTGTGTAACCGCACTCTGTAACCGCGCTGTGTAACCGCGCTGTGTAACCGAACTGTGTAACCGCGCTGTGTAACCACGCTGTGTAACCACGCTGCGTAACCATGCTGTGTAATCATGCTGTGTAAACGCACTGTGTAACCACGCAGTGACAGAGCTCTGTGTAACGATGCTGTGTTACCGCGCTGTGTAACCACACTGTCTAACCGCTCCGTGACGCCGCGCTGTGTAACCACGCTGTGTAACTGCACTGTGTAACCACGCTGTGTAACCGCACTGTGTAACCGCACTGTGTAACCGCGCTGTGTAACCGCACTGTGTAATCGCACTGTGTAACTGCGCTGTGTAACCGCACTGTGTAACCGCACTGTGTAACCGCCTTGTGTAACCACACTGTGTAACCACACTGTGTAACCACACTTTGTAACCACACTGTGTAACTGCGCTGTGTAACTGCACTGTATAACCACACTTTGTAACCACACTGTGTAACTGCACTGTGTAACCGCACTGTGTAACCGCGCTGTGTAACCATACTGTGTAACTGCAATGTGTAACCGCACTGTGTAACAGCGCTGTGTAACTGCACTGTGTAACCACGCTGTGTAACCGCACTGTGTGAAGCGCTGTGTAACCGCGCTGTGTAACCTCACTGTGTAACCGCACTGTGTAACTGCACTGTGTAACCACGCTGTGTAACTGCACTGTGTAACCACACTGTGTAACCACGCTGTGTAACTGCACTGTGTAACCACACTGTGTAACCACGCTGTGTAATCGCACTGTGTAACCACGCTCTGTAACCGTGCTGTGTAACCTCACTGTGTAACTGCATTGTGTGACTGCGCTGTGTAAACGCACTGTGTAACCGCGCTGTGTAACCGCACTGTGTTACTGCACTGTGTAACCACACTTTGTAACCACACTGTGTAACTGCGCTGTGTAACTGCACTGTATAACCACACTTTGTAACCACACTGTGTAACTGCACTGTGTAACCGCACTGTGTAACCGTGCTGTGTAACCGCGCTGTGTAACCATACTGTGTAACTGCAGTGTGTAACCGCACTGTGTAACAGCGCTGTGTAACTGCACTGTGTAACCACGCTGTGTAACCGCACTGTGTGAAGCGCTGTGTAACCGCACTGTGTAACCTCACTGTGTAACCGCACTGTGTAACTGCGCTGTGTAACCACGCTGTGTAACTGCACTGTGTAACCACACTGTGTAACCACGCTGTGTAATCGCACTGTGTAACCACGCTCTGTAACCGTGCTGTGTAACCTCACTGTGTAACTGCATTGTGTGACTGCGCTGTGTAAACGCACTGTGTAACCGCGCTGTGTAACCGCACTGTGTTACTGCACTGTGTAACCGCACTTTGTGACTGTGCTGTGTAACCGCACTGTGTAACCGCGCTGTGTAACCGCGCTGTGTAACCGCACTGTGTAACTGCGCTGTGTAAGCGCACCGTGTAACCACACTGTGTAACCGCACTGAGTAACCGCGTTGTGTAACCACACTGTGTAACCACACTTTGTAACCACACTGTGTAATAACCACGCTGTGTAACCGCACTGTGTAATAACTTGTGTAACCACACTGTGTAACCGCGCTGTGTAACCGAACTGTATAACCACACTGTGTAACCGCACTGTGTAACCGCACTGTGTAACCACACTGTGTAACCGCATAGTGTAACCGCGCTGTTTAACCGCACTATGTAACCGCACTGTGTAACCGCTCTATGTAACTGCACTGTCTAACCGCTCTGTGACGCCACACTGTGTAACCACAGTGTGTAAGCACACTATGTAACCACACTGTGTAACTGCTCCATGTAACCACACTGTGTAAACGCACTGTGTAACCACGCTGTGTAACCGCACTGTGTAACCGCGCTGTGTAATAACACTGTGTAACCGCACTGTGTAGCCGCACTGTGTAACCACGCTGTGTAACCGCACTGTCTAACCTCTCTGTGACGCCGCGCTGTGTAACCACAGTGTGTAACCGCGCTGTGTAACCACACTGTGAAACCGCACTGTGTAACCGCGCTGTGTAACAACACTGTGTAACCGCACTGTGTAACTGCACTGTGTAACCACGCTGTGTAATCATGCTGTGTAAACGCACTGTGTAACCACGCAGTGACACAGCTCTGTGTAACGATGCTGTGTTACCGCGCTGTGTAACCGCACTGTATAACCGCACTGTGTAACCGCACTGTGTAACTGCACTGTGTAACCACGCTGTGTAATCATGCTGTGTAAACGCACTGTGTAACCACGCAGTGACACAGCTCTGTGTAACGATGCTGTGTTACCGTGCTGTGTAACCGCACTGTATAACCGCACTGTGCAACCGCACTGTGTAACCGCACTGTCTAACCGCTCTGTGACGCTGCGCTGTGTAACCACAGTGTGTAACCGCACTGTGTAACCAGACTGTGTAACAACACTGTGTAACCACACTGTGTAACCACGCTGTGTTACCGCGCTGTGTAACCGCACTGTCTAACCGCTCCGTGACGCCGCGCTGTGTAACCACACTGTGTAACTGCACTATGTAACCACACTGTGTAACCGCACTGTGTAACCACGCTGTGTAACCACGCTGTGTAACCACACTGTGTAACTGCACTGTGTAACCGCGCTGTGTAACCACACTGTGTAACCACACTTTGAAAACACACTGTGTAAGTGTTCCGTGTAACCGCACTGTGTAACCACACTGTTTAACCACACTGTGTAACCACATTGTGTAACTGCGCTGTGTAACCACACTGTGTGACCGATCTGTGTAACCGCGCTGTGTAACCACACTGTGTGACCGATCTGTGTAACCGCGCTGTGTAACCACACTGTGTGACCGATCTGTGTAACCGCACTGCGTAACCGTGCTGTGTAAACGCACTGTGTAAGCTCACTGTGTAACCGCACTGTGTAATTGCGCTGTGTAACTGTGCTGTGTAACCACACTGTGAAACCGCACTGTGTAACCGCGCTGTGTAACAACACTGTGTAACCGCACTGTGTAACTGCACTGTGTAACCACGCTGTGTAATCATGCTGTGTAAACGCACTGTGTAATCACGCAGTGACACAGCTCTGTGTAACGATGCTGTGTTACCGCGCTGTGTAACCGCACTGTATAACCGCACTGTGTAACCGCACTGTGTAACTGCACTGTGTAACCACGCTGTGTAATCATGCTGTGTAAACGCACTGTGTAACCACGCAGTGACACAGCTCTGTGTAACAATGCTGTGTTACCGTGCTGTGTAACCGCACTGTATAACCGCACTGTGCAACCGCACTGTGTAACCGCACTGTCTAACCGCTCTGTGACGCTGCGCTGTGTAACCACAGTGTGTAACCGCACTGTGTAACCAGACTGTGTAACAACACTGTGTAACCACGCTGTGTAACCACGCTGTGTTACCGCGCTGTGTAACCGCACTGACTAACCGCTCCGTGACGCCGCGCTGTGTAACCACACTGTGTAACTGCACTGTGTAACCACACTGTGTAACTGCACTGTGTAACCACGCTGTGTAACCACGCTGTGTAACCACACTGTGTAACTGCACTGTGTAACCGCGCTGTGTAACCACACTGTGTAACCACACTTTGAAAACACACTGTGTAAGTGTTCTGTGTAACCGCACTGTGTAACCACACTGTGTAACCACACTGTGTAACCACATTGTGTAACCGCGCTGTGTAACCACACTGTGTGACCGATCTGTGTAACCGTGCTGTGTAACCACACTGTGTGACCGATCTGTGTAACCGCACTGCGTAACCGCGTTGTGTAACCGCACTGTGTAACCACACTGTGTAACCACACTGTGTAACCGCGCTGTGTAACCACGCTGTGTAACCACAATGTGTAAATGCACTGTGTAACCATGCTGCGTAACCGCACTGTGTAACAGCGCAGTGATGCCGCGCAGTGATGCCGCACTGTGTAAGCTCACTGTGTAACCGCACTGTGTAATTGCGCTGTGTAACTGCGCTGTGTAACCGCACTGTGTAACCACACTGTGTAACCACGCTGTGTAACCGCGCTGTGTAACCGCACTGTGTAACCGCACTGTCTAACCGCTCTGTGACGCCGCGCTGTGTAACCGAGCTGTGTAATCACACTGTGTAACCACACTGTGTAAACGCTCTGTGTAACCACGCTGTGTAACCACACTGTGTAACCACGCTGTGTAACCATACTGTGTAAACGCGCTGTGTACCTGCACTGTATAAGCGCACTGTCTAACCGCTCTGTGTAACCGCACTGTGTAACCACACTGTGTAAGCACGCTGTGTAACCACACTGTGTAAGCATGCTGTGTAACCACACTGTGTTACTGCATTGTGTAACCGCACTGTGTAACCACGCTGTGTAACCGTGCAGTGACGCCGCTCTGTGTAACCACGCTGTGTAAACTCACTGTGTAACCGCACTGTGTAAGCTCACTGTGTAACCGCGCTGTGTAAACTCACTGTGTAACCGCACTGTGTAACTGCGCTGTGTAACCGCACTGTGCAACCTCACGGTGTAACCGCACTGTGTGACTGCGCTGTGTAACCGCACTGTGTAACCACACTGTGTAACCGCACTGTGTAACCACACTGTGTTACTGCGCTGTGTAACCACACTGTGTAACCGCGCTGTGTAACCGCACCGTGTAACCACACTGTGTAACTGCACTGTGTAACTGCACTGTGTAACCACGCTGTGTAACCGCGCTGTGTAACAGCGCAGTGATGCCGCTCTGTGTAGCCGCGCTGTGTAAACTCACTGTGTGACAGCACTGTGTAACCGCACGGTGTAAGCTCACTGTGTAACCGCACTGTGTAATTGCGCTGTGTAAATGCGCTGTGTAACCACACTGTGTAACCGCACTGTGTAACCACACTGTGTAACCACGCTGTGTAACCGTGCTGTGTAACCGCACTGTGTTACTGCGCTGTGTAACTGCGCTGTGTAAGCGCACTGCGTAACCACACTGTGTAACCGCACTGTGTAACCGCGCTGTGTCACCGCGCTGTGTCACCGCACTGTGTAACGGCGCTGTGTAACCACACTGTGTAATGGCGCTGTGTAACCACACTGTGTAAAAGCGCTGTGTAACCGCGTTCTGTAACCACGCTGTGTAACCGCGCTGTGTAACCACACTGTGTAACCGCACTGTGTAACCGCGCTGTGTAACTGCATTGTGTAACCGCACTGTGTAAGCGCACTGTGTGGCAGTGCTGTGTAACCACACTGTGTAACCGCACTGTGTAACCGTGCTGTGTAATCGCACTGTGTAACCCCACTGTGTAACCGCACTGTGTAACTGCACTGTGTAACCGCACTGTGTAACCGTGCTAAGTAACGGCGCTGTGTAACCGCATTGTGTAACCGCGCTAAGTAACGGCGCTGTGTAACCACACTGTGTTACCGCGCTAATTAGCGGCGCTGTGTAACTGCGCTGTGTAACTGCGCTGTGTCACCGCACTGCGTAACCGCACTGTGTAACCGCGCTGTGTAACCACGCTGTGTAACCACGCTGTGTAATCATGCTGTGTAAACGCACTGTGTAACCACGCAGTGACACAGCTCTGTGTAACGATGCTGTGTTACCGCGCTGTGTAACCGCACTGTCTAACCGCTCCGTGACGCCGCACTGTGTAACCACGCTGTGTAACTGCACTGTGTAACCACACTGTGTAACCGCACTGTGTAACCGCGCTGTGTAACCACGCTGTGTAACCACACTGTGTAACTGCACTGTGTAACCACACTGTGTAACCGCACTGTGTAACAGCGCTGTGTAACCACACTGTGTAAGCACGCTGTGTAACCACACTGTGTAACAGCGCTGTGTAACCGCGCTGTAAAACCACTCTGTGTAACAGCGCTGTGTAACCGCGCTGTGTAACTGCGCTGTGTAACCGCACTGTGTAAGTACGTTGTGTAACCACGCTATGTAAACACACTGTTTAACCACGCTGTGTAACCACGCTGTTTAACCGCACTGTGTAACCGCAATGTGTAACCACACAGTGTAACCACACTGTGTAACCGCGCTGGGACACCACTCTGAGTAACCACACTGTGTAACCGCTCTGTGTAAGCGCACTGTGTAACTGCACTCTGTAACCACAATGTGTAACCGCACTGTGTAACCGCACTGTGTAACTGCACTGTGTAACCGCACTGTGTAACGACACTATTCAACCGCACTGTGTAACCACAATGTGTAACCACACTATTCAACCGCACTGTGTAACCACACTGTGTAACCGCACTGTGTAACCACAATGTGTAACCGCACTGTGTAACCACACTGTGTAACCACGCTGTTTAGCCGCACTGTGTAACCACAATGTGTAACCGCGCTGTATAACCCCACTCTGTAACTGCGCTGTGTAACCATGCTGTGTAACCGTGCTCTGTAACCACGCTGTGTAACCGCACTTTGTAACCACAATGTGTAACCGCGCTGTGTAACTGCACTGTGTAACTGCGCTGTGTAACCGCACTGTGTAACCGCACAGTGTAACCGCGTTGTGTAACCACACTGTGTAACCACACTTTGTAACCACACAGTGTAACTGCGCTGTGTAACTGCACTGTATAACCACACTTTGTAACCACACTGTGTAACTGCACTGTGTAACCGCACTGTGTAACCGCGCTGTGTAACCGCGCTGTGTAACCATACTGTGTAACTGCAGTGTGTAACCGCACTGTGTGAAGCACTGTGTAACCGCACTGTGTAACCTCACTGTGTAACCGCACTGTGTAACTGCGCTGTGTAACCACGCTGTGTAACTACACTGTGTAACCACACTGTGTAACCACGCTGTGTAATCGCACTGTGTAACCACGCTGTGTAACCGTGCTGTGTAACCTCACTGTGTAACTGCACTGTGTAACTGCGCTGTGTAACCGCACTGTGTAACCACACTGTGTAACCGCGTTGTGTAACCACACTGTGTAACCACACTGTGTAACTGCGCTGTGTAACTACACTGTATAACCACACTTTGTAACCACACTGTGTAACTGCACTGTGTAACCGCACTGTGTAACCGTGCTGTGTAACCGCGCTGTGTAACCATACTGTGTAACTGCAGTGTGTAACCGCACTGTGTAACAGCGCTGTGTAACTGCACTGTGTAACCACGCTGTGTAACCGCACTGTGTGAAGCGCTGTGTAACCGCACTGTGTAACCTCACTGTGTAACCGCACTGTGTAACTGCGCTGTGTAACCACGCTGTGTAACTGTACTGTGTAACCACACTGTGTAACCACGCTGTGTAATCGCACTGTGTAACCACGCTCTGTAACCGTGCTGTGTAACCTCACTGTGTAACTGCACTGTGTGACTGTGCTGTGTAAACGCACTGTGTAACCGCGCTGTGTAACCGCACTGTGTTACTGCACTGTGTAACCGCACTTTGTGACTGTGCTGTGTAACCGCAATGTGTAACCGCGCTGTGTAACCGCGCTGTGTAACCGCACTGTGTAACTGCGCTGTGTAAGCGCACCGTGTAACCACACTGTGTAACCGCACTGTGTAACCGCGCTGTGTAACCGCGCTGTGTCACCGCGCTGTGTCACCGCGCTGTGTAATGGCGCTGTGTAACCACACTGTGTAATGGCGCTGTGTAACCGCGCTCTGTAACCACGCTGTGTAACCATGCTGTGTGACCACGCTGTGTAACCGCACTGTGTAACCGCGCTGTGTAACTGCGCTGTGTAACTGCACTGTGTAAGCGCACTGTGTGGCAGTGCTGTGTAACCACACTGTGTACTCGTGCTGTGTAACCACACTGTGTAACCCCACTGTGTAACCGCACTGTGTAACTGCACTGTGTAACTGCACTGTGTAACCGCGCTAAGTAACGGCGCTGTGTAACCGCAATGTGTAACCGCGCTAAGTAATGGCGCTGTGTAACCGCACTGTGTTACCGCGCTAATTAGCGGCGCTGTGTAACCGCTCTGTGTAACTGCGCTATGTAACCGCACTGTGTAAGCGCACTGTGTGGCTGTGCTGTTTAACCGCACTGTGTAACCGCGCTAAGTAACGGGGCTTTGTAACCGCATTGTGTAACCGTGCTAAGTAACGGCACTGTGTAACCACACTGTGTTACCGCGCTAATTAGCGGCGCTGTGTAACCGGGCTGTGTAACTGCGCTGTGTCACCGCACTGCGTAATCGCACTGTGTGGCTGTGCTGGTTAACCGCACTGTGTAACCGCGCTGTGTAACCGGACTGTGTAAGCCCAATGTGTAACTGCGCTGTGTAACCGCACTGTGTAACCGCGCTGTGTAAACACGCTGTGTACTCATGCTGTGTAAATGCACTGTGTAACCACGCTGTGTAACCTGACTATGTAAGCCCACTGTGTAACTGCGCTGTGTAACCGCACTGTGTAACCGCGCTGTGTAACCACGCTGTGTAACCACGCTGTGTAAAATGCTGTGTAAACGCACTGTGTAACCACGCAGTGACACAGCTCTGTGTAACGATGCTGTGTTACCGCGCTGTGTAACCGCACTGTCTAACCGCTCCGTGACGCCGCACTGTGTAACCACGCTGTGTAACTGCACTGTGTAACCACACTGTGTAACCGCACTGTGTAACCGCGCTGTGTAACCACGCTGTGTAACCACACTGTGTAACTGCACTGTGTAACCACACTGTGTAACCGCACTGTGTAACCGCGCTGTGTAACCACACTGTGTAAGCAAGCTGTGTAACCACACTGTGTAACAGCGCTGTGTAACCGCGCTGTGTAACTGCGCTGTGTAACCGCACTGTGTAAGTACGTTGTGTAACCACGCTATGTAAACACACTGTTTAACCACGCTGTGTAACCGCGCTGTTTAACCGCACTGTGTAACCGCAATGTGTAACCACACAGTGTAACCACACTGTGTAACCGCGCTGGGACACCACTCTGAGTAACCACACTGTGTAACCACACTGGGTAACCGCGCTGTGTAACCGCTCTGTGTAAACGCACTGTGTAACTGCACTCTGTAACCACAATGTGTAACCGCACTGTGTAACCGCACTGTGTAACTGCACTGTGTAACCGCACTGTGTAACGACACTATTCAACCGCACTGTGTAACCACAATGTGTAACCACACTATTCAACCGCACTGTGTAACCACACTGTGTAACCGCACTGTGTAACCACAATGTGTAACCGCACTGTGTAACCACACTGTGTAACCACACTGTGTAACCACGCTGTTTAGCCGCACTGTGTAACCACAATGTGTAACCGCGCTGTATAACCCCACTCTGTAACTGCGCTGTGTAACCATGCTGTGTAACCGTGCTCTGTAACCACGCTGTGTAACCGCACTTTGTAACCACAATGTGTAACCGCGCTGTGTAACTGCACTGTGTAACTGCGCTGTGTAACCGCACTGTGTAACCGCACAGTGTAACCGCGTTGTGTAACCACACTGTGTAACCACACTTTGTAACCACACAGTGTAACTGCGCTGTGTAACTGCACTGTATAACCACACTTTGTAACCACACTGTGTAACTGCACTGTGTAACCGCACTGTGTAACCGCGCTGTGTAACCGCGCTGTGTAACCATACTGTGTAACTGCAGTGTGTAACCGCACTGTGTGAAGCACTGTGTAACCGCACTGTGTAACCTCACTGTGTAACCGCACTGTGTAAACACGCTGTGTACTCATGCTGTGTAAATGCACTGTGTAACCACGCTGTGTAACCTGACTATGTAAGCCCACTGTGTAACTGCGCTGTGTAACCGCACTGTGTAACCGCGCTGTGTAACCACGCTGTGTAACCACGCTGTGTAAAATGCTGTGTAAACGCACTGTGTAACCACGCAGTGACACAGCTCTGTGTAACGATGCTGTGTTACCGCGCTGTGTAACCGCACTGTCTAACCGCTCCGTGACGCCGCACTGTGTAACCACGCTGTGTAACTGCACTGTGTAACCACACTGTGTAACCGCACTGTGTAACCGCGCTGTGTAACCACGCTGTGTAACCACACTGTGTAACTGCACTGTGTAACCACACTGTGTAACCGCACTGTGTAACCGCGCTGTGTAACCACACTGTGTAAGCAAGCTGTGTAACCACACTGTGTAACAGCGCTGTGTAACCGCGCTGTGTAACTGCGCTGTGTAACCGCACTGTGTAAGTACGTTGTGTAACCACGCTATGTAAACACACTGTTTAACCACGCTGTGTAACCGCGCTGTTTAACCGCACTGTGTAACCGCAATGTGTAACCACACAGTGTAACCACACTGTGTAACCGCGCTGGGACACCACTCTGAGTAACCACACTGTGTAACCACACTGGGTAACCGCGCTGTGTAACCGCTCTGTGTAAACGCACTGTGTAACTGCACTCTGTAACCACAATGTGTAACCGCACTGTGTAACCGCACTGTGTAACTGCACTGTGTAACCGCACTGTGTAACGACACTATTCAACCGCACTGTGTAACCACAATGTGTAACCACACTATTCAACCGCACTGTGTAACCACACTGTGTAACCGCACTGTGTAACCACAATGTGTAACCGCACTGTGTAACCACACTGTGTAACCACACTGTGTAACCACGCTGTTTAGCCGCACTGTGTAACCACAATGTGTAACCGCGCTGTATAACCCCACTCTGTAACTGCGCTGTGTAACCATGCTGTGTAACCGTGCTCTGTAACCACGCTGTGTAACCGCACTTTGTAACCACAATGTGTAACCGCGCTGTGTAACTGCACTGTGTAACTGCGCTGTGCAACCGCACTGTGTAACCGCACTGTGTAACCGCGTTGTGTAACCACACTGTGTAACCACACTTTGTAACCACACTGTGTAACTGCACTGTGTAACCGCACTGTGTAACCGCGCTGTGTAACCGCGCTGTGTAACCATACTGTGTAACTGCAGTGTGTAACCGCACTGTGTGAAGCGCTGTGTAACCGCACTGTGTAACCTCACTGTGTAACCGCACTGTGTAACTGCGCTGTGTAACCACGCTGTGTAACTGCACTGTGTAACCACACTGTGTAACCACGCTGTGTAATCGCACTGTGTAACCACGCTGTGTAACCGCACTGTGTAACCGCGTTGTGTAACCACACTGTGTAACCACACTGTGTAACTGCGCTGTGTAACTGCACTGTATAACCACACTTTGTAACCACACTGTGTAACTGCACTGTGTAACCGCACTGTGTAACCGCGCTGTGTAACCGCGCTGTGTAACCATACTGTGTAACTGCAGTGTGTAACCGCACTGTGTAACAGCGCTGTGTAACTGCACTGTGTAACCACGCTGTGTAACCGCAGTGTGTGAAGCGCTGTGTAACCGCACTGTGTAACCTCACTGTGTAACCTCACTGTGTAACTGCACTGTGTGACTGCGCTGTGTAAACGCACTGTGTTACTGCACTGTGTAACTGCACTTTGTGACTGTGCTGTGTAACCGCACTGTGTAACCGCGCTGTGTAACCGCGCTGTGTAACCGCGCTGTGTCACCGCGCTGTGTCACCGCGCTGTGTAACGGCGCTGTGTAACCGCGCTCTGTAACCACGCTGTGTAACCGCAATGTGTAACCGCGCTATGTAACCGCACTGCGTAAGCGCACTGTGTGGCTGTGCTGTTTAACTGCACTGTGTAACCGCGCTGTGTAACCACGCCGTGTAACCATGCTGTGTAACCACGCTGTGTAAACATGCAGTGTAAATGCACTGTGTAACCACACTGTGTAACCATGCTGTGTAACCACGCAGTGACACAGCTCTGTGTAACGATGCTCTGTTACCGCGCTGTGTAACCACACTGTGTAACCGCGCTGTGTAATAACTTGTGTAACCACACTGTGTAACCGCACTGTGTAACCGCGCTGTGTAACCGAACTGTATAACCACACTGGGTAACCGCACTGTGTAACCGCACTGTGTAACCACACTGTGTAATCACACTTTGCAAACACACTGTGTAACTGTGCTGTGTAACCGCACTGTGTAACCACACTGTGTAACCGCACTGTGTAACTGCACTGTGTAACTGCGCTGTGTAACTGCACTGTATAACCACACTGTGTAAGCACACTGTGTAACCACACTTTGCAACCACACTGTGTAACCATGCTGTGTAACCGCACTGTGCAACCACACTGTGTAACCGCACTGTGTAACCGCACTGTGTAATAACTTGTGTAACCACACTGTGTAACCGCACTGTGTAACCGCGCTGTGTAACCGAACTGTATAACCACACTGTGTAACCGCACTGTGTAACCACGCTGTGTAACCACACTGTGTAACCACACTTTGCAAACACTCTGTTTAAGTGTTCTGTGTAACCGCACTGTGTAACCACACTGTGTAACCGCACTGTGTAACTGCACTGTGTAACTGCGCTGTGTAACTGCACTGTATAACCACACTGTGTAACAGCACTGTGTGACTGCACTGTGTAACCATACTGTGTAACCACACTGTGTAACCACACTGTGTAACCACACTTTGCAACCACACTGTGTAACCATGCTGTGTAACCGCACTGTTTAACCACACTGTGTAACCGCACTGTGTAACTGCACTGTATATCCGCACTTGTAACCGCAATGTGTAACCGCACTGTCTAACCGCTCTGTGACGCCTTCTGTGTAACCACACTGTGTAACCGCACTGTGTAACCACACTGTGTAACCGCACTGTGTAATAACTTGTGTAACCACACTGTGTAACTGCACTGTGTTACCGCGCTCTGTAACCGAACTGTATAACAACACTGTGTAACCGCACTGTGTAACCGCGCTGTGTAACCACACTTTGCAAACACTCTGTTTAAGTGTTCTGTGTAACCGCACTGTGTAACCACACTGTGTAACAGCACTGTGTAACCGCACTGTGTAACCGTACTATGTAACCGCACTGTGTAACCGCACTGTGTAACCACACTGTGTAACCACACTGTGTAACCGCACTGTGTAACCGCACTGTGTAACCGCACTGTTTAACCACACTGTGTAACCGCACTGTGTAACTGCACTGTATATCCGCACTTGTAACCGCAATGTGTAACCGCACTGTCTAACCGCTCTGTGACGCCTTCTGTGTAACCACACTGTGTAACCGCACTGTGTAACCACACTGTGTAACCACACTGTGTAACTGCACTGTATAACCACACTGTGTAACAGCACTGTGTAACCGCACTGTGTAACCATACTGTGTAACCATGCTGTGTAACCACTCTGTTTAACCACACTGTGTAACCGCACTGTGTAACTGCACTGTATAACCGCACTTGTAACCGCAATGTGTAACCGCACTGTCTAACCGCTCTGTGACGCCGCGCTGTGTAACCACACTGTGTAACCGCACTGTGTAACCACACTGGATAACCGCGCTGTGTAACCGCGTTGTGTAACCGTACTATGTAACCGCACTGTGTAACCGCACTGTGTAACCACACTGTGTAACCACGCTGCGTAAGCACGCTGTGTAACCACACTCTGTAACCGTGCTGTGTAACCACACTGTGTAATAACTTGTGTAACCGCACTCTGTAACCGTGCTGTGTAACCGCACTGTGTAATAACTTGTGTAACCACACTGTGTAACAGCACTGTGTAACCGCGCTGTGTAACTGAACTGTATAACCACACTGTGTAACCGCACTGTGTAACCGCGCTGTGTAACCACACTGTGTAACCACACTGTGTAACCACACTGTGTAACCACACTGTGCAACCGCGCTGTGTAAGCACACTGTGTGACCGAACTGTGTAACCATGCTGTGTAACTACAATGTGTAAATGCACTGTGTAACCATGCTGTGTAACCGCACTGTCTAACCGCTCTGTGACACCGCGCTGTGTAACCACACTCTGTAAATGCACTGTGTAACCACGCTGTGTAACCGCACTGTGTAACAGCACTGTGTAACCGCACTGTCTAACCGCTCTGTGACACCGCGCTGTGTAACCACACTGTGTAACTGCACTGTATAACCACACTGTGTAACCACGCTGTGTAACTGCACTGTACAACCACACTGTGTAACCACACTGTGTAACCACACTGTGTAAGCGCTCTGTGTAACCATGCTGTGTAACCACACCGTGTAACCGCGCTGTGTAACTGCACTGTATAACCGCACTGTGTAACCGCAATGTGTAACCGCACTGTGTAACTGCATTGTGTAACCACACTGTGTAACTGCACTGTGTAACCGCGCTGTGTAACCACACTGTGTAAGCACGCTGTGTAACCATGCTGTGTAAGCGGGCTGTAAAACCACTCTGTGTAACAGCACTGTGTAACCGCGCTGTGTAACTGCGCTGTGTAACCGCACTGTGTAACCACGCTGTGTAACCACGCTATGTAAACACACTGTTTAACCACGCTGTGTAACCGCGCTGTTTAACCGCACTGTGTAACCGCACTGTGTAACCGCGCTGGGACACCACTCTGTGTAACTGCACTGTGTAACCGTGCTGTGTAACCGCACTGTGTAACTGCGCTGTGCCACCACACTGTTTAAGCGCACTGTGTAACCACAATGTGTAACTGCACTGTGTAACCGCACTGTGTAACCACACTGTGTAACCACACTGTGTAACCACGCTGTGTAACCGTGCTCTGTAACCGCACTGTGTAACCAAACTGTTGAACTGCACTGTGTAACCACAATGTGTAACCGCATTGTGTAACCGCGCTGTGTAACCGCACTGCGTAACCGCACTCTGTAACCACAATGTGTAACTGCACTGTGTAACCGCACTATGTAACCGTGCTGTGTAACCACAATGTGTAACCGCGCTGTGTAACCGTGCTGTGTAACCGCACTGTGTAACCGCACTGTGTAACCACACTGTGTAATCACACTGTGGAACTGCGCTGTGTAACCGCACTGTGTCACCGCGTTGTGTAACCACACTGTGTAACCACACCTTGTAACCACACTGTGTAACTGCACTGTGTAACTGCACTGTATAACCACACTGTGTAACCACACTGTGTAACCGCGTTGTGTAACCACACTGTGTAACCACACTGTGTAACCGTGCTGTGTAACCGCACTGTGTAACCACACTGTGTAGGCGCACTGTGTGACCGCACTGTGTAACCACACTGTGTAACCACGCTGTGTAACCACACTGTGTAACGGCACTGTGTAACCACACTGGGTAACCGCGCTGTGTAACCGCGTTGTGTAACCGCACTATGTAATCGCACAGTGTAACCACTCTATGTAACCGCACTGTGTAACCATACTGTGTAACCTCGCTGTGTAACCACGCTGTGTAACCACACAGTGTAACCACGCTGTGTAACCACGCTGTGTAACCGCACTCTGTAACCGCGCTGTGTAACCGCACTGTGTAATAACTTGTGTAACCACACTGTGTAACCTCACTGTGTAACCGCGCTGTGTAACCACACTGTGTAACCACACTGTGTAACCGCACTATGTAACCGCGTTGTGTAACCGCACTGTGTAACGACACTGTGTAACCACAATGTGTAACCGCGCTGTGTAACCACACTGTGTGACCGAACTGTGTAACCGCACTGTGTAACCACACTGTGTAATCACACTGTGTAACTGCGCTGTGTAACCGCACTGTGTCACCGCGTTGTGTAACCACACTGTGTAACCACACCTTGTAACCACACTGTGTAACTGCACTGTGTAACTGCACTGTATAACCACACTGTGTAACCACACTGTGTAACCGCGTTGTGTAACCACACTGTGTAACCACACTGTGTAACCGTGCTGTGTAACCGCACTGTGTAACCACACTGTGTAGGCGCACTGTGTGACCGCACTGTGTAACCACACTGTGTAACCACGCTGTGTAACCACACTGTGTAACGGCACTGTGTAACCACACTGGGTAACCGCGCTGTGTAACCGCGTTGTGTAACCGCACTATGTAATCGCACAGTGTAACCACTCTATGTAACCGCACTGTGTAACCATACTGTGTAACCTCGCTGTGTAACCACGCTGTGTAACCACACAGTGTAACCACGCTGTGTAACCGCACTGTGTAATAACTTGTGTAACCACACTGTGTAACCTCACTGTGTAACCGCGCTGTAACCACACTGTGTAACCACACTGTGTAACCGCACTATGTAACCGCGTTGTGTAACCGCACTGTGTAACGACACTGTGTAACCTCAATGTGTAACCGCGCTGTGTAACCACACTGTGTGACCGAACTGTGTAACCGCACTGTGTAACCACACTGTGTGACCGAACTGTGTAACTGCACTGTGTAGCCACAATGTGTAAATGCACTGTGTAACCACACTGTGTAACCGCACTCTCTTACTGCTCTGTGACGCCGCACTGTTTAACCGCACTGTGTAACCACAATGTGTAACCACACAGTGTAACCACACTGTATAACCGCGCTGGGACACCACAATGTGTAACTGCACTGTGTAACCGTGCTGTGTAACCACGCAGTGACGCTACTCTGTGTAACCGCACTGTGTAACTGCGCTGTGTAACCGCGCTGTGCCGCCACACTGTGTAAGCACACTGTGTAACCACGCTATGTAACCGCACTGTGTAACCGCACTGTGTAACTGCACTGTATAACCGCACTGTGTAACCGCAATGTGTAACCGCACTGTCTAACCGCTCTGTGACGCCGCACAGTGTAACCACACTGTGTAACTGCACTGTGTAACCGCACTGTGTAACCGCGCTGTGTAACCGCGCTGCGTAGCACTGTGTAACCACGCTGTGTAACCTCACGGTTTAACCGCACTGTGTGACTGCGCTGTGTAACCACACTGTGTAACCACACTGTGTTACTGCGCTGTGTAACCGCACTGTGTAACCACACTGTGTAACCACGCTGTGTTACTGCACTGTGTAACCACACTGTGTTACTGCACTGTGTAAACTCACTGTGTAACCACGCTGTATAACTGCGCTGTGTAACCGCACTGTGTAACCGCGCAGTGACACCGCTCTGTGTAACTGCACTGTGTAAACTCACTGTGTAACCGCACTGTGTGACAGTGCTGTGTAACCACACTGTGTAAGCTCACTGTGTAATCGCACTGCGTAAACTCACTGTGTAACCGCACTGTGTAACTGCGCTCTGTAACCGCACTGTGTAACCTCACGGTGTAACCGCACTGTGTCACTGCGCTGTGTAACCGCACTGTGTAACCACACTGTGTAACTGCACTGTGTAACCACAATGTGTTACTGCGCTGTGTAACCACACTGTGTAACCGCGCTGTGTAACCGCACCGTGTAACCACACTGTGTAACTGAACTGTGTTACCGCACTGTGTAACCATGCTGTGTAACCGCGCTGTGTAACCGCACCGTGTAACCGCGCAGTGATGCCGCTCTGTGTAACCGCGCTGTGTAAACTCATTGTGTAACCACGCTGTGTAACCGCGCTGTGTAACCGCACTGTGTAACTGCACTGTGCAACCATGCTGTGTAACCGCGCTGTGTAACCGCGCTGTGTAACCGCAGTGTGTAACTGCACTGTGAGACTGCGCTGTGTAACCGCAATGTGTAACCGTGCTGTGTAACCGCACTGTGTTACTGTGCTGTGTAACTGCGCTGTGTAACCACACTGTGTAACCACACTGTGTAACCGCACTGTGTAACCACACTGTGTAACCACGCTGTGTAACCACGCTGTGTAACCACACTGTGTAAGCACACAGTGTAACCGCGCCGTATAACCACACTGTGTAACCGCACTGTGTAACCACACTGTGTAACCACGCTGTGTAACTGCACTGTGTAACCACACTGTGTAACCACGCTGTGTAAAAACACTGTGTAAGCACACTGTGTAACCGCGCTGTGTAACCACACTATGTAACCGCACTGTGTAACCGCAATGTGTAACCGCACTGTCTAACCGCTCTGTGACGCCGCACTGTGTAATCACACTGTGTAACTGCACTGTGTAACTGCACTGTGTAACCGTGCTGTGAAACCGCGCTGCGTAACCATGCTGAGTAACCATGCTGTATAACTACGCTGTGTAACCGCACTGTGTAACAGTGCTGTGTAACCTCACGGTGTAACCGCACTGTGTAACCACACTGTGTAACCACGCTGCGTAACTACGCTGTGCAACCGCATTCTGTAACCGTGCTGTGTAACCACACTGTGTAATAACTTGTGTAACCGCACTCTGTAACCGTGCTGTGTAACCGCACTGTGTAATAACTTGTGTAACCACACTGTGTAACAGCACTGTGTAACCGCATTGAGTAACCGCACTGTGTAACCACACTGTGTAACCACACTGTGTAACCGCGCTGTGTAAGCACACTGTGTGACTGAACTGTGTAACTGCGCTGTGTAACCACAATGTGTAAATGCACTGTGTAACCACGCTTTGTTACCGCACTGTCTAACCGCTCTGTGACACCGCGCTGTGTAACCACACTGTGTAACAGCACTGTGTAACCACACTGGGTAACCGCGCTGTGTAACCGCGTTGTGTAACCGTACTATGTAACCGCACTGTGTAACCGCACTGTGTAACCACACTGTGTAACCACGCTGCGTAAGCACGCTGTGTAACCACACTCTGTAACCGTGCTGTGTAACCACACTGTGTAATAACTTGTGTAACCGCACTCTGTAACCGTGCTGTGTAACCGCACTGTGTAATAACTTGTGTAACCACACTGTGTAACAGCACTGTGTAACCGCGCTGTGTAACCACACTGTGTAACCACACTGTGTAACCACACTGTGCAACCGCGCTGTGTAAGCACACTGTGTGACCGAACTGTGTAACCATGCTGTGTAACTACAATGTGTAAATGCACTGTGTAACCACGCTTTGTAACCGCACTGTCTAACCGCTCTGTGACACCGCGCTGTGTAACCACACTCTGTAAATGCACTGTGTAACCACGCTGTGTAACCGCACTGTGTAACAGCACTGTGTAACCGCACTGTCTAACCGCTCTGTGACACCGCGCTGTGTAACCACACTGTGTAACTGCACTGTATAACCACACTGTGTAACCACGCTGTGTAACTGCACTGTACAACCACACTGTGTAACCACACTGTGTAACCACACTGTGTAAGCGCTCTGTGTAACCATGCTGTGTAACCACACTGTGTAACCGTGCTGTGTAACTGCACTGTATAACCGCACTGTGTAACCGCAATGTGTAACCGCACTGTCTAACCGCTCTGTGACGCCGCACAGTGTAACCACACTGTGTAACTGCACTGTGTAACCGCACTGTGTAACCGCGCTGTGTAACCGCGCTGCGTAGCACTGTGTAACCATGCTGTGTAACCTCACGGTTTAACCGCACTGTGTGACTGCGCTGTGTAACCACACTGTGTAACCACACTGTGTAACCGCGCTGTGTAACTGCACTGTATAACCGCACTGTGTAACCGCAATGTGTAACCGCACTGTCTAACCGCTCTGTGACGCCGCACAGTGTAACCACGCTGTGTTACTGCACTGTGTAACCACACTGTGTTACTGCACTGTGTAAACTCACTGTGTAACCACGCTGTGTAACTGCGCTGTGTAACCGCACTGTGTAACCGCGCAGTGACACCGCTCTGTGTAACTGCACTGTGTAAACTCACTGTGTAACCGCACTGTGTGACAGTGCTGTGTAACCACACTGTGTAAGCTCACTGTGTAATCGCGCTGCGTAAACTCACTGTGTAACCGCACTGTGTAACTGCGCTATGTAACCGCACTGTGTAACCTCACGGTGTAACCGCACTGTGTCACTGCGCTGTGTAACCGCACTGTGTAACCACACTGTGTAACTGCACTGTGTAACCACCATGTGTTACTGCGCTGTGTAACCACACTGTGTAACCGCGCTGTGTAACCGCACCGTGTAACCACACTGTGTAACTGAACTGTGTTACCGCACTGTGTAACCATGCTGTGTAACCGCACCGTGTAACCGCGCAGTGATGCCGCTCTGTGTAACCGCGCTGTGTAAACTCATTGTGTAACCACGCTGTGTAACCGCGTTGTGTAACCATGCTGTGTAACTGGGCTGTAAAACCACACTGTGTAACAGCACTGTGTAACCGCGCTGTGTAACTGCGCTGTGTAAACACACTGTTTAACCACGCTGTGTACCTGCGCTGTTTAACTGCACAGTGTAACCGCTGGGACACCACTCTGTGTAACTGCACTGTGTAACCGTGCTGTGTAACCGCACTGTGTAACTGCGTTGTGCCACCACACTGTTTAAGTGCACTGTGTAACCACAATGTGTAACTGCACTGTGTAACCGCACTGTGTAACCACACTGTGTAACCACACTGTGTAACCACGCTGTGTAACCGTGCTCTGTAACCGCACTGTGTAACCACACTGTTTAACCGCACTGTGTAACCACAATGTGTAACCGCATTGTGTAACCGCGCTGTGTAACCGCACTGTGTAACCGCACTCTGTAACCACAATGTGTAACTGCACTGTGTAACCGCACTATGTAACCGTGCTGTGTAACCACAATGTGTAACCGCACTGTGTAACCACACTGTGTAATCACACTGTGTAACTGCGCTGAGTAACCGCACTGTATAACCACACTGTGTAACCGCACTGTGTCACCGCGTTGTGTAACCACACTGTGTAACCACACCTTGTAACCACACTGTGTAACTGCACTGTGTGACTGTGCTGTATAACCACACTGTGTAACCACACCTTGTAACCACACTGTGTAACTGCACTGTGTAACCACACTGTGTAACCATGCTGTGTAACCGCACTGTGTAACCACACTGTGTAGGCGCACTGTGTGACCGCACTGTGTAACCACAATGTGTAACCGTGCTGTGTAACCACACTGTGTAACGGCACTGTGCAACCACACTGGGTAACCGCGCTGTGTAACCGCGTTGTGTAACCGCACTGTGTAACCATACTGTGTAACCTCGCTGTGTAACCACGCTGTGTAACCACGCTGTGTAACCACACAGTATAACCATGCTATGTAACCACACTGTGTAACCGCACTCTGTAACCACGCTGTGTAACCGCACTGTGTAATAACTTGTGTAACCGCACTCTGTGACCGCGCTGTGTAACCGCACTGTGTAATAACTTGTGTAACCACACTGTGTAACCACACTGTGTCACCGCGCTGTGTAACTGAACTGTATAACCACACTGTGTAACCGCACTGTGTAACCGCGCTGTGTAACCACACTGTGTAACCACACTGTGTAACCGCACTATGTAACTGCGTTGTGTAACCACACTGTGTAACGACACTGTGTAACCACACTGTGTAACCGCGCTGTGTAACCACACTGTGTGAACGAACTGTGTAACCGCACTGTGTAACCACACTGTGTAACCACACTGTGTAACCGCGGTGTGTAACCACACTGTGTGACCGAACTGTGTAACCGCACTGTATAACCACACTGTGTGACTGAACTGTGTAACTGCACGGTGTAGCCGCAATGTGTAAATGCACTGTGTAACCACGCTGTGTAACCGCACTCTCTTACTGCTCTGTGACGCCGCACTGTTTAACCGCACTGTGTAACCACAATGTGTAACCACACAGTGTAACCACACTGTGTAACTGCTGTGCCGGGACACCACTCTGTGTAACTGCACTGTGTAACCGCGCTGTGCAACCGCGCTGCGTAACCGCGCAGTGACGCTACTCTGTGTAACCGCACTGTGTAGCTGCGCTGTGTAACCGCGCTGTGCCGCCACACTGTGTAAGCGCACTGTGTAACCACGCTATGTAACCGCACTGTGTAACCGCACTGTGTAACTGCACTGTATAACCGCACTGTGTAACCTCAATGTGTAACCACACTGTCTAGCCGCTCTGTGACGCCGCACTGTGTAACCACACTGTGTAACTGCACTGTGTAACCGCACTGTGTAACCGCGCTGTGTAACCATGCTGTGTAACCGTGCTGTGTAACCGCACTGTGTAACCGCACTGTGTAACAGTGCTGTGTAACCTCACGGTTTAACCGCACTGTGTGACTGCGCTGTGTAACCGCACTGTGTAACCACACTGTGTTACTGCGCTGTGTAACCACGCTGTGTAACCGCACTGTATAACCGCACTGTGTAACCGCGCTGTGTAACCTCACGGTTTAACCGCACCGTGTAACCACACTTTGTAACCGCGCTGTGTAACCGCACTGTGTAACCACACTGTGTAACCACGCTGTGTTACTGCACTGTGTAACCACACTGTGTTACTGCACTGTGTAACCTCACTGTGTAACCACGCTGTGTAACCGCGCTGTGTAACCGCACTGTGTAACCGCGCAGTGACGCCGCTCTGTGTAACTGCGCTGTGTAAACTCACTGTGTAACCGCACTGTGTGACAGTGCTGTGTAACCGCACTGTGTAAGCTCACTGTGTAACTGCGCTGTGTAAACTCACTGTGTAACCGCACTGTGTAACTGCGCTGTGTAACCGCACTGTGTAACCACACTGTGTAACTGCACTGTGTAACCACAATGTGTTACTGCGCTGTGTAACCACACTGTGTAACCGCGCTGTGTAACCGCACCGTGTAACCACACTGTGTAACCACGCTGTGTAACCACAATGTGTTACTGCCCTGTGTAACCACACTGTGTAACCACACTGTGTAACCGCACTGTGTAACCACACTGTGTAACCATGCTGTGTAACCACGCTGTGTAACCGCGCTGTGTAACCACGCTGTGTAACCGCGCTGTGTAACCGCGCTGTGTAACCGCAGTGTGTTACTGTGCTGTGTAACAGCACTGTGTAACCGCGCTGTGTAACCGCACTGTGTAAAGTCACTGTGTAACCGCAATGTGTAACCGCACTGTGTAACCACACTGTGTAACCGCACTGTGTAACCACACTGTGTAACCACGCTGTGTAACCACACTGTGTAAGCACACTCTGTAAACGCGCTGTATAACCACACTGTGTAACCGCACTGTGTAACCACACTGTGTAACCACGCTGTGTAACCACAATGTGTTACTGCGCTGTGTAACCACACTGTGTAACCACACTGTGTAACCGCACTGTGTAACCACACTGTGTAACCACGCTGTGTAACCACGCTGTGTAACCACACTGTGTAAGCACACTGTGTAACCGCGCTGTATAACCACACTGTGTAACCGCACTGTGTAACTGCACTGTGTAACCACACTGTGTAACCATGCTGTGTAACAACACTGTGTAAGCACACTGTGTAACCGCACTGTGTAACCGCAATGTGTAACCACACTGTCTAACCGCTCTGTGACGCCGCACTGTGTAACCACACTGTGTAACTGCACTGTGTAACTGCACTGTGTAACCGCGCTGTGAAACCGCGCTGCGTAACCATGCTGAGTAACCATGCTGTGTAACTGCGCTGTGTAACCTCACGGTGTAACCGCACATGTGTGACTGCGCTGTGTAACCGCACTGTGTAACCACACTGTGTTACTGCGCAGTGTAACCGCGCTGTGTAACCACACTGTGTAACTGCGCTGTGTAACCGCGCTGTGTAACCGCACTGTGTTACTGCGCTGTGTAACCGCGCTGTGTAACCGCACTGTGTAACCGTGCTGCGTAACCGCACCGTGTAACCACACTGTGTAACTGCGCTGTGTAACTGTGCTGTGTAACCGCGCTGTGTAACTGCACTGTGTAACTGCACTGTGTAACCACACTGTGTAACCGCGCTGTGTAACCGTGCTGTGCAACCATACTGTGTAACTGCAGTGTGTAACTGCACTGTGTAACCGCGCTGTGTAACCGTGCTGTGTAACCACGCAGTGACACAGCTCTGTGTAACCGCGCTGTGTGACCACGCAGTGACACAGCTCTGTGTAACGATGCAGTGTTAGTGCGCTGTGTAACCGCGCTGTGTAACCACACTGTCTAACCGCGTTGTGTAACCGCACCGTGTAACCACAATGTGTAACCGCGCTGTGTAACCGCACTGTGTAATCGCACTGTGACGACGCTCTGTGTAACCGCGCTGTGTAAACGCTCTAAGACTCTGCACTGTGTAACCGAACTGTGTAACCGTGCTGTGTAATCACACTGTGTAACCGCACTGTGTAACTTCACTGTGTAACCGCGCTGTGTAACCTCACTGTGTAACTATGTTGTGTAACCGTGCTGTGTAACCATACTGAGTAACCGCACTGTGTAACCGCGCTGTGTAACCGCACTGTGTAACCACGCAGTGACGCTGCTCTGTGTAACCGTGCTGTGTAAACGCACTGTGTGACTGCACTGTGTAACCACACTGTGTTACTGTGCGGTGTAACCATGCTGTGTAACCATACTGTGTAACATCATTGTGTAACCGCGCTGTGTAAGCGCGATGTGTAACTGCGCCGTGTAACCATGCTGTGTAACCGCGCTGTGTAACCGCGCAGTGACGCCGCTCTGTGTAACTGTGCTGTGTAACCTCACGGTGTAACCGCACATGTGTGACTGCGCTGTGTAACCGCACTGTGTAACCACACTGTGTTACTGCGCAGTGTAACCGCGCTGTGTAACCACACTGTGTAACTGCGCTGTGTAACCGCGCTGTGAAACCGCGCTGCGTAACCATGCTGAGTAACCATGCTGTGTAACTGCGCTGTGTAACCTCACGGTGTAACCGCACATGTGTGACTGCGCTGTGTAACCGCACTGTGTAACCACACTGTGTTACTGCGCAGTGTAACCGCGCTGTGTAACCACACTGTGTAACTGCGCTGTGTAACCGCGCTGTGTAACCGCACTGTGTTACTGCGCTGTGTAACCGCGCTGTGTAACCGCACTGTGTAACCGTGCTGCGTAACCGCACCGTGTAACCACACTGTGTAACTGCGCTGTGTAACTGTGCTGTGTAACCGCGCTGTGTAACTGCACTGTGTAACTGCACTGTGTAACCACACTGTGTAACCGCGCTGTGTAACCGTGCTGTGCAACCATACTGTGTAACTGCAGTGTGTAACTGCACTGTGTAACCGCGCTGTGTAACCGTGCTGTGTAACCACGCAGTGACACAGCTCTGTGTAACCGCGCTGTGTGACCACGCAGTGACACAGCTCTGTGTAACGATGCAGTGTTAGTGCGCTGTGTAACCGCGCTGTGTAACCACACTGTCTAACCGCGTTGTGTAACCGCACCGTGTAACCACAATGTGTAACCGCGCTGTGTAACCGCACTGTGTAATCGCACTGTGACGACGCTCTGTGTAACCGCGCTGTGTAAACGCTCTAAGACTCTGCACTGTGTAACCGAACTGTGTAACCGTGCTGTGTAATCACACTGTGTAACCGCACTGTGTAACTTCACTGTGTAACCGCGCTGTGTAACCTCACTGTGTAACTATGTTGTGTAACCGTGCTGTGTAACCATACTGAGTAACCGCACTGTGTAACCGCGCTGTGTAACCGCACTGTGTAACCACGCAGTGACGCTGCTCTGTGTAACCGTGCTGTGTAAACGCACTGTGTGACTGCACTGTGTAACCACACTGTGTTACTGTGCGGTGTAACCATGCTGTGTAACCATACTGTGTAACATCATTGTGTAACCGCGCTGTGTAAGCGCGATGTGTAACTGCGCCGTATAACCATGCTGTGTAACCGCGCTGTGTAACCGCGCAGTGACGCCGCTCTGTGTAACTGTGCTGTGTAACCTCACCGTGTAACCGCACTGTGTGACTGCACTGTGTAACCGCACTGTGTAACCACACTGTGTTACTGTGCGATGTAACCGTGCTGTGTAACCATACTGTGTAACATCACTGTGTAACCACGCTGTGTAAGCGCGATGTGTAACCGCACTGTGTAACCACACTGTGTAACCACACTGTGTAACCGCGGTGTGTAACCACACTGTGTGACCGAACTGTGTAACCGCACTGTATAACCACACTGTGTGACTGAACTGTGTAACTGCACGGTGTAGCCGCAATGTGTAAATGCACTGTGTAACCACGCTGTGTAACCGCACTCTCTTACTGCTCTGTGACGCCGCACTGTTTAACCGCACTGTGTAACCACAATGTGTAACCACACAGTGTAACCACACTGTGTAACTGCTGTGCCGGGACACCACTCTGTGTAACTGCACTGTGTAACCGCGCTGTGCAACCGCGCTGCGTAACCGCGCAGTGACGCTACTCTGTGTAACCGCACTGTGTAGCTGCGCTGTGTAACCGCGCTGTGCCGCCACACTGTGTAAGCGCACTGTGTAACCACGCTATGTAACCGCACTGTGTAACCGCACTGTGTAACTGCACTGTATAACCGCACTGTGTAACCTCAATGTGTAACCACACTGTCTAGCCGCTCTGTGACGCCGCACTGTGTAACCACACTGTGTAACTGCACTGTGTAACCGCACTGTGTAACCGCGCTGTGTAACCATGCTGTGTAACCGTGCTGTGTAACCGCACTGTGTAACCGCACTGTGTAACAGTGCTGTGTAACCTCACGGTTTAACCGCACTGTGTGACTGCGCTGTGTAACCGCACTGTGTAACCACACTGTGTTACTGCGCTGTGTAACCACGCTGTGTAACCGCACTGTATAACCGCACTGTGTAACCGCGCTGTGTAACCTCACGGTTTAACCGCACCGTGTAACCACACTTTGTAACCGCGCTGTGTAACCGCACTGTGTAACCACACTGTGTAACCACGCTGTGTTACTGCACTGTGTAACCACACTGTGTTACTGCACTGTGTAACCTCACTGTGTAACCACGCTGTGTAACCGCGCTGTGTAACCGCACTGTGTAACCGCGCAGTGACGCCGCTCTGTGTAACTGCGCTGTGTAAACTCACTGTGTAACCGCACTGTGTGACAGTGCTGTGTAACCGCACTGTGTAAGCTCACTGTGTAACTGCGCTGTGTAAACTCACTGTGTAACCGCACTGTGTAACTGCGCTGTGTAACCGCACTGTGTAACCACACTGTGTAACTGCACTGTGTAACCACAATGTGTTACTGCGCTGTGTAACCACACTGTGTAACCGCGCTGTGTAACCGCACCGTGTAACCACACTGTGTAACCACGCTGTGTAACCACAATGTGTTACTGCCCTGTGTAACCACACTGTGTAACCACACTGTGTAACCGCACTGTGTAACCACACTGTGTAACCATGCTGTGTAACCACGCTGTGTAACCACGCTGTGTAACCACGCTGTGTAACCGCGCTGTGTAACCGCGCTGTGTAACCGCAGTGTGTTACTGTGCTGTGTAACAGCACTGTGTAACCGCGCTGTGTAACCGCACTGTGTAAAGTCACTGTGTAACCGCAATGTGTAACCGCACTGTGTAACCACACTGTGTAACCGCACTGTGTAACCACACTGTGTAACCACGCTGTGTAACCACACTGTGTAAGCACACTCTGTAAACGCGCTGTATAACCACACTGTGTAACCGCACTGTGTAACCACACTGTGTAACCACGCTGTGTAACCACAATGTGTTACTGCGCTGTGTAACCACACTGTGTAACCACTCTGTGTAACCGCACTGTGTAACCACACTGTGTAACCACGCTGTGTAACCACGCTGTGTAACCACACTGTGTAAGCACACTGTGTAACCGCGCTGTATAACCACACTGTGTAACCGCACTGTGTAACTGCACTGTGTAACCACACTGTGTAACCATGCTGTGTAACAACACTGTGTAAGCACACTGTGTAACCGCACTGTGTAACCGCAATGTGTAACCACACTGTCTAACCGCTCTGTGACGCCGCACTGTGTAACCACACTGTGTAACTGCACTGTGTAACTGCACTGTGTAACCGCGCTGTGAAACCGCGCTGCGTAACCATGCTGAGTAACCATGCTGTGTAACTGCGCTGTGTAACCTCACGGTGTAACCGCACATGTGTGACTGCGCTGTGTAACCGCACTGTGTAACCACACTGTGTTACTGCGCAGTGTAACCGCGCTGTGTAACCACACTGTGTAACTGCGCTGTGTAACCGCGCTGTGTAACCGCACTGTGTTACTGCGCTGTGTAACCGCGCTGTGTAACCGCACTGTGTAACCGTGCTGCGTAACCGCACCGTGTAACCACACTGTGTAACTGCGCTGTGTAACTGTGCTGTGTAACCGCGCTGTGTAACTGCACTGTGTAACTGCACTGTGTAACCACACTGTGTAACCGCGCTGTGTAACCGTGCTGTGCAACCATACTGTGTAACTGCAGTGTGTAACTGCACTGTGTAACCGCGCTGTGTAACCGTGCTGTGTAACCACGCAGTGACACAGCTCTGTGTAACCGCGCTGTGTGACCACGCAGTGACACAGCTCTGTGTAACGATGCAGTGTTAGTGCGCTGTGTAACCGCGCTGTGTAACCACACTGTCTAACCGCGTTGTGTAACCGCACCGTGTAACCACAATGTGTAACCGCGCTGTGTAACCGCACTGTGTAATCGCACTGTGACGACGCTCTGTGTAACCGCGCTGTGTAAACGCTCTAAGACTCTGCACTGTGTAACCGAACTGTGTAACCGTGCTGTGTAATCACACTGTGTAACCGCACTGTGTAACTTCACTGTGTAACCGCGCTGTGTAACCTCACTGTGTAACTACGTTGTGTAACCGTGCTGTGTAACCATACTGAGTAACCGCACTGTGTAACCGCGCTGTGTAACCGCACTGTGTAACCACGCAGTGACGCTGCTCTGTGTAACCGTGCTGTGTAAACGCACTGTGTGACTGCACTGTGTAACCACACTGTGTTACTGTGCGGTGTAACCATGCTGTGTAACCATACTGTGTAACATCATTGTGTAACCGCGCTGTGTAAGCGCGATGTGTAACTGCGCCGTGTAACCATGCTGTGTAACCGCGCTGTGTAACCGCGCAGTGACGCCGCTCTGTGTAACTGTGCTGTGTAACCTCACGGTGTAACCGCACATGTGTGACTGCGCTGTGTAACCGCACTGTGTAACCACACTGTGTTACTGCGCAGTGTAACCGCGCTGTGTAACCACACTGTGTAACTGCGCTGTGTAACCGCGCTGTGAAACCGCGCTGCGTAACCATGCTGAGTAACCATGCTGTGTAACTGCGCTGTGTAACCTCACGGTGTAACCGCACATGTGTGACTGCGCTGTGTAACCGCACTGTGTAACCACACTGTGTTACTGCGCAGTGTAACCGCGCTGTGTAACCACACTGTGTAACTGCGCTGTGTAACCGCGCTGTGTAACCGCACTGTGTTACTGCGCTGTGTAACCGCGCTGTGTAACCGCACTGTGTAACCGTGCTGCGTAACCGCACCGTGTAACCACACTGTGTAACTGCGCTGTGTAACTGTGCTGTGTAACCGCGCTGTGTAACTGCACTGTGTAACTGCACTGTGTAACCACACTGTGTAACCGCGCTGTGTAACCGTGCTGTGCAACCATACTGTGTAACTGCAGTGTGTAACTGCACTGTGTAACCGCGCTGTGTAACCGTGCTGTGTAACCACGCAGTGACACAGCTCTGTGTAACCGCGCTGTGTGACCACGCAGTGACACAGCTCTGTGTAACGATGCAGTGTTAGTGCGCTGTGTAACCGCGCTGTGTAACCACACTGTCTAACCGCGTTGTGTAACCGCACCGTGTAACCACAATGTGTAACCGCGCTGTGTAACCGCACTGTGTAATCGCACTGTGACGACGCTCTGTGTAACCGCGCTGTGTAAACGCTCTAAGACTCTGCACTGTGTAACCGAACTGTGTAACCGTGCTGTGTAATCACACTGTGTAACCGCACTGTGTAACTTCACTGTGTAACCGCGCTGTGTAACCTCACTGTGTAACTATGTTGTGTAACCGTGCTGTGTAACCATACTGAGTAACCGCACTGTGTAACCGCGCTGTGTAACCGCACTGTGTAACCACGCAGTGACGCTGCTCTGTGTAACCGTGCTGTGTAAACGCACTGTGTGACTGCACTGTGTAACCACACTGTGTTACTGTGCGGTGTAACCATGCTGTGTAACCATACTGTGTAACATCATTGTGTAACCGCGCTGTGTAAGCGCGATGTGTAACTGCGCCGTATAACCATGCTGTGTAACCGCGCTGTGTAACCGCGCAGTGACGCCGCTCTGTGTAACTGTGCTGTGTAACCTCACCGTGTAACCGCACTGTGTGACTGCACTGTGTAACCGCACTGTGTAACCACACTGTGTTACTGTGCGATGTAACCGTGCTGTGTAACCATACTGTGTAACATCACTGTGTAACCACGCTGTGTAAGCGCGATGTGTAACCGCACTGTGTAACCACACTGTGTAACCACACTGTGTAACCGCGGTGTGTAACCACACTGTGTGACCGAACTGTGTAACCGCACTGTATAACCACACTGTGTGACTGAACTGTGTAACTGCACGGTGTAGCCGCAATGTGTAAATGCACTGTGTAACCACGCTGTGTAACCGCACTCTCTTACTGCTCTGTGACGCCGCACTGTTTAACCGCACTGTGTAACCACAATGTGTAACCACACAGTGTAACCACACTGTGTAACTGCTGTGCCGGGACACCACTCTGTGTAACTGCACTGTGTAACCGCGCTGTGCAACCGCGCTGCGTAACCGCGCAGTGACGCTACTCTGTGTAACCGCACTGTGTAGCTGCGCTGTGTAACCGCGCTGTGCCGCCACACTGTGTAAGCGCACTGTGTAACCACGCTATGTAACCGCACTGTGTAACCGCACTGTGTAACTGCACTGTATAACCGCACTGTGTAACCTCAATGTGTAACCACACTGTCTAGCCGCTCTGTGACGCCGCACTGTGTAACCACACTGTGTAACTGCACTGTGTAACCGCACTGTGTAACCGCGCTGTGTAACCATGCTGTGTAACCGTGCTGTGTAACCGCACTGTGTAACCGCACTGTGTAACAGTGCTGTGTAACCTCACGGTTTAACCGCACTGTGTGACTGCGCTGTGTAACCGCACTGTGTAACCACACTGTGTTACTGCGCTGTGTAACCACGCTGTGTAACCGCACTGTATAACCGCACTGTGTAACCGCGCTGTGTAACCTCACGGTTTAACCGCACCGTGTAACCACACTTTGTAACCGCGCTGTGTAACCGCACTGTGTAACCACACTGTGTAACCACGCTGTGTTACTGCACTGTGTAACCACACTGTGTTACTGCACTGTGTAACCTCACTGTGTAACCACGCTGTGTAACCGCGCTGTGTAACCGCACTGTGTAACCGCGCAGTGACGCCGCTCTGTGTAACTGCGCTGTGTAAACTCACTGTGTAACCGCACTGTGTGACAGTGCTGTGTAACCGCACTGTGTAACCGCACTGTGTAAAGTCACTGTGTAACCGCAATGTGTAACCGCACTGTGTAACCACACTGTGTAACCGCACTGTGTAACCACACTGTGTAACCACGCTGTGTAACCACACTGTGTAAGCACACTCTGTAAACGCGCTGTATAACCACACTGTGTAACCGCACTGTGTAACCACACTGTGTAACCACGCTGTGTAACCACAATGTGTTACTGCGCTGTGTAACCACACTGTGTAACCACACTGTGTAACCGCACTGTGTAACCACACTGTGTAACCACGCTGTGTAACCACGCTGTGTAACCACACTGTGTAAGCACACTGTGTAACCGCGCTGTATAACCACACTGTGTAACCGCACTGTGTAACTGCACTGTGTAACCACACTGTGTAACCATGCTGTGTAACAACACTGTGTAAGCACACTGTGTAACCGCACTGTGTAACCGCAATGTGTAACCACACTGTCTAACCGCTCTGTGACGCCGCACTGTGTAACCACACTGTGTAACTGCACTGTGTAACTGCACTGTGTAACCGCGCTGTGAAACCGCGCTGCGTAACCATGCTGAGTAACCATGCTGTGTAACTGCGCTGTGTAACCTCACGGTGTAACCGCACATGTGTGACTGCGCTGTGTAACCGCACTGTGTAACCACACTGTGTTACTGCGCAGTGTAACCGCGCTGTGTAACCACACTGTGTAACTGCGCTGTGTAACCGCGCTGTGTAACCGCACTGTGTTACTGCGCTGTGTAACCGCGCTGTGTAACCGCACTGTGTAACCGTGCTGCGTAACCGCACCGTGTAACCACACTGTGTAACTGCGCTGTGTAACTGTGCTGTGTAACCGCGCTGTGTAACTGCACTGTGTAACTGCACTGTGTAACCACACTGTGTAACCGCGCTGTGTAACCGTGCTGTGCAACCATACTGTGTAACTGCAGTGTGTAACTGCACTGTGTAACCGCGCTGTGTAACCGTGCTGTGTAACCACGCAGTGACACAGCTCTGTGTAACCGCGCTGTGTGACCACGCAGTGACACAGCTCTGTGTAACGATGCAGTGTTAGTGCGCTGTGTAACCGCGCTGTGTAACCACACTGTCTAACCGCGTTGTGTAACCGCACCGTGTAACCACAATGTGTAACCGCGCTGTGTAACCGCACTGTGTAATCGCACTGTGACGACGCTCTGTGTAACCGCGCTGTGTAACCGCTCTAAGACTCTGCACTGTGTAACCGAACTGTGTAACCGTGCTGTGTAATCACACTGTGTAACCGCACTGTGTAACTTCACTGTGTAACCGCGCTGTGTAACCTCACTGTGTAACTATGTTGTGTAACCGTGCTGTGTAACCATACTGAGTAACCGCACTGTGTAACCGCGCTGTGTAACCGCACTGTGTAACCACGCAGTGACGCTGCTCTGTGTAACCGTGCTGTGTAAACGCACTGTGTGACTGCACTGTGTAACCACACTGTGTTACTGTGCGGTGTAACCATGCTGTGTAACCATACTGTGTAACATCATTGTGTAACCGCGCTGTGTAAGCGCGATGTGTAACTGCGCCGTGTAACCATGCTGTGTAACCGCGCTGTGTAACTGCGCAGTGACGCCGCTCTGTGTAACTGTGCTGTGTAACCTCACGGTGTAACCGCACATGTGTGACTGCGCTGTGTAACCGCACTGTGTAACCACACTGTGTTACTGCGCAGTGTAACCGCGCTGTGTAACCACACTGTGTAACTGCGCTGTGTAACCGCGCTGTGAAACCGCGCTGCGTAACCATGCTGAGTAACCATGCTGTGTAACTGCGCTGTGTAACCTCACGGTGTAACCGCACATGTGTGACTGCGCTGTGTAACCGCACTGTGTAACCACACTGTGTTACTGCGCAGTGTAACCGCGCTGTGTAACCACACTGTGTAACTGCGCTGTGTAACCGCGCTGTGTAACCGCACTGTGTTACTGCGCTGTGTAACCGCGCTGTGTAACCGCACTGTGTAACCGTGCTGCGTAACCGCACCGTGTAACCACACTGCGTAACTGCGCTGTGTAACTGTGCTGTGTAACCGCGCTGTGTAACTGCACTGTGTAACTGCACTGTGTAACCACACTGTGTAACCGCGCTGTGTAACCGTGCTGTGCAACCATACTGTGTAACTGCAGTGTGTAACTGCACTGTGTAACCGCGCTGTGTAACCGTGCTGTGTAACCACGCAGTGACACAGCTCTGTGTAACCGCGCTGTGTGACCACGCAGTGACACAGCTCTGTGTAACGATGCAGTGTTAGTGCGCTGTGTAACCGCGCTGTGTAACCACACTGTCTAACCGCGTTGTGTAACCGCACCGTGTAACCACAATGTGTAACCGCGCTGTGTAACCGCACTGTGTAATCGCACTGTGACGACGCTCTGTGTAACCGCGCTGTGTAAACGCTCTAAGACTCTGCACTGTGTAACCGAACTGTGTAACCGTGCTGTGTAATCACACTGTGTAACCGCACTGTGTAACTTCACTGTGTAACCGCGCTGTGTAACCTCACTGTGTAACTATGTTGTGTAACCGTGCTGTGTAACCATACTGAGTAACCGCACTGTGTAACCGCGCTGTGTAACCGCACTGTGTAACCACGCAGTGACGCTGCTCTGTGTAACCGTGCTGTGTAAACGCACTGTGTGACTGCACTGTGTAACCACACTGTGTTACTGTGCGGTGTAACCATGCTGTGTAACCATACTGTGTAACATCATTGTGTAACCGCGCTGTGTAAGCGCGATGTGTAACTGCGCCGTGTAACCATGCTGTGTAACCGCGCTGTGTAACCGCGCAGTGACGCCGCTCTGTGTAACTGTGCTGTGTAACCTCACCGTGTAACCGCACTGTGTGACTGCACTGTGTAACCGCACTGTGTAACCACACTGTGTTACTGTGCGATGTAACCGTGCTGTGTAACCATACTGTGTAACATCACTGTGTAACCACGCTGTGTAAGCGCGATGTGTAACCGCACTGTGTAATCATGCTGTGTAACTGCACTGTGTAACCGCGCAGTGACGCCGCTCTGTGTAACTGTGCTGTGTAACCTCACCGTGTAACCGCACTGTGTGACTGCGCTGTGTAACCGCACTGTGTAACCACACTGTGTTACTGCGCTGTGTAACCGCACTGTTACTGCGCTGTGTAACCATACTGTGTAACCGCGCTGTGTAACCACACTGTGTAACCGCGCTGTGTAACCGCGCTGAGTTACCACACTGTGTTACTGCACGTTGTAACAGCGCTGTGTAACGGCACTTTGTTACTGCGCTGTGTAACATTGCTGTGTAACCGTGCTGTGTAACCGCGCTGTGTAACCATATTGTGTAACTGCACTGTGTAACCGCGCTGTGTAACGGCACTTTGTTACGGCACTGTGTAACCGCACTGTGTAACCACGCTGTGTAACCACACTGTGTAACCGCACTGTGTAACCGTGCTGTGTAACCGCGCTGTGTAACCACGCTGTGTAACCGCACTGTGTAACTGCACTGTGTAACCACACTGTGTAACCGTGCTGTGTAACCGCACTGTGTAAGCACGCTGTGTAACCACACTGTGTAACCACACTGTGTAACCACACTGTGTAACCGTGCTCTGTAACCGCACTGTGTAACCACACTGTTTAACCGCACTGTGTAACCACAATGTGTAACCGCATTGTGTAACTGCGCTGTGTAACCGCACTGTGTAACCGCACTCTGTAACCACAATGTGTAACCGCACTGTGTAACCGCACTATGTAACCGTGCTGTGTAACCACAATGTGTAACCGCACTGTGTAACCGCGCTGTGTAACGGCACTGTGTAACCGCACTGTGTAACCACACTGTATAATCACACTGTGTAACTGCGCTGTGTAACCGCACTGTATAACCACACTGTGTAACCGCACTGTGTCACCGCGTTGTGTAACCACACTGTGTAACCACACCTTGTAACCACACTGTGTAACTGCACTGTGTAACTGCGCTGTATAACCACACTGTGTAACCACACTGTGTAACCGCATTGTGTAACCACACTGTGTAACCACACTGTGTAACCACACTGTGTAACTGCACTATGTAACCGTGCTGTGTAACCACAATGTGTAAATGCACTGTGTAACCGCACTGTGTAACCGCACTATGTAAACGTGCTGTGTAACCACAATGTGTAACCACACTGTGTAACCGCGCTGTGTAACCGCACTGTGTAACCGCACTGTGTCACCGCGTTGTGTAACCACACTGTGTAACCACAGCTTGTAACCACACTGTGTAACTGCGCTGTGTAACTGTGCTGTGTAACCGCGCTGTGTAACTGCACTGTGTAACTGCACTGTGTAACCACACTGTGTAACCGCGCTGTGTAACCGTGCTGTGTAACCATACTGTGTAACTGCAGTGTGTAACCGCACTGTGTAACCGCGCTGTGTAACCATGCTGTATAACCACGCAGTGACACAGCTCTGTGTAACCGCGCTGTGTGACCACGCAGTGACACAGCTCTGTGTAACGATGCAGTGTTAGCGCGCTGTGTAACCGCGCTGTGTAACCACACTGTCTAACCGCGTTGTGTAACCGCACCGTGTAACCACAATGTGTAACCGCGCTGTGTAACTGCACTGTGTAATCGCACTGTGACGACGCTCTGTGTAACCGCGCTGTGTAAACGCTCTAAGGCTCTGCACTGTGTAACCGAACTGTGTAACCGTGCTGTGTAATCACACTGTGTAACCGCACTGTGTAACTTCACTGTGTAACCGCGCTGTGTAACCTCACTGTGTAACTATGTTGTGTAACCGTGCTGTGTAACCATACTGAGTAACCGCACTGTGTAACCGCGCTGTGTAACCGCACTGTGTAACCGCGCAGTGACGCTGCTCTGTGTAACCGTGCTGTGTAACCGCACTGTGTGACTGCACTGTGTAACCACACTGTGTAACCACACTGTGTTACTGTGCGGTGTAACCATGCTGTGTAACCATACTGTGTAACATCACTGTGTAACCGCGCTGTGTAAGCACGATGTGTAACTGCGCCGTGTAACCATGCTGTGTAACCGCGCTGTGTAACCGCGCAGTGACGCCGCTCTGTGTAACTGTGCTGTGTAACCTCACCGTGTAACCGCACTGTGTGACTGCACTGTGTAACCGCACTGTGTAACCACACTGTGTTACTGTGCGGTGTAACCGTGGTGTGTAACCATACTGTGTAACATCACTGTGTAACCGCGCTGTGTAAGCGCGATGTGTAACCGCGCTGTGTAACCATGCTGTGTAACTGCACTGTGTAACCGCGCAGTGACGCCGCTCTGTGTAACTGTGCTGTGTAACCTCACCATGTAACCGCACTGTGTGACTGCGCTGTGTAACCGCACTGTGTAACCACACTGTGTTAATGCGCTGTGTAACCGCACTTTGTTACTGCGCTGTGTAACCACACTGTGTAACCGCGCTGTGTAACCACACTGTGTAACCGCGCTGTGTAACCGCGCTGAGTTACCACACTGTGTTACTGCACGTTGTAACAGCGCTGTGTAACGTCACTTTGTTACTGCGCTGTGTAACATTGCTGTGTAACCGTGCTGTGTAACCGCGCTGTGTAACCATATTGTGTAACTGCACTGTGTAACCGCGCTGTGTAACGGCACTTTGTTACGGCACTGTGTAACCGCACTGTGTAACCACGCTGTGTAACCACACTGTGTAACCGCACTGTGTAACCGTGCTGTGTAACCGCGCTGTGTAACCACGCTGTGTAACCGCACTGTGTAACTGCACTGTGTAACCACACTGTGTAACCGTGCTGTGTAACCGCACTGTGTAAGCACGCTGTGTAACCACACTGTGTAACCACACTGTGTAACCACACTGTGTAACCGTGCTCTGTAACCGCACTGTGTAACCACACTGTTTAACCGCACTGTGTAACCACAATGTGTAACCGCATTGTGTAACTGCGCTGTGTAACCGCACTGTGTAACCGCACTCTGTAACCACAATGTGTAACCGCACTGTGTAACCGCACTATGTAACCGTGCTGTGTAACCACAATGTGTAACTGCGCTGTGTAACCGCGCTGTGTAACCGTGCTGTGTAACGGCACTGTGTAACTGCACTGTGTAACCACACTGTATAATCACACTGTGTAACTGCGCTGTGTAACCGCACTGTATAACCACACTGTGTAACCGCACTGTGTCACCGCGTTGTGTAACCACACTGTGTAACCACACCTTGTAACCACACTGTGTAACTGCACTGTGTAACTGCGCTGTATAACCACACTGTGTAACCACACTGTGTAACCGCATTGTGTAACCACACTGTGTAACCACACTGTGTAACCACACTGTGTAACCGTGCTGTGTAACCGCACTGTGTAACCACACTGTGTAGGCGCACTGTGTGACCGCACTGTGTAACCACACTGTGTAACCGCGCTGTGTAACCACACTGTGTAACCGCACTGTGTAACCGCACTATGTAACCGTGCTGTGTAACCACAATGTGTAAACGCACTGTGTAACCGCACTGTGTAACCGCACTATGTAAACGTGCTGTGTAACCACAATGTGTAACCACACTGTGTAACCGCGCTGTGTAACCGCACTGTGTAACCGCACTGTGTAACCGCACTGTGTCACCGCGTTGTGTAACCACACTGTGTAACCACACCTTGTAACCACACTGTGTAACTGCACTGTGTAACTGCGCTGTATAACCACACTGTGTAACCACACTGTGTAACCGCGTTGTGTAACCACACTGTGTAACCACACTGTGTAACCACACTGTGTAACCGTGCTGTGTAACTGCACTGTGTAACCACACTGTGTAGGCGCACTGTGTGACCGCACTGTGTAACCACACTGTGTAACCGCGCTGTGTAACCACACTGTGTAACCGCACTGTGTAACCACACTGGGTAACCGCGCTGTGTAACCGCGTTGTGTAACCACACTATGTAATCGCACAGTGTAACCACTCTATGTAACCGCACTGTGTAACCATACTGTGTAACCTCGCTGTGTAACCACGCTGTGTAACCACACTGTGTAACCGCACTCTGTAACCATGCTGTGTAACTGCACTGTGTAATAACTTGTGTAACCGCACTCTGTGACCGCGCTGTGTAACCGCACTGTGTAATAACTTGTGTAACCACACTGTGTAACCGCACTGTGTAACCGCACTGTGTAACTGAACTGTATAACCGCACTGTGTAACCGCACTGTGTAACCGTGCTGTGTAACCACACTGTGTAACCACACTGTGTAACCGCACTATGTAACCGCGTTGTGTAACCGCACTGTGTAACGACACTGTGTAACCACACTGTGTAACCGCGCTGTGTAACCACACTGTGTGACCGAACTGTGTAACCGCACTGTGTAACCACACTGTGTAACCACACTGTGTAACCGCGGTGTGTAACCACACTGTGTGACCGAACTGTGTAACCGCACTGTGTAACCACACTGTGTGACCGAACTGTGTAACTGCACTGTGTAGCCACAATGTGTAAATGCACTGTGCAACCACGCTGTGTAACCGCACTCTCTTGCTGCTCTGTGACGCCGCACTGTTTAACCGCACTGTGTAACTGCACTGTGTAACCGCGCTGTGTAACCGCACTGTGTAACCGCACTGTGTAACCACACTGTGTAATCACACTGTGTAACTGCGCTGTGTAACCGCACTGTATAACCACACTGTGTAACCGCACTGTGTCACCGCGTTGTGTAACCACACCTTGTAACCACACTGTGTAACTGCACTGTGTAACTGCGCTGTATAACCACACTGTGTAACCACACTGTGTAACCGCAATGTGTAACCACACAGTGTAACCACACTGTATAACCGCGCCGGGACACCACTCTGTGTAACTGCACTGTGTAACCGCGCTGTGTAAGCGCACTGTGTAACCGCACTGTGTAACCACACTGTGTAATCACACTGTGTAACTGCGCTGTGTAACCGCACTGTATAACCACACTGTGTAACCGCACTGTCTCACCGCGTTGTGTAACCACACTGTGTAACTACACCTTGTAACCACACTGTGTAACTGCACTGTGTAACTGCGCTGTATAACCACACTGTGTAACCACACTGTGTAACCGCGTTGTGTAACCACACTGTGTAACCACACTGTGTAACCGTGCTGTGTAACCACACTGTGTAACCACACTGTGTAGGCGCACTGTGTGACCACACTGTGTAACCACACTGTGTAACCGCGCTGTGTAACCACACTGTGTAACCGCACTGTGTAACCGCACTATGTAACCGTGCTGTGTAACCACAATGTGTAAATGCACTGTGTAACCGCACTGTGTAACCGCACTGTGTCACCGCGTTGTGTAACCACACTGTGTAACCACACCTTATAACCACACTGTGTAACTGCACTGTGTAACTGCGCTGTATAACCACACTGTGTAACCACACTGTGTAACCGCGTTGTGTAACCACACTGTGTAACCACACTGTGTAACCACACTGTGTAACCGTGCTGTGTAACCGCACTGTGTAACCACACAGTGTAACCACGCTGTGTAACCACACTGTGTAACCGCACTCTGTAACCACGCTGTGTAACCGCACTGTGTAATAACTTGTGTAACCGCACTCTGTGACCGCACTGTGTAACCGCACTGTGTAATAACTTGTGTAACCACACTGTGTAACCGCACTGTGTAACCGCGCTGTGTAACCGAACTGTATAACCACACTGTGTAACCGCACTATGTAACCGCGTTGTGTAACCGCACTGTGTAACGACACTGTGTAACCACACTGTGTAACCGCGCTGTGTAACCACACTGTGTGACCGAACTGTGTAACCGCACTGTGTAACCACACTGTGTAACCACACTGTGTAACCGCGGTGTGTAACCACACTGTGTGACCGAACTGTGTAACCGCACTGTGCAACCACACTGTGTGACCGAACTGTGTAACTGCACTGTGTAGCCACAATGTGTAAATGCACTGTGTAACCACGCTGTGTAACCGCACTCTCTTACTGCTCTGTGACGCCGCACTGTTTAACCGCAATGTGTAACAGCAATGTGTAACCACACAGTGTAACCACACTGTATAACCGCGCCGGGACACCACTCTGTGTAACTGCACTGTGTAACCGCGCTGTGTAACCGCGCTGTGTAACCACGCTGTGTAACCGCGCAGTGACGCTACTCTGTGTAACCGCACTGTGTAACTGCGCTGTGTAACCGCGCTGTGCCGCCACACTGTGTAAGCGCACTGTGTAACCACGCTATGTAACCGCACTGTGTAACCGCGCTGTGTAACTGCACTGTATAACCGCACTGTGTAACCTCAATGTGTAACCGCACTGTCTAACCGCTCTGTGACGCCGCACTGTGTAACCACACTGTGTAACTGCACTGTGTAACCGCACTGTGTAACCGCACTGTGTAACCGCGCTGTGTAACCTCACTGTGTAACCACACTGTGTTACTGCGCTGTGTAACCACGCTGTGTAACCGCACTGTGTAACCGCACTGTGTAACCGCGCTGTGTAACCTCACGGTTTAACCGCACTGTGTAACCACACTTTGTAACCGTGCTGTGTAACCGCACTGTGTAACCACACTGTGTAACCACGCTGTGTTACTGCACTGTGTAACCACACTGTGTTACTGCACTGTGTAACCTCACTGTGTAACCACGCTGTGTAACCGCGCTGTATAACCGCACTGTGTAACCACGCAGTGACGCCGCTCTGTGTAACTGCGCTGTGTAAACTCACTGTGTAACCGCACTGTGTGACAGTGCTGTGTAACCGCACTGTGTAAGCTCACTGTGTAACCGCGCTGCGTAAACTCACTGTGTAACCGCACTGCGTAACTGCGCTGTGTAACCGCACTGTGTAACCACACTGTGTAACTGCACTGTGTAACCACAATGTGTTACTGCGCTGTGTAACCACACTGTGTAACCGCGCTGTGTAACCGCACCGTGTAACCACACTGTGTAACCACGCTGTGTAACCACAATGTGTTACTGCGCTGTGTAACCACACTGTGTAACCACACTGTGTAACCACACTGTGTAACCACGCTGTGTAAACACACTGTGTAACCGCACTGTGTAACCGCAATGTGTAACCGCACTGTCTAACCGCTCTGTGACGCCGCACTGTGTAACCACACTGTGTAACTGCACTGTGTAACTGCATTGTGTAACCGCGCTGTGAAACCGCGCTGCGTAACCATGCTGAGTAACCATGCTGTGTAACTGCGCTGTGTAACCTCACGGTGTAACCGCACATGTGTGACTGCGCTGTGTAACCGCACTGTGTAACCACACTGTGTTTCTGCGCGGTGTAACCGCGCTGTGTAACCACACTGTGTTACTGCGCTGTGTAACCGCGCTGTGTAACCGCACAGTGTTACTGCGCTGTGTAACCGCGCTGTGTAACCGCACTGTGTAACCGTGCTGTGTAACTGCACCGTGTAACCACACTGTGTAACTGCGCTGTGTAACTGTGCTGTGTAACCGCACTGTGTAACCTCACTGTGTAACTGCACTGTGTAACCACACTGTGTAACCGCGCTGTGTAACCGTGCTGTGTAACCATACTGTGTAACTGCAGTGTGTAACCGCACTGTGTAACCACGCTGTGTAACCGCGCTGTGTAACCACGCAGTGACACAGCTCTGTGTAACCGCACTGTGTGACCACGCAGTGACACAGCTCTGTGTAACGATGCTGTGTTAGTGCGCTGTGTAACCGCGCTGTGTAACCACACTGTCTAACCGCGTTGTGTAACCGCACCATGTAACCACAATGTGTAACCGCGCTGTGTAACCACACTGTCTAACCGCGTTGTGTAACCGCACCGTGTAACCACAATGTGTAACCGCGCTGTGTAACCGCACTGTGTAACCGCACTGTGACGACGCTGTGTAACCGCGCTGTGTAAACGCTCTAAGACTCTGCACTGTGTAACCGAACTGTGTAACCGTGCAGTGTAATCACACTGTGTAACCGCACTGTGTAACTGCACTGTGTAACTGCACTGTATAGCCGCGCTGTGTAACCACACTGTGTAACCGCCCAGTGTAACCACACTGTGTAACCGCGCTGTGTAACCTCACTGTGTAACTATGTTGTGTAACCGTGCTGTGTAACCATACTGAGTAACCGCGCTGTGTAACCACGCAGTGACACAGCTCTGTGTAACCGCGCTGTGTGACCACGCAGTGACACAGCTCTGTGTAACAATGCTGTGTTAGCGCGCTGTGTAACCGCGCTGTGTAACCACACTGTCTAACCATGTTGTGTAACCGCACCGTGTAACCACAATGTGTAACCGCGCTGTGTAACCGCACTGTGTAATCGCATTGTGACGACGCTGTGTAACCGCGCTGTGTAAACGCTCTAAGACTCTGCACTGTGTAACCGAACTGTGTAACCGTGCTGTGTAATCACACTGTGTAACCGCACTGTGTAACTGCACTGTGTAACCGTACTGTATAGCTGCGCTGTGTAACCACACTGTGTAACCGCCCAGTGTAACCACACTGTGTAACCGCGCTGTTTAACCTCACTGTGTAACTATGTTGTGTAACCGTGCTGTGTAACCATACTGAGTAACCACACTGTGTAACCGCGCTGTGTAACCGCACTGTGTAACCACGCTGTGTAACCGCGCAGTGACGCTGCTCTGTGTAACCGTGCTGTGTAACCACACTGTGTAACCGCACTGTGTGACTGCACTGTGTAACCACACTGTGTTACTGTGCGGTGTAACCGCGCTGTGTAACCATACTGTGTAACATCACTGTGTAACCGCGCTGTGTAAGCGCGATGTGTAACCGCGCTGTGTAACCATGCTGTGTAACCGCGCTGCCTAACCGCGCAGTGACGCCGCTCTGTGTAACTGTGCTGTGTAACCTCACCGTGTAACCGCACTGTGTGACTGCACTGTGTAACCACACTGTGTAACCACACTGTGTTACTGTGCGGTGTAACCGTGCTGTGTAACCATACTGTGTAACATCACTGTGTAACCGCGCTGTGTAAGCGCGATGTGTAACCGCGCTGTGTAACCATGCTGTGTAACCGCGCTGTGTAACCGCGCAGTGACGCCGCTCTGTGTAACTGTGCTGTGTAACCTCACCGTGTAACCGCACTGTGTGACTGCACTGTGTAACCACACTGTGTAACCACACTGTGTTACTGTGCGGTGTAACCGTGCTGTGTAACCATACTGTGTAACATCACTGTGTAACCGCGCTGTGTAAGCGCGATGTGTAACCGCGCTGTGTAACCATGCTGTGTAACCGCGCTGTGTAACCGCGCAGTGACGCCGCTCTGTGTAACTGTGCTGTGTAACCTCACCGTGTAACCGCACTGTGTGACTGCGCTGTGTAACCGCACTGTGTAACCGCGCTGTGTAACCAGGCTGTGTATCCAGGCTGTGTAAACATGCTGTGTAAACGCACTGTGAAACCACGCTGTGTAACCGCGCTGTGTAACCACGCTGTGTAACTGCACTCTGTATCCGCACTGTGTAACCTCACTGTGTAACCACGTTGTGTATCCGCACTGTGTAACATCACTGTGTAACCGCGCTGTGTAAGCACGCTGTGTAACCATGCTGTGTAACCGCACTGTGTAACCGCGTTGTGTAACCGCGCAGTGATGCCGCTCTGTGTAACCGCACTGTGTAACTGCGCTGTGTAACCGCACTGTGTAACCACACTGTGTGACTGCGCGGTGTAACCGCGCTGTGTAACCGCACTTTGTTACTGCACTGTGTAACCACGCTGTGTAACCGCGCTGTGTAACCGCGCTGTGTAACCATACTGTGTAACTGCACTGTGTAATCGCGCTGTGTAACCGCACTGTGTAACCGCACTGTGTTACTGTGCTGTGTAACTGCGCTGTGTAACTGTGCTGTGTAACCGCACTGTGTAAGCGCACTGTGTGGCTGTGCTGTTTAACCGCACTGTGTAACCGTGCTGTGTAACAGCACTGTGTAACCCCACTGTGTAACCGCGCTGTGTAACCGCACTGTGTAACCGCGCTGTGTAACCACGCTGTGTAACCATGCTGTGTAACCGCGCTTTGTAACCGCACTGTGTAACTGCACCGTGTAACCACAATGTGTAACCGCCCTGTGTAACCGCACTGTGTAAACGCTCTAAGACGCTGCAATGTGTAACCGCACTGTGTAACCGTGCTGTGTAATGACACTGTGTAACCGCACTGTGTAACCGCACTGTCTAACCGCCCTGTGTAAAGTGCTGTGTAACCACACTGTGTAACCGCGCTGTGTAACCGCACTGTGTAACTGCGCTGTGTAACCGCGCTGTGTAACCATGCTGTGTAAACGCACTGTGTAACCACGCTGTGTAACCGCGCTGTGTAACCGTACTGTGTAACCGTGCTGTGTAAACGCGCTGAGTAACCACACTGTGTAACCGCGCTGTGTAACCACGCTGTGTAACCACGCTGTGTAAACACGCTGTGTAACCGCACTGTGTAACCATGCTGCGTAACCACACTGTGTAACCACGCTGTGTAACCACGCTGTGTAACCATGCTGTGTAAACGCACTGTGTAACCACGCAGTGACACAGCTCTGTGTAACGATGCTGTGTTACCATGCTGTGTAACCACGCTGTGTAACCGCACTGTGTAACCGCGCTGTGTAACCGCACCGTGTAACCACAATGTGTAATCGCGCTGTGCAACCGCACTGTGTAACCATCCTGTGTAACCGCACTGTGTAACCGCGCTGTGTAACCACACCGTGTAACCACAATGTGTAATCGTGCTGTGTAACCGCGCTGTGTAACCGCCCTGTGTAACCGTACTGTGTAACCGCACTGTGATGCAGCTCTGTGTAACCGCGCTGTGTAAACGCTCTAAGACGCTGCACTGTGTAACCGCACTGTGTAACCGTGCTGTGTAACCTTACTGTGTAATCGCACTGTGTGACTGCGCTGTGTAACCGCACTGTGTAACCGCGCTGTGTAACCAGGCTGTGTAACCAGGCTGTGTAAACATGCTGTGTAAACGCATTGTGAAACCATGCTGTGTAACCGCGCTGTCTAACCACGCAGTGACACAGCTCTGTGTAACGATGCTGTGTTACCGCGCTGTGTAACCGCGCTGTGTAACCACATTGTGTAACCATGTTGTGTAAACGCACTGTGTAACCACGCTGTGTAACCGCGCTGTGTAACCGCACTGTGTAACCGTGCTGTGTAAACGCGCTGATTAACCACACTGTGTAACCGTGCTGTGTAACCACGCTGTGTAACCACGCTGTGTAAACGCGCTGTGTAACCGCACTGTGTAACCATGCTGCGTAACCACACTGTGTAACCACGCTGTGTAACCACGCTGTGTAACCATGCTGTGTAAATGCACTGTGTAACCACGCAGTGACACAGCTCTGTGTAACGATGCTGTGTTACCATGCTGTGTAACCGCGCTGTGTAACCGCACTGTGTAAGCGCGCTGTGTAACCGCACCGTGTAACCACAATGTGTAATCGCGCTGTGTAACCGCACTGTGTAACCGTCCTGTGTAACCGCACTGTGTAACCGCGCTGTGTAACCGCACCGTGTAACCACAATGTGTAATCGTGCTGTGTAACCGCGCTGTGTAACCGCCCTGTGTAACCGCACTGTGTAACCGCACTGTGATGCGGCTCTGTGTAACCGCGCTGTGTAAACGCTCTAAGACGCTGCACTGTGTAACCGCACTGTGTAACCGTGCTGTGTAACCTTACTGTGTAACCACACTGTGTAACCGCACTGTGTAACCGCGCTGTGTAACCGCGCTGTGTGACCATGCTGTGTAACCGCGCTGTGTAACCGCGCTGTGTAACCGTGCTGTGTGACCATGCTGTTTAACCGCGCTGTGTAACCGCACTGTGTAACGTCACTGTGTAATTGCGCTGTGTAATAATGCTGTGTAACCATGCTGTGTAACTGCGCTGTGACGCTGCACTGTGTAATCGCACTGTGTAACCACACTGTGTAACCGCGCTGTGTAACCACGCTGTGTAACTGCACTCTGTATCCGCACTGTGTAACCTCACTGTGTAACCACGTTGTGTATCCGCTCTGTGTAACATCACTGTGTAACCGCGCTGTATAAGCACGCTGTGTAACCATGCTGTGTAACCGCACTGTGTAACCGCGTTGTGTAACCGCGCAGTGATGCCGCTCTGTGTAACCGCACTGTGTAACTGCGCTGTGTAACCGCACTGTGTAACCACACTGTGTGACTGCGCGGTGTAACCGCGCTGTGTAACCGCACTTTGTTACTGCACTGTGTAACCACGCTGTGTAACCGTGCTGTGTAACCGTGCTGTGTAACCATACTGTGTAACTGCACTGTGTAATCGCGCTGTGTAACTGCACTGTGTAACCGCACTGTGTTACTGTGCTGTGTAACTGCGCTGTGTAACTGCGCTGTGTAACCGCACTGTGTAAGCGCACTGTGTGGCTGTGCTGTTTAACCGCACTGTGTAACCGTGCTGTGTAACAGCACTGTGTAACCGCGCTGTGTAACCGCACTGTGTAACCGCGCTGTGTAACCACGCTGTGTAACCATGCTGTGTAACCGCGCTTTGTAACCGCACTGTGTAACTGCACCGTGTAACCACAATGTGTAACCGCCCTGTGTAACCGCACTGTGTAAACGCTCTAAGACGCTGCACTGTGTAACCGCACTGTGTAACCGTGCTGTGTAATCAAACTGTGTAACCGCACTGTGTAAACGTGCTGTGTAACCACACTGTGTAACCGCGCTGTGTAACCGCACTGTGTAACCGCGCTGTGTAACCGCGCTGTGTAACCACACTGTGTAACCGCGCTGTGTAACCTCACTCTGTAACCACACTGTGTAACTGCACTGTGTAACCGCACTGTGTAACAGCACTGTGTAACCACGCTGTGCAACCACGCTGTGTAACCGCGCTGTGTATCCGCACTGTGTAACTGCACTGTGTAACCGTGCTGTGTAACCACACTGTGTAACCGCGCTATGTGACTGCGCTGTGTAACGTCACTGTGTAAACGCACTGTGTAACCGCAGTGTAACCGCAATGTGTAACCACACTGTGTAACTGCACTGTGTGACTGCGCTGTGTAACCGCGCTGTGTATCCGCATAGTGTAATTGCGCTGTGTAACAACGCTGTATAACCGCAGTGTGTAACCACACTGTGTAACTGCGCTGTGACGCTGCACTGTGTAATCGCACTGTGTAACCACACTGTAACCGCACTGTGTAATCATGCTGTGTAACCGCAATGTGTAACCACGCTGTGTAACCGCACTCTGTATCCACACTGTGTAACCACGCTGAGTAACCACGATGTGTAACCATGCTGTGTAACCGCACCCTGTATCCACACTGTGTAACAACGCTGTATAACCGCAGTGTGTAACCACACTGTGTAACTGCGCTGTGTAACCGCACTGTGTAACCGTGCTGTGTAAACGCGCTGAGTAACCACACTGTGTAACCGCGCTGTGTAACCACGCTGTGTAAACACGCTGTGTAACCGCACTGTGTAACCATGCTGCGTAACCACACTGTGTAACCACGCTGTGTAACCACGCTGTGTAACCACACTGTGTAACGGCGCTGTGTAACCACACTGTGTAACCACGCTGTATAATCGCACTCTGTAACCAGGCTGTGTAACTGCACTGTGTAACCGCACTGTGTAACCACACTGTGTAACCACACTGTGTAACCACACTGTGTAACCGCACTGTGTAACTGCACTGTGTAACCACACTGTGTAACCGCACTGTGTAACCACCCTAAGTAACGGCGCTGTGTAACCGCACTGTGTAACTGCGCTGTGTAACCATGCTGCGTAAACGCACTGTGTAACCACGCTGTGTAACCGCGCTGTGTAACCGCACTGTGTAACCGTGCTGTGTAAACGCGCTGAGTAACCACACTGTGTAACCGCGCTGTGTAACCACGCTGTGTAAACACGCTGTGTAACCGCACTGTGTAACCATGCTGCGTAACCACACTGTGTAACCACGCTGTGTAACCACGCTGTGTAACCATGCTGTGTAAACGCACTGTGTAACCATGCAGTGACACAGCTCTGTGTAACGATGCTGTGTTACCATGCTGTGTAACCGCGCTGTGTAACCGCACTGTGTAACCGCGCTGTGTAACCGCACCGTGTAACCACAATGTGTAATCGCGCTGTGTAACCGCACTGTGTAACCGTCCTGTGTAACCGCACTGTGTAACCGCGCTGTGTAACCGCACCGTGTAACCACAATGTGTAATCGTGCTGTGTAACGCGCTGTGTAACCGCCCTGTGTAACCGCACTGTGTAACCGCACTGTGATGCAGCTCTGTGTAACCGCGCTGTGTAAACGCTCTAAGACGCTGCACTGTGTAACCGCACTGTGTAACCGTGCTGTGTAACCTTACTGTGTAATCGCACTGTGTGACTGCGCTGTGTAACCGCACTGTGTAACCGCGCTGTGTAACCAGGCTGTGTAACCAGGCTGTGTAAACATGCTGTGTAAACGCACTGTGAAACCATGCTGTGTAACCGCGCTGTGTAACCACGCAGTGACACAGCTCTGTGTAACGATGCTGTGTTACCGCGCTGTTTAACCGCGCTGTGTAACCACACTGTGTAACCATGCTGTGTAAACGCACTGTGTAACCACGCTGTGTAACCGCGCTGTGTAACCGCACTGTGTAACCGTGCTGTGTAAACGCGCTGATTAACCACACTGTGTAACCGCACTGTGTAACCGCACTGTGTAACCGCACTGTGATGCGGCTCTGTGTAACCGCGCTGTGTAAACGCTCTAAGACGCTGCACTGTGTAACCGCACTGTGTAAGCACGCTGTGTAACCATGCTGTGTAACCGCACTGTGTAACTGCGCTGTGTAACAGCACTGTGTAACCACGCTGTGTAACAGCACTGTGTAACCACGCTGTGTAACCGTGCTGTGTAACCACACTGTGTAACGGCGCTGTGCAACCACATTGTGTAACCGCGCTGTGAAATTGCACTCTGTAACCACGCTGTGTAACCGCACTGTGTAACCGCACTGTGTAAACGCTCTAAGACGCTGCACTGTGTAACCGCACTGTGTAACCGTGCTGTGTAATCACACTGTGTAACCGCACTGTGTAACCGCCCTGTGTAAACGTGCTGTGTAACCACACTGTGTAACCACGCTGTGTAACCGCACTGTGTAACCACGCAGTGACACCGCTCTGTGTTACCGCGCTGTGTAACCTCACTGTGTAATCGCACTGTGTGACTGCGCTGTGTAACCGCACTGTGTAACCGCGCTGTATAACCAGGCTGTGTAACCAGGCTGTGTAAACATGCTGTGTAAACGCACTGTGAAACCACGCTGTGTAACTGCGCTGTGTAACCACGCAGTGACACAGCTCTGTGTAACGATGCTGTGTTACCGCGCTGTGTAACCGCGCTGTGTAACCACGCTGTGTAACCATGCTGTGTAAACGCACTGTGTAACCACGCTGTGTAACCGCGCTGTGTAACCGCACTGTGTAACCGTGCTGTGTAAACGCGCTGATTAACCACACTGTGTAACCGCACTGTGTAACCGCACTGTGATGCGGCTCTGTGTAACCGCGCTGTGTAAACGCTCTAAGACGCTGCACTGTGTAACCGCACTGTGTAACCGTGCTGTGTAACCTTACTGTGTCACCGCGTTGTGTAACCGCGCTGTGTAACCATACTGTGTAACCACATTGTGTAACCACACTGTGTAACCGCGCTGTGTAACCGCGCTGTGTGACCATGCTGTGTAACCGCGCTGTGTAACCGCGCTGTGTAACCGTGCTGTGTGACCATGCTGTTTAACCGCGCTGTGTAACCGCACTGTGTAACGTCACTGTGTAATTGCGCTGTGTAATAACGCTGTGTAACCATGCTGTGTAACTGCGCTGTGACGCTGCACTGTGTAATCGCACTGTGTAACCACACTGTGTAACCGCGCTGTGTAACCACGCTGTGTAACTGCACTCTGTATCCGCACTGTGTAACCTCACTGTGTAACCACGTTGTGTATCCGCACTGTGTAACATCACTGTGTAACCGCGCTGTGTAAGCACGCTGTGTAACCATGCTGTGTAACCGCACTGTGTAACCGCGTTGTGTAACCGCGCAGTGATGCCGCTCTGTGTAACCGCACTGTGTAACTGCGCTGTGTAACCGCACTGTGTAACCACACTGTGTGACTGCGCGGTGTAACCGCGCTGTGTAACCGCACTTTGTTACTGCACTGTGTAACCACGCTGTGTAACCGCGCTGTGTAACCGCGCTGTGTAACCATACTGTGTAACTGCACTGTGTAATCGCGCTGTGTAACCACACTGTGTAACCGCACTGTGTTACTGTGCTGTGTAACTGCGCTGTGTAACTGCGCTGTGTAACCGCACTGTGTAAGCGCACTGTGTGGCTGTGCTGTTTAACCGCACTGTGTAACCGTGCTGTGTAACCGCACTGTGTAACCATGCTGTGTAACCGCGCTGTGTAACCGCACTGTGTAACTGCACCGTGTAACCACAATGTGTAACCGCCCTGTGTAACCGCACTGTGTAAACGCTCTAAGACGCTGCACTGTGTAACCGCACTGTGTAACCGTGCTGTGTAATCACACCGTGTAACCGCACTGTGTAACCGCACTGTGTAACCGCCCTGTGTAAACGTGCTGTGTAACCACACTGTGTAACCGCGCTGTGTAACCGCACTGTGTAACCGCGCTGTGTAACCGCGCTGTGTAACCACACTGTGTAACCGCGCTGTGTAACCTCACTGTGTAACCGCACTGTGTAACTGCACTGTGTAACCGCACTGTGTAACAGCACTGTGTAACCACACTGTGCAACCGCGCTGTGTAACCGCGCTGTGTATCCGCACTGTGTAACTGCACTGTGTAACCGCACTGTGTAACCACACTGTGTATCCGCACTGTGTAACTGCACTGTGTAACCGCACTGTGTAACCGCGCTTTGTAACCGCACTGTGTAACCGCGCTGTGTAACCACACTGTGTAACCGCGCTATGTGACTGCGCTGTGTAACGTCACTGTGTAAACGCACTGTGTAACCGCAGTGTAACCGCACTGTGTAACCATACTGTGTAACTGCACTGTGTGACTGCGCTGTGTAAGCGCGCTGTGTATCCGCACTGTGTAATTGCACTGTGTAACAACGCTGTATAACCGCAGTGTGTAACCACACTGTGTAACTGCGCTGTGACGCTGCACTGTGTAATCGCACTGTGTAACCACACTGTAACCGCACTGTGTAACCATGCTGTGTAACCGCAATGTGTAACCACGCTGTGTAACCGCACTCTGTATCCACACTGTGTAACCACGCTGAGTAACCGCGATGTGTAACCATGCTGTGTAACCGCACTCTGTATCCACACTGTGTAACAACGCTGTATAACCGCAGTGTGTAACCACACTGTGTAACTGCGCTGTGACGCTGCACTGTGTAATCGTACTGTGTAACCACACTGTAACCGCACTGTGTAACCACGCTGTGTAACCGCTCTGTGTAACCACACTGTGTAACCGTGCTGTGTAACCGCACTGTGTAACCATGCTGTGTAACCGCACGGTGTAACCACACTGTAACCGCACTGTGTAACCACACTGTAACCTCACTGTGTAACCACGCTGTGTAACCGCAATGTGTAACCACACTGTGTAACCACGCTGTGTAACCACGCTGTGTAACCACACTGTGTAATCGCACTCTGTAACCACGCTGTGTAACTGCACTGTGTAACCGCACTGTGTAACCACACTGTGTAACCACACTGTGTAACCGCACTGTGTAACTGCACTGTGTAACCACACTGTGTAACCGCACTGTGTAACCACGCTAAGTAACGGCGCTGTGTAACCGCACTGTGTAACTGCGCTGTGTAACAACACTTGGTAACCACGCTGTGTAACAGCACTGTGTAACCACGCTGTGTAACCGTGCTGTGTAACCACACTGTGTAACGGCGCTGTGCAACCACATTGTGTAACCGCGCTGTGAAATTGCACTCTGTAACCACGCTGTGTAACCGCACTATGTAACCGCACTGTGTAAACGCTCTAAGACGCTGCACTGTGTAACCGCACTGTGTAACCGTGCTGTGTAATCACACTGTGTAACCGCACTGTGTAACCGCCCTGTGTAAACGTGCTGTGTAACCACACTGTGTAACCACGCTGTGTAACCGCACTGTGTAACCACGCAGTGACACCGCTCTGTGTTACCGCGCTGTGTAACCTCACTGTGTAATCGCACTGTGTGACTGCGCTGTGTAACCGCACTGTGTAACCGCGCTGTGTAACCAGGCTGTGTAACCAGGCTGTGTAAACATGCTGTGTAAACGCACTGTGAAACCACGCTGTGTAACCGCGCTGTGTAACCACGCAGTGACACAGCTCTGTGTAACGATGCTGTGTTACCGCGCTGTGTAACCGCGCTGTGTAACCACGCTGTGTAACCATGCTGTGTAAACGCACTGTGTAACCACGCTGTGTAAACACGCTGTGTAACCGCACTGCGTAACCATGCTGCGTAACCACACTGTGTAACCACGCTGTGTAACCACGCTGTGTAACCATGCTGTGTAAACGCACTGTGTAACCACGCAGTGACACAGCTCTGTGTAACGATGCTGTGTTACCATGCTGTGTAACTGCGCTGTGTAACCGCACTGTGTAACCGCGCTGTGTAACCGCACCGTGTAACCACAATGTGTAATCGCGCTGTGTAACCGCACTGTGTAACCGTCCTGTGTAACCGCACTGTGTAACCGCGCTGTGTAACCGCACCGTGTAACCACAATGTGTAATCGTGCTGTGTAACCGCGCTGTGTAACCGCCCTGTGTAACCGCACTGTGTAACCGCACTGTGATGCAGCTCTGTGTAACCGCGCTGTGTAAACGCTCTAAGACGCTGCACTGAGTAACCGCACTGTGTAACCGTGCTGTGTAACCTTACTGTGTAATCGCACTGTGTGACTGCGCTGTGTAACCGCACTGTGTAACCGCGCTGTGTAACCAGGCTGTGTAACCAGGCTGTGTAAACATGCTGTGTAAACACACTGTGAAACCATGCTGTGTAACCGCGCTGTGTAACCACGCAGTGACACAGCTCTGTGTAACGATGCTGTGTTACCGCGCTGTGTAACCGCGCTGTGTAACCACACTGTGTAACCATGCTGTGTAAACGCACTGTGTAACCACGCTGTGTAACCGCGCTGTGTAACCGCACTGTGTAACTGTGCTGTGTAAACGCGCTGATTAACCACACTGTGTAACCGCGCTGTGTAACCACGCTGTGTAACCACGCTGTGTAAACGCGCTGTGTAACCGCACTGTGTAAACATGCTGCGTAACCACACTGTGTAACCACGCTGTGTAACCACGCTGTGTAACCATGCTGTGTAAACGCACTGTGTAACCACGCAGTGACACAGCTCTGTGTAACGATGCTGTGTTACCATGCTGTGTAACCGCGCTGTGTAACCGCACTGTGTAACCGCGCTGTGTAACCGCACCGTGTAACCACAATGTGTAATCGCGCTGTGTAACCGCGCTGTGTAACCGTCCTGTGTAACCGCACTGTGTAACCGCGCTGTGTAACCGCACCGTGTAACCACAATGTGTAATCGTGCTGTGTAACCGCGCTGTGTAACCGCCCTGTGTAACCGCACTGTGTAACCGCACTGTGATGCAGCTCTGTGTAACCGCGCTGTGTAAACGCTCTAAGACGCTGCACTGTGTAACCGCACTGTGTAACCGTGCTGTGCAACCTTACTGTGTCACCGCGTTGTGTAACCGCGCTGTGTAACCATACTGTGTAACCACACTGTGTAACCGCACTGTGTAACCGCGCTGTGTAACCGCGCTGTGTAACCGCGCTGTGTGACCATGCTGTGTAACCGCGCTGTGTAACCGCGCTATGTAACCGTGCTGTGTGACCATGCTGTTTAACCGCGCGGTGTAACCACACTGTGTAACGTCACTGTGTAATTGCGCTGTGTAATAACGCAGTGTAACCATGCTGTGTAACTGCACTGTGACGCTGCACTGTGTAATCGCACTGTGTAACCGCACTGTGTAACCGCGCTATGTAACCACGCTGTGTAACTGCACTCTGTATCCGCACTGTGTAACAACGCTGTGTAACCGCACTGTATAACCATGCTGTGTAACCTCACTGTGTAACCACGTTGTGTATCCGCACTGTGTAACATAACTGTGTAACCGCGCTGTGTAAGCACGCTGTGTAACCATGCTGTGTAACCGCACTGTGTAACCGCGTTGTGTAACCGCGCAGTGATGCCGCTCTGTGTAACCGCACTGTATAACTGCGCTGTGTAACCGCACTGTGTAACCACACTGTGTAACCGCGCTGTGTAACCATACTGTGTAACTGCACTGTGTAATCGCGCTGTGTAACCACACTGTGTAACCGCACTGTGTTACTGTGCTGTGTAACTGCGCTGTGTAACTGCGCTGTGTAACTGCACTGTGTAAGCGCACTGTGTGGCTGTGCTGTTTAACCGCACTGTGTAACCGTGCTGTGTAACCGCACTGTGTAACCATGCTGTGTAACCGCGCTGTGTAACCCCACTGTGTAACTGCACCGTGTAACCACAATGTGTAACCGCCCTGTGTAACCGCACTGTGTAAACGCTCTAAGACGCTGCACTGTGTAACCGCACTGTGTAACCGTGCTGTGTAATCACACCGTGTAACCGCACTGTGTAACCGCACTGTGTAACCGCCCTGTGTAAACGTGCTGTGTAACCACACTGTGTAACCGCGCTGTGTAACCGCACTGTGTAACCGCGCTGTGTAACCACACTGTGTAACCGCGCTGTGTAACCTCACTGTGTAACCGCACTGTGTAACCGCACTGTGTAACCGCACTGTGTAACCGCCCTGTGTAAACGTGCTGTGTAACCACACTGTGTAACCGCGCTGTGTAACCGCACTGTGTAACCGCGCTGTGTAACCGCGCTGTGTAACCACACTGTGTAACCGCGCTGTGTAACCTCACTGTGTAACCGCGCTGTGTAACCAGGCTGTGTAACCAGGCTGTGTAAACATGCTGTGTAAACGCATTGTGAAACCATGCTGTGTAACCGCGCTGTCTAACCACGCAGTGACACAGCTCTGTGTAACGATGCTGTGTTACCGCGCTGTGTAACCGCGCTGTGTAACCACATTGTGTAACCATGTTGTGTAAACGCACTGTGTAACCACGCTGTGTAACCGCGCTGTGTAACCGCACTGTGTAACCGTGCTGTGTAAACGCGCTGATTAACCACACTGTGTAACCGTGCTGTGTAACCACGCTGTGTAACCACGCTGTGTAAACGCGCTGTGTAACCGCACTGTGTAACCATGCTGCGTAACCACACTGTGTAACCACGCTGTGTAACCACGCTGTGTAACCATGCTGTGTAAATGCACTGTGTAACCACGCAGTGACACAGCTCTGTGTAACGATGCTGTGTTACCATGCTGTGTAACCGCGCTGTGTAACCGCACTGTGTAACCGCGCTGTGTAACCGCACCGTGTAACCACAATGTGTAATCGCGCTGTGTAACCGCACTGTGTAACCGTCCTGTGTAACCGCACTGTGTAACCGCGCTGTGTAACCGCACCGTGTAACCACAATGTGTAATCGTGCTGTGTAACCGCACTGTGTAACCGCCCTGTGTAACCGCACTGTGTAACCGCACTGTGATGCGGCTCTGTGTAACCGCGCTGTGTAAACGCTCTAAGACGCTGCACTGTGTAACCGCACTGTGTAACCGTGCTGTGTAACCTTACTGTGTAACCACACTGTGTAACCGCACTGTGTAACCGCGCTGTGTAACCGCGCTGTGTGACCATGCTGTGTAACCGCGCTGTGTAACCGCGCTGTGTAACCGTGCTGTGTGACCATGCTGTTTAACCGCGCTGTGTAACCGCACTGTGTAACGTCACTGTGTAATTGCGCTGTGTAATAATGCTGTGTAACCATGCTGTGTAACTGCGCTGTGACGCTGCACTGTGTAATCGCACTGTGTAACCACACTGTGTAACCGCGCTGTGTAACCACGCTGTGTAACTGCACTCTGTATCCGCACTGTGTAACCTCACTGTGTAACCACGTTGTGTATCCGCTCTGTGTAACATCACTGTGTAACCGCGCTGTATAAGCACGCTGTGTAACCATGCTGTGTAACCGCACTGTGTAACCGCGTTGTGTAACCGCGCAGTGATGCCGCTCTGTGTAACCGCACTGTGTAACTGCGCTGTGTAACCGCACTGTGTAACCACACTGTGTGACTGCGCGGTGTAACCGCGCTGTGTAACCGCACTTTGTTACTGCACTGTGTAACCACGCTGTGTAACCGCGCTGTGTAACCGTGCTGTGTAACCATACTGTGTAACTGCACTGTGTAATCGCGCTGTGTAACTGCACTGTGTAACCGCACTGTGTTACTGTGCTGTGTAACTGCGCTGTGTAACTGCGCTGTGTAACCGCACTGTGTAAGCGCACTGTGTGGCTGTGCTGTTTAACCGCACTGTGTAACCGTGCGGTGTAACAGCACTGTGTAACCGCGCTGTGTAACCGCACTGTGTAACCGCGCTGTGTAACCACGCTGTGTAACCATGCTGTGTAACCGCGCTTTGTAACCGCACTGTGTAACTGCACCGTGTAACCACAATGTGTAACCGCCCTGTGTAACCGCACTGTGTAAACGCTCTAAGACGCTGCACTGTGTAACCGCACTGTGTAACCGTGCTGTGTAATCAAACTGTGTAACCGCACTGTGTAAACGTGCTGTGTAACCACACTGTGTAACCGCGCTGTGTAACCGCACTGTGTAACCGCGCTGTGTAACCGCGCTGTGTAACGACACTGTGTAACCGCGCTGTGTAACCTCACTCTGTAACCACACTGTGTAACTGCACTGTGTAACCGCACTGTGTAACAGCACTGTGTAACCACGCTGTGCAACCACGCTGTGTAACCGCGCTGTGTATCCGCACTGTGTAACTGCACTGTGTAACCGTGCTGTGTAACCACACTGTGTAACCGCGCTATGTGACTGCGCTGTGTAACGTCACTGTGTAAACGCACTGTGTAACCGCAGTGTAACCGCAATGTGTAACCACACTGTGTAACTGCACTGTGTGACTGCGCTGTGTAACCGCACTGTGTAACCGCGCTGTGTAACCAGGCTGTGTAACCAGGCTGTGTAAACATGCTGTGTAAACGCACTGTGAAACCACGCTGTGTAACCGCGCTGTGTAACCACGCAGTGACACAGCTCTGTGTAACGATGCTGTGTTACCGCGCTGTGTAACCGCGCTGTGTAACCACGCTGTGTAACCATGCTGTGTAAACGCACTGTGTAACCACGCTGTGTAAACACGCTGTGTAACCGCACTGCGTAACCATGCTGCGTAACCACACTGTGTAACCACGCTGTGTAACCACGCTGTGTAACCATGCTGTGTAAACGCACTGTGTAACCACGCAGTGACACAGCTCTGTGTAACGATGCTGTGTTACCATGCTGTGTAACTGCGCTGTGTAACCGCACTGTGTAACCGCGCTGTGTAACCGCACCGTGTAACCACAATGTGTAATCGCGCTGTGTAACCGCACTGTGTAACCGTCCTGTGTAACCGCACTGTGTAACCGCGCTGTGTAACCGCACCGTGTAACCACAATGTGTAATCGTGCTGTGTAACCGCGCTGTGTAACCGCCCTGTGTAACCGCACTGTGTAACCGCACTGTGATGCAGCTCTGTGTAACCGCGCTGTGTAAACGCTCTAAGACGCTGCACTGAGTAACCGCACTGTGTAACCGTGCTGTGTAACCTTACTGTGTAATCGCACTGTGTGACTGCGCTGTGTAACCGCACTGTGTAACCGCGCTGTGTAACCAGGCTGTGTAACCAGGCTGTGTAAACATGCTGTGTAAACACACTGTGAAACCATGCTGTGTAACCGCGCTGTGTAACCACGCAGTGACACAGCTCTGTGTAACGATGCTGTGTTACCGCGCTGTGTAACCGCGCTGTGTAACCACACTGTGTAACCATGCTGTGTAAACGCACTGTGTAACCACGCTGTGTAACCGCGCTGTGTAACCGCACTGTGTAACTGTGCTGTGTAAATGCGCTGATTAACCACACTGTGTAACCGCGCTGTGTAACCACGCTGTGTAACCACGCTGTGTAAACGCGCTGTGTAACCGCACTGTGTAAACATGCTGTGTAACCACACTGTGTAACCACGCTGTGTAACCACGCTGTGTAACCATGCTGTGTAAACGCACTGTGTAACCACGCAGTGACACAGCTCTGTGTAACGATGCTGTGTTACCATGCTGTGTAACCGCGCTGTGTAACCGCACTGTGTAACCGCGCTGTGTAACCGCACCGTGTAACCACAATGTGTAATCGCGCTGTGTAACCGCGCTGTGTAACCGTCCTGTGTAACCGCACTGTGTAACCGCGCTGTGTAACCGCACCGTGTAACCACAATGTGTAATCGTGCTGTGTAACCGCGCTGTGTAACCGCCCTGTGTAACCGCACTGTGTAACCGCACTGTGATGCAGCTCTGTGTAACCGCGCTGTGTAAACGCTCTAAGACGCTGCACTGTGTAACCGCACTGTGTAACCGTGCTGTGCAACCTTACTGTGTCACCGCGTTGTGTAACCGCGCTGTGTAACCATACTGTGTAACCACACTGTGTAACCGCACTGTGTAACCGCGCTGTGTAACCGCGCTGTGTAACCGCGCTGTGTGACCATGCTGTGTAACCGCGCTGTGTAACCGCGCTATGTAACCGTGCTGTGTGACCATGCTGTTTAACCGCGCGGTGTAACCACACTGTGTAACGTCACTGTGTAATTGCGCTGTGTAATAACGCAGTGTAACCATGCTGTGTAACTGCACTGTGACGCTGCACTGTGTAATCGCACTGTGTAACCGCACTGTGTAACCGCGCTATGTAACCACGCTGTGTAACTGCACTCTGTATCCGCACTGTGTAACAACGCTGTGTAACCGCACTGTATAACCATGCTGTGTAACCTCACTGTGTAACCACGTTGTGTATCCGCACTGTGTAACATAACTGTGTAACCGCGCTGTGTAAGCACGCTGTGTAACCATGCTGTGTAACCGCACTGTGTAACCGCGTTGTGTAACCGCGCAGTGATGCCGCTCTGTGTAACCGCACTGTATAACTGCGCTGTGTAACCGCACTGTGTAACCACACTGTGTAACCGCGCTGTGTAACCATACTGTGTAACTGCACTGTGTAATCGCGCTGTGTAACCACACTGTGTAACCGCACTGTGTTACTGTGCTGTGTAACTGCGCTGTGTAACTGCGCTGTGTAACCGCACTGTGTAAGCGCACTGTGTGGCTGTGCTGTTTAACCGCACTGTGTAACCGTGCTGTGTAACCGCACTGTGTAACCATGCTGTGTAACCGCGCTGTGTAACCCCACTGTGTAACTGCACCGTGTAACCACAATGTGTAACCGCCCTGTGTAACCGCACTGTGTAAACGCTCTAAGACGCTGCACTGTGTAACCGCACTGTGTAACCGTGCTGTGTAATCACACCGTGTAACCGCACTGTGTAACCGCACTGTGTAACCGCCCTGTGTAAACGTGCTGTGTAACCACACTGTGTAACCGCGCTGTGTAACCGCACTGTGTAACCGCGCTGTGTAACCACACTGTGTAACCGCGCTGTGTAACCTCACTGTGTAACCGCACTGTGTAACCGCACTGTGTAACCGCACTGTGTAACCGCCCTGTGTAAACGTGCTGTGTAACCACACTGTGTAACCGCGCTGTGTAACCGCACTGTGTAACCGCGCTGTGTAACCGCGCTGTGTAACCACACTGTGTAACCGCGCTGTGTAACCTCACTGTGTAACCGCACTGTGTAACTGCACTGTGTAACCACACTGTGCAACCGCGCTGTGTAACCGCGCTGTGTATCCGCACTGTGTAACTGCACTGTGTAACCGCGCTGTGTAACCACACTGTGTAACCGCGCTATGTGACTGCGCTGTGTAACGTCACTGTGTAAACGCACTGTGTAACCGCAGTGTAACCGCACTGTGTAACCATACTGTGTAACTGCACTGTGTGACTGCGCTGTGTAAGCGCGCTGTGTATCCGCACTGTGTAATTGCACTGTGTAACAACGCTGTATAACCGCAGTGTGTAACCACACTGTGTAACTGCGCTGTGACGCTGCACTGTGTAATCGCACTGTGTAACCACACTGTAACCGCACTGTGTAACCATGCTGTGTAACTGCACTGTGTGACTGCGCTGTGTAACCGCGCTGTGTATCCGCACTGTGTAATTGCACTGTGTAACAACGCTGTATAACCGCAGTGTGTAACCACACTGTGTAACTGCGCTGTGACGCTGCACTGTGTAATCGCACTGTGTAACCACACTGTAACCGCACTGTGTAACCATGCTGTGTAACCGCAATGTGTAACCACGCTGTGTAACCGCACTCTGTATCCACACTGTGTAACCACGCTGAGTAACCGCGATGTGTAACCATGCTGTGTAACCGCACTCTGTATCCACACTGTGTAACAACGCTGTATAACCGCAGTGTGTAACCACACTGTGTAACTGCGCTGTGACGCTGCACTGTGTAATCGTACTGTGTAACCACACTGTAACCGCACTGTGTAACCACGCTGTGTAACCGCTCTGTGTAACCACACTGTGTAACCGTGCTGTGTAACCGCACTGTGTAACCATGCTGTGTAACCGCACGGTGTAACCACACTGTAACCGCACTGTGTAACCACACTGTAACCGCACTGTGTAACCACGCTGTGTAACCGCAATGTGTAACCACACTGTGTAACCACGCTGTGTAACCACGCTGTGTAACCACACTGTGTAATCGCACTCTGTAACCACGCTGTGTAACTGCACTGTGTAACCGCACTGTGTAACCACACTGTGTAACCACACTGTGTAACCGCACTGTGTAACTGCACTGTGTAACCACACTGTGTAACCGCACTGTGTAACCACGCTAAGTAATGGCGCTGTGTAACCGCACTGTGTAACTGCGCTGTGTAACAGCACTTGGTAACCACGCTGTGTAACAGCACTGTGTAACCACGCTGTGTAACCGTGCTGTGTAACCACACTGTGTAACGGCGCTGTGCAACCACATTGTGTAACCGCGCTGTGAAATTGCACTCTGTAACCACGCTGTGTAACCGCACTATGTAACCGCACTGTGTAAACGCTCTAAGACGCTGCACTGTGTAACCGCACTGTGTAACCGTGCTGTGTAATCACACTGTGTAACCGCACTGTGTAACCGCCCTGTGTAAACGTGCTGTGTAACCACACTGTGTAACCACGCTGTGTAACCGCACTGTGTAACCACGCAGTGACACCGCTCTGTGTTACCGCGCTGTGTAACCTCACTGTGTAATCGCACTGTGTGACTGCGCTGTGTAACCGCACTGTGTAACCGCGCTGTGTAACCAGGCTGTGTAACCAGGCTGTGTAAACATGCTGTGTAAACGCACTGTGAAACCACGCTGTGTAACCGCGCTGTGTAACCACGCAGTGACACAGCTCTGTGTAACGATGCTGTGTTACCGCGCTGTGTAACCGCGCTGTGTAACCACGCTGTGTAACCATGCTGTGTAAACGCACTGTGTAACCACGCTGTGTAAACACGCTGTGTAACCGCACTGCGTAACCATGCTGCGTAACCACACTGTGTAACCACGCTGTGTAACCACGCTGTGTAACCATGCTGTGTAAACGCACTGTGTAACCACGCAGTGACACAGCTCTGTGTAACGATGCTGTGTTACCATGCTGTGTAACTGCGCTGTGTAACCGCACTGTGTAACCGCGCTGTGTAACCGCACCGTGTAACCACAATGTGTAATCGCGCTGTGTAACCGCACTGTGTAACCGTCCTGTGTAACCGCACTGTGTAACCGCGCTGTGTAACCGCACCGTGTAACCACAATGTGTAATCGTGCTGTGTAACCGCGCTGTGTAACCGCCCTGTGTAACCGCACTGTGTAACCGCACTGTGATGCAGCTCTGTGTAACCGCGCTGTGTAAACGCTCTAAGACGCTGCACTGTGTAACCGCACTGTGTAACCGTGCTGTGTAACCTTACTGTGTAATCGCACTGTGTGACTGCGCTGTGTAACCGCACTGTGTAACCGCGCTGTGTAACCAGGCTGTGTAACCAGGCTGTGTAAACATGCTGTGTAAACGCACTGTGAAACCATGCTGTGTAACCGCGCTGTGTAACCACGCAGTGACACAGCTCTGTGTAACGATGCTGTGTTACCGCGCTGTGTAACCGCGCTGTGTAACCACACTGTGTAACCATGCTGTGTAAACGCACTGTGTAACCACGCTGTGTAACCGCGCTATGTAACCGCACTGTGTAACCGTGCTGTGTAAACGCGCTGATTAACCACACTGTGTAACCGCGCTGTGTAACCACGCTGTGTAACCACGCTGTGTAAACGCGCTGTGTAACCGCACTGTGTAAACATGCTGCGTAACCACACTGTGTAACCACGCTGTGTAACCACGCTGTGTAACCATGCTGTGTAAACGCACTGTGTAACCACGCAGTGACACAGCTCTGTGTAACGATGCTGTGTTACCATGCTGTGTAACCGCGCTGTGTAACCGCACTGTGTAACCGTGCTGTGTAACCGCACCGTGTAACCACAATGTGTAATCGCGCTGTGTAACCGCGCTGTGTAACCGTCCTGTGTAACCGCACTGTGTAACCGCGCTGTGTAACCGCACCGTGTAACCACAATGTGTAATCGTGCTGTGTAACCGCGCTGTGTAACCGCCCTGTGTAACCGCACTGTGTAACCGCACTGTGATGCGGCTCTGTGTAACCGCGCTGTGTAAACGCTCTAAGACGCTGCACTGTGTAACCGCACTGTGTAACCGTGCTGTGCAACCTTACTGTGTCACCGCGTTGTGTAACCGCGCTGTGTAACCATACTGTGTAACCACACTGTGTAACCGCACTGTGTAACCGCGCTGTGTAACCGCGCTGTGTAACCGCGCTGTGTGACCATGCTGTGTAACCGCGCTGTGTAACCGCGCTGTGTAACCGTGCTGTGTGACCATGCTGTTTAACCGCGCTGTGTAACCACACTGTGTAACGTCACTGTGTAATTGCGCTGTGTAATAACGCAGTGTAACCATGCTGTGTAACTGCACTGTGACGCTGCACTGTGTAATCGCACTGTGTAACCGCACTGTGTAACCGCGCTGTGTAACCACGCTGTGTAACTGCACTCTGTATCCGCACTGTGTAACAACGCTGTGTAACCGCACTGTATAACCATGCTGTGTAACCTCACTGTGTAACCACGTTGTGTATCCGCACTGTGTAACATAACTGTGTAACCGCGCTGTGTAAGCACGCTGTGTAACCATGCTGTGTAACCGCACTGTGTAACCGCGTTGTGTAACCGCGCAGTGATGCCGCTCTGTGTAACCGCACTGTGTAACTGCGCTGTGTAACCGCACTGTGTAACCACACTGTGTGACTGCGCGGTGTAACCGCGCTGTGTAACTGCACTTTGTTACTGCGCTGTGTAACCACGCTGTGTAACCGCGCTGTGTAACCGCGCTGTGTAACCATACTGTGTAACTGCACTGTGTAAGCGCACTGTGTGGCTGTGCTGTTTAACCGCACTGTGTAACCGTGCTGTGTAACAGCACTGTGTAACCCCACTGTGTAACCGCGCTGTGTAACCGCACTGTGTAACCGCGCTGTGTAACCACGCTGTGTAACCATGCTGTGTAACCGCGCTTTGTAACCCCACTGTGTAACTGCACCGTGTAACCACAATGTGTAACCGCCCTGTGTAACCGCACTGTGTAAACGCTCTAAGACGCTGCACTGTGTAACCGCACTGTGTAACCGTGCTGTGTAATCACACTGTGTAACCGCACTGTGTAACCGCACTGTGTAACCGCCCTGTGTAAACGTGCTGTGTAACCACACTGTGTAACCGCGCTGTGTAACCGCACTGTGTAACCGCGCTGTGTAACCGCGCTGTGTATCCACACTGTGTAACCGCGCTGTGTAACCTCACTGTGTAACCGCACTGTGTAACTGCACTGTGTAACCGCACTGTGTAACAGCACTGTGTAACCACGCTGTGCAACCGCGCTGTGTAACCGCGCTGTGTATCCGCACTGTGTAACTGCACTGTGTAACCGCGCTGTGTAACCACACTGTGTAGCCGCGCTATGTGACTGCGCTGTGTAACGTCACTGTGTAAACGCACTGTGTAACCGCAGTGTAACCGCACTGTGTAACCATACTGTGTAACTGCACTGTGTGACTGCGCTGTGTAAGCGCGCTGTGTATCCGCACTGTGTAATTGCGCTGTGTAACAACGCTGTATAACCGCAGTGTGTAACCACACTGTGTAACTGCGCTGTGACGCTGCACTGTGTAATCGCACTGTGTAACCACACTGTAACCGCACTGTGTAACCATGCTGTGTAACCGCAATGTGTAACCCACGCTGTGTAACCGCACTCTGTATCCACACTGTGTAACCACGCTGAGTAACCGCGATGTGTAACCATGCTGTGTAACCGCACCCTGTATCCACACTGTGTAACAACGCTGTATAACCGCAGTGTGTAACCACACTGTGTAACTGCGCTGTGACGCTGCACTGTGTAATCGTACTGTGTAACCACACTGTAACCGCACTGTGTAACCACGCTGTGTAACCGCTCTGTGTAACCACACTGTGTAACCGCGCTGTGTAACCGCACTGTGTAACCATGCTGTGTAACCGCACGGTGTAACCACACTGTAACCGCACTGTGTAACCACATTGTAACCGCACTGTGTAACCACGCTGTGTAACGGCAATGTGTAACCGCACTGTGTAACCACATTGTAACCACGCTGTGTAACCACACTGTGTAATGGCGCTGTGTAACCACACTGTGTAACCGCGCTGTGTAATCGCACTCTGTAACCACGCTGTGTAACTGCACTGTGTAACCGCACTGTGTAACCACACTGTGGAACCACACTGTGTAACCGCACTGTGTAACTGCACTGTGTAACCACACTGTGTAACCGCACTGTGTAACCACGCTAAGTAACGGCGCTGTGTAACCGCACTGTGTAACTGCGCTGTGTAACAGCACTGTGTAACCACGCTGTGTAACAGCACTGTGTAACCACGCTGTGTAACCGTGCTGTGTAACCACACTGTGTAACGGCGCTGTGCAACCACATTGTGTAACCGCGCTGTGAAATTGCACTCTGTAACCACGCTGTGTAACCGCACTGTGTAACCGCACTGTGTAACCGTGCTGTGTAACCTCACTGTGTAATCGCACTGTGTGACTGCGCTGTGTAACCGCACTGTGTAATTGCACTGTGTGACTGCGCTGTGTAACCGCACTGTGTAACCGCGCTGTGTAACCACGCAGTGTACACAGGCTGTGTAAACATGCTGCGTAAACGCACTGTGAAACCATGCTGTGTAACCGCGCTGTGTAACCGCGCTGTGTAACCGCACCGTGTAACCACAATGTGTAATCGCGCTGTGTAACCGCGCTGTGTAACCGTCCTGTGTAACCGCACTGTGTAACCGCGCTGTGTAACCGCACCGTGTAACCACAATGTGTAATCGTGCTGTGTAACCGCGCTGTGTAACCGCCCTGTGTAACCGCACTGTGTAACCGCACTGTGATGCGGCTCTGTGTAACCGCGCTGTGTAAACGCTCTAAGACGCTGCACTGTGTAACCGCACTGTGTAACCGTGCTGTGTAACCTTACTGTGTCACCGCGTTGTGTAACCGCGCTGTGTAACCATACTGTGTAACCACACTGTGTAACCGCACTGTGTAACCGCGCTGTGTAACCGCGCTGTGTAACCGCGCTGTGTGACCATGCTGTGTAACCGCGCTGTGTAACCGCGCTGTGTAACCGCGCTGTGTAACCATGCTGTGTAACTGCACTCTGTATCCGCACTGTGTAACAACGCTGTGTAACCGCACTGTATAACCATGCTGTGTAAGCTCACTGTGTAACCACGTTGTGTATCCGCACTGTGTAACATAACTGTGTAACCGCGCTGTGTAAGCACGCTGTGTAACCATGCTGTGTAACCGCACTGTGTAACCGCGTTGTGTAACCGCGCAGTGATGCCGCTCTGTGTAACCGCACTGTGTAACAGCGCTGTGTAACCGCACTGTGTAACCACACTGTGTGACTGCGCTGTGTAACCGCGCTGTGTAACTGCACTTTGTTACTGCGCTGTGTAACCACGCTGTGTAACCGCGCTGTGTAACCGCGCTGTGTAACCATACTGTGTAACTGCACTGTGTAAGCGCACTGTGTGGCTGTGCTGTTTAACCGCACTGTGTAACCGTGCTGTGTAACAGCACTGTATAACCCCACTGTGTAACCGCGCTGTGTAACCGCAGTGTGTAACCGCGCTGTGTAACCACGCTGTGTAACCATGCTGTGTAACCGCGCTTTGTAACCCCACTGTGTAACTGCACCGTGTAACCACAATGTGTAACCGCCCTGTGTAACCGCACTGTGTAAACGCTCTAAGACGCTGCACTGTGTAACCGCACTGTGTAACCGTGCTGTGTAAACGTGCTGTGTAACCACACTGTGTAACCACGCTGTGTAACCGCACTGTGTAACCACGCAGTGACACCACTCTGTGTTACCGCGCTGTGTAACCTCACTGTGTAATCGCACTATGTGACTGCGCTGTGTAACCGCACTGTGTAACCGCGCTGTGTAACCAGGCTGTGTAACCAGGCTGTGTAAACATGCTGTGTAAACGCACTGTGAAACCACGCTGTGTAACCGCGCTGTGTAACCACGCAGTGACACAGCTCTGTGTAACGATGCTGTGTTACCGCGCTGTGTAACCGTACTGTGTAACCGTGCTGTGTAAACGCGCTGAGTAACCACACTGTGTAACCGCGCTGTGTAACCACGCTGTGTAACCACGCTGTGTAAACACGCTGTGTAACCGCACTGTGTAACCATGCTGCGTAACCACACTGTGTAACCACGCTGTGTAACCACGCTGTGTAACCATGCTGTGTAAACGCACTGTGTAACCACGCAGTGACACAGCTCTGTGTAACGATGCTGTGTTACCATGCTGTGTAACCGCGCTGTGTAACTGCACTGTGTAACCGCGCTGTGTAACCGCACCGTGTAACCACAATGTGTAATCGCGCTGTGTAACCGCACTGTGTAACCGTCCTGTGTAACCGCACTGTGTAACCGCGCTGTGTAACCGCACCGTGTAACCACAATGTGTAATCGTGCTGTGTAACCGCGCTGTGTAACCGCCCTGTGTAACCGCACTGTGTAACCGCACTGTGATGCAGCTCTGTGTAACCGCGCTGTGTAAACGCTCTAAGACGCTGCTCTGTGTAACCGCACTGTGTAACCGTGCTGTGTAACCTCACTGTGTAATCGCACTGTGTGACTGCGCTGTGTAACCGCACTGTGTAACCGCGCTGTGTAACCAGGCTGTGTAACCAAGCTGTGTAAACATGCTGTGTAAACGCACTGTGAAACCATGCTGTGTAACCGCGCTGTGTAACCACGCAGTGACACAGCTCTGTGTAACGATGCTGTGTTACCGCGCTGTGTAACCGCGCTGTGTAACCACACTGTGTAACCATGCTGTGTAAACGCACTGTGTAACCACACTGTGTAACCGCGCTGTGTAACCGCACTGTGTAACCGTGCTGTGTAACCACGCTGTGTAACCACGCTGTGTAAACACGCTGTGTAACCGCACTGTGTAACCATGCTGCGTAACCACACTGTGTAACCACGCTGTGTAACCACGCTGTGTAACCGCGCTGTGTAACCGCACTGTGTAACCGTGCTGTGTAAACGCGCTGATTAACCACACTGTGTAACCGCGCTGTGTAACCACGCTGTGTAACCACGCTGTGTAAACGCGCTGTGTACCGCACTGTGTAACCATGCTGCGTAAGCACACTGTGTAACCACGCTGTGTAACCACGCTGTGTAACCATGCTGTGTAAACGCACTGTGTAACCACGCAGTGACACAGCTCTGTGTAACGATGCTGTGTTACCATGCTGTGTAACCGCGCTGTGTAACCGCACTGTGTAACCGCGCTGTGTAACCGCACCGTGTAACCACAATGTGTAATCGCGCTGTGTAACCGCGCTGTGTAACCGTCCTGTGTAACCGCACTGTGTAACCGCGCTGTGTAACCGCACCGTGTAACCACAATGTGTAATCGTGCTGTGTAACCGCGCTGTGTAACCGCCCTGTGTAACCGCACTGTGTAACCGCACTGTGATGCGGCTCTGTGTAACCGCGCTGTGTAAACGCTCTAAGACGCTGCTCTGTGTAACCGCACTGTGTAACCGTGCTGTGTAACCTTACTGTGTAATCGCACTGTGTGACTGCGCTGTGTAACCGCACTGTGTAACCGCGCTGTGTAACCAGGCTGTGTAACCAAGCTGTGTAAACATGCTGTGTAAACGCACTGTGAAACCATGCTGTGTAACCGCGCTGTGTAACCACGCAGTGACACAGCTCTGTGTAACGATGCTGTGTTACCGCGCTGTGTAACCGCGCTGTGTAACCACACTGTGTAACCATGCTGTGTAAACGCACTGTGTAACCACACTGTGTAACCGCGCTGTGTAACCGCACTGTGTAACCGTGCTGTGTAAAGGCGCTGATTAACCACACTGTGTAACCGCGCTGTGTAACCACGCTGTGTAACCACGCTGTGTAAACGCGCTGTGTAACCGCACTGTGTAACCATGCGGCGTAACCACACTGTGTAACCACGCTGTGTAACCACGCTGTGTAACCATGCTGTGTAAACGCACTGTGTAACCACGCTGTGTAAACACGCTGTGTAACCGCACTGTGTAACCATGCTGCGTAAGCACACTGTGTAACCACGCTGTGTAACCACGCTGTGTAACCATGCTGTGTAAACGCACTGTGTAACCACGCAGTGACACAGCTCTGTGTAACGATGCTGTGTTACCATGCTGTGTAACCGCGCTGTGTAACCGCACTGTGTAACCGCGCTGTGTAACCGCACCGTGTAACCACAATGTGCAATCGCGCTGTGTAACCGCACTGTGTAACCGTCCTGTGTAACCGCACTGTGTAACCGCGCTGTGTAACCGCACCGTGTAACCACAATGTGTAATCGTGCTGTGTAACGCGCTGTGTAACCGCCCTGTGTAACCGCACTGTGTAACCGCACTGTGATGCAGCTCTGTGTAACCGCGCTGTGTAAACGCTCTAAGACGCTGCACTGTGTAACCGCACTGTGTAACCGTGCTGTGTAACCTTACTGTGTAATCGCACTGTGTGACTGCGCTGTGTAACCGCGCTGTGTAACCATACTGTGTAACCACACTGTGTAACCGCACTGTGTAACCGCGCTGTGTAACCGCGCTGTGTAACCGCGCTGTGTGACCATGCTGTGTAACCGCGCTTTGTAACCGCGCTGTGTAACCGTGCTGTGTGACCGTGCTGTGTAACCTTACTGTGTCACCGCGTTGTGTAACCGCGCTGTGTAACCATACTGTGTAACCACACTGTGTAACCGCACTGTGTAACCGCGCTGTGTAACCGCGCTGTGTAACCGCGCTGTGTGACCATGCTGTGTAACCGCGCTGTGTAACCGCGCTGTGTAACCGCGCTGTGTAACCATGCTGTGTAACTGCACTCTGTATCCGCACTGTGTAACAACGCTGTGTAACCGCACTGTATAACCATGCTGTGTAAGCTCACTGTGTAACCACGTTGTGTATCCGCACTGTGTAACATAACTGTGTAACCGCGCTGTGTAAGCACGCTGTGTAACCATGCTGTGTAACCGCACTGTGTAACCGCGTTGTGTAACCGCGCAGTGATGCCGCTCTGTGTAACCGCACTGTGTAACTGCGCTGTGTAACCGCACTGTGTAACCACACTGTGTGACTGCGCTGTGTAACCGCGCTGTGTAACTGCACTTTGTTACTGCGCTGTGTAACCACGCTGTGTAACCGCGCTGTGTAACCGCGCTGTGTAACCATACTGTGTAACTGCACTGTGTAAGCGCACTGTGTGGCTGTGCTGTTTAACCGCACTGTGTAACCGTGCTGTGTAACAGCACTGTATAACCCCACTGTGTAACCGCGCTGTGTAACCGCAGTGTGTAACCGCGCTGTGTAACCACGCTGTGTAACCATGCTGTGTAACCGCGCTTTGTAACCCCACTGTGTAACTGCACCGTGTAACCACAATGTGTAACCGCCCTGTGTAACCGCACTGTGTAAACGCTCTAAGACGCTGCACTGTGTAACCGCACTGTGTAACCGTGCTGTGTAAACGTGCTGTGTAACCACACTGTGTAACCACGCTGTGTAACCGCACTGTGTAACCACGCAGTGACACCACTCTGTGTTACCGCGCTGTGTAACCTCACTGTGTAATCGCACTGTGTGACTGCGCTGTGTAACCGCACTGTGTAACCGCGCTGTGTAACCAGGCTGTGTAACCAGGCTGTGTAAACATGCTGTGTAAACGCACTGTGAAACCACGCTGTGTAACCGCGCTGTGTAACCACGCAGTGACACAGCTCTGTGTAACGATGCTGTGTTACCGCGCTGTGTAACCGTACTGTGTAACCGTGCTGTGTAAACGCGCTGAGTAACCACACTGTGTAACCGCGCTGTGTAACCACGCTGTGTAACCACGCTGTGTAAACACGCTGTGTAACCGCACTGTGTAACCATGCTGCGTAACCACACTGTGTAACCACGCTGTGTAACCACGCTGTGTAACCATGCTGTGTAAACGCACTGTGTAACCACGCAGTGACACAGCTCTGTGTAACGATGCTGTGTTACCATGCTGTGTAACCGCGCTGTGTAACTGCACTGTGTAACCGCGCTGTGTAACCGCACCGTGTAACCACAATGTGTAATCGCGCTGTGTAACCGCACTGTGTAACCGTCCTGTGTAACCGCACTGTGTAACCGCGCTGTGTAACCGCACCGTGTAACCACAATGTGTAATCGTGCTGTGTAACCGCGCTGTGTAACCGCCCTGTGTAACCGCACTGTGTAACCGCACTGTGATGCAGCTCTGTGTAACCGCGCTGTGTAAACGCTCTAAGACGCTGCTCTGTGTAACCGCACTGTGTAACCGTGCTGTGTAACCTCACTGTGTAATCGCACTGTGTGACTGCGCTGTGTAACCGCACTGTGTAACCGCGCTGTGTAACCAGGCTGTGTAACCAAGCTGTGTAAACATGCTGTGTAAACGCACTGTGAAACCATGCTGTGTAACCGCGCTGTGTAACCACGCAGTGACACAGCTCTGTGTAACGATGCTGTGTTACCGCGCTGTGTAACCGCGCTGTGTAACCACACTGTGTAACCATGCTGTGTAAACGCACTGTGTAACCACACTGTGTAACCGCGCTGTGTAACCGCACTGTGTAACCGTGCTGTGTAACCACGCTGTGTAACCACGCTGTGTAAACACGCTGTGTAACCGCACTGTGTAACCATGCTGCGTAACCACACTGTGTAACCACGCTGTGTAACCACGCTGTGTAACCGCGCTGTGTAACCGCACTGTGTAACCGTGCTGTGTAAACGCGCTGATTAACCACACTGTGTAACCGCGCTGTGTAACCACGCTGTGTAACCACGCTGTGTAAACGCGCTGTGTAACCGCACTGTGTAACCATGCTGCGTAAGCACACTGTGTAACCACGCTGTGTAACCACGCTGTGTAACCATGCTGTGTAAACGCACTGTGTAACCACGCAGTGACACAGCTCTGTGTAACGATGCTGTGTTACCATGCTGTGTAACCGCGCTGTGTAACCGCACTGTGTAACCGCGCTGTGTAACCGCACCGTGTAACCACAATGTGTAATCGCGCTGTGTAACCGCGCTGTGTAACCGTCCTGTGTAACCGCACTGTGTAACCGCGCTGTGTAACCGCACCGTGTAACCACAATGTGTAATCGTGCTGTGTAACCGCGCTGTGTAACCGCCCTGTGTAACCGCACTGTGTAACCGCACTGTGATGCGGCTCTGTGTAACCGCGCTGTGTAAACGCTCTAAGACGCTGCTCTGTGTAACCGCACTGTGTAACCGTGCTGTGTAACCTTACTGTGTAATCGCACTGTGTGACTGCGCTGTGTAACCGCACTGTGTAACCGCGCTGTGTAACCAGGCTGTGTAACCAAGCTGTGTAAACATGCTGTGTAAACGCACTGTGAAACCATGCTGTGTAACCGCGCTGTGTAACCACGCAGTGACACAGCTCTGTGTAACGATGCTGTGTTACCGCGCTGTGTAACCGCGCTGTGTAACCACACTGTGTAACCATGCTGTGTAAACGCACTGTGTAACCACACTGTGTAACCGCGCTGTGTAACCGCACTGTGTAACCGTGCTGTGTAAACGCGCTGATTAACCACACTGTGTAACCGCGCTGTGTAACCACGCTGTGTAACCACGCTGTGTAAACGCGCTGTGTAACCGCACTGTGTAACCATGCGGCGTAACCACACTGTGTAACCACGCTGTGTAACCACGCTGTGTAACCATGCTGTGTAAACGCACTGTGTAACCACGCTGTGTAAACACGCTGTGTAACCGCACTGTGTAACCATGCTGCGTAAGCACACTGTGTAACCACGCTGTGTAACCACGCTGTGTAACCATGCTGTGTAAACGCACTGTGTAACCACGCAGTGACACAGCTCTGTGTAACGATGCTGTGTTACCATGCTGTGTAACCGCGCTGTGTAACCGCACTGTGTAACCGCGCTGTGTAACCGCACCGTGTAACCACAATGTGCAATCGCGCTGTGTAACCGCACTGTGTAACCGTCCTGTGTAACCGCACTGTGTAACCGCGCTGTGTAACCGCACCGTGTAACCACAATGTGTAATCGTGCTGTGTAACGCGCTGTGTAACCGCCCTGTGTAACCGCACTGTGTAACCGCACTGTGATGCAGCTCTGTGTAACCGCGCTGTGTAAACGCTCTAAGACGCTGCACTGTGTAACCGCACTGTGTAACCGTGCTGTGTAACCTTACTGTGTAATCGCACTGTGTGACTGCGCTGTGTAACCGCGCTGTGTAACCATACTGTGTAACCACACTGTGTAACCGCACTGTGTAACCGCGCTGTGTAACCGCGCTGTGTAACCGCGCTGTGTGACCATGCTGTGTAACCGCGCTTTGTAACCGCGCTGTGTAACCGTGCTGTGTGACCATGCTGTTTAACCGCGCTGTGTAACCGCACTGTGTAACATCACTGTGTAATTGCGCTGTGTAATAACGCAGTGTAACCATGCTGTGTAACTGCGCTGTGACGCTGCACTGTGTAATCGCACTGTGTAACCGCACTGTGTAACCGCGCTGTGTAACCACGCTGTGTAACTGCACTCTGTATCCGCACTGTGTAACAACGCTGTGTAACCGCACTGTATAACCATGCTGTGTAACCTCACTGTGTAACCACGTTGTGTATCCGCACTGTGTAACATAACTGTGTAACCGCGCTGTGTAAGCACGCTGTGTAACCATGCTGTGTAACCGCACTGTGTAACCGCGTTGTGTAACCGCGCAGTGATGCCGCTCTGTGTAACCGCACTGTGTAACTGCGCTGTGTAACCGCACTGTGTAACCACACTGTGTGACTGCGCGGTGTAACCGCGCTGTGTAACTGCACTTTGTTACTGCGCTGTGTAACTACGCTGTGTAACCGCGCTGTGTAACCGCGCTGTGTAACCATACTGTGTAACTGCACTGTGTAAGCGCACTGTGCGGCTGTGCTGTTTAACCGCACTGTGTAACCGTGCTGTGTAACAGCACTGTGTAACCCCACTGTGTAACCGCGCTGTGTAACCGCAGTGTGTAACCGCGCTGTGTAACCACGCTGTGTAACCATGCTGTGTAACCGCGCTTTGTAACCCCACTGTGTAACTGCACCGTGTAACCACAATGTGTAACCGCCCTGTGTAACCGCACTGTGTAAACGCTCTAAGACGCTGCACTGTGTAACCGCACTGTGTAACCGTGCTGTGTAATCACACTGTATAACCGCACTGTGTAACCGCCCTGTGTAAACGTGCTGTGTAACCACACTGTGTAACCACGCTGTGTAACCGCACTGTGTAACCACGCAGTGACACCGCTCTGTGTTACCGCGCTGTGTAACCTCACTGTGTAATCGCACTGTGTGACTGCGCTGTGTAACCGCACTGTGTAACCGCGCTGTGTAACCAGGCTGTGTAACCAGGCTGTGTAAACATGCTGTGTAAACGCACTGTGAAACCACGCTGTGTAACCGCGCTGTGTAACCACGCAGTGACACAGCTCTGTGTAACGATGCTGTGTTACCGCGCTGTGTAACCGTGCTGTGTAACCACGCTGTGTAACCATGCTGTGTAAACGCACTGTGTAACCACGCTGTGTAACCGCGCTGTGTAACCGTACTGTGTAACCGTGCTGTGTAAACGCGCTGAGTAACCACACTGTGTAACCACGCTGTGTAACCGCTCTGTGTAACCACACTGTGTAACCGCGCTGTGTAACCGCACTGTGTAACCATGCTGTGTAACCGCACGGTGTAACCACACTGTAACCGCACTGTGTAACCACATTGTAACCGCACTGTGTAACCACGCTGTGTAACCGCAATGTGTAACCACACTGTGTAACCACGCTGTGTAACCACACTGTGTAACCGCGCTGTGTAATCGCACTCTGTAACCACGCTGTGTAACTGCACTGTGTAACCGCACTGTGTAACCACACTGTGTAACCGCACTGTGTAACTGCACTGTGTAACCACACTGTGTAACCACACTGTGTAACCACGCTAAGTAACGGCGCTGTGTAACCGCACTGTGTAACTGCGCTGTGTAACAGCACTGTGTAACCACGCTGTGTAACCGTGCTGTGTAACCACACTGTGTAACGGCGCTGTGCAACCACATTGTGTAACCGCGCTGTGAAATTGCACTCTGTAACCACGCTGTGTAACCGCACTGTGTAACCGCACTGTGTAACCGTGCTGTGTAACCATACTGTTTAACTGCACTGTGTAACCGCGGTGTGTAAACGCACTGTGCAACCCCACTGTGTAACCACACTGTGTAACCGCACTGTGTAAGTGCACTGTGTAACCGCACAGTGTAACCGCACTGTGTAACCGCGCTAAGTAACGGCGCTGTGTAATCGCACTGTGTTACCGCGCTAATTAACGGCGCTGTGTAACTGCGCTGTGAAACTGCGCTGTGTAACCGCACTGTGTAACCACACTGTGTAACCGCTCTGTGTAACCACACTGTGTAACCGCGCTGTGTAACCGCACTGTGTAACCATGCTGTGTAACCGCACGGTGTAACCACACTGTAACCGCACTGTGTAACCACATTGTAACCGCACTGTGTAAGCACGCTGTGTAACCGCAATGTGTAACCACACTGTGTAACCACGCTGTGTAACCACGCTGTGTAACCACACTGTGTAACGGCGCTGTGTAACCACACTGTGTAACCGCGCTGTGTAATCACACTCTGTAACCACGCTGTGTAACTGCACTGTGTAACCGCACTGTGTAACCACACTGTGTAACCACACTGTGTAACCACACTGTGTAACCGCACTGTGTAACTGCGCTGTGAAATTGCACTCTGTAACCACGCTGTTTAACCGCACTGTGTAACCACTCTGTGTAACCGCACTGTGTAATTGCACTGTGTAACCGCACTGTGTAACCGCACTGTGTAACCGCGCTAAGTAACGGCGCTGTGTAATCGCACTGTGTTACCGCGCTAATTAACGGCGCTGTGTAAACGCGCTGTGAAACTGCGCTGTGTAACCGCACTGCGTAAGCGCACTGTGTGGCTGTGCTGTTTAACCGCACTGTGTAACCGCGATTTGTAACAGCACTGTGTAACCCCACTGTGTAACCGCGCTGTGTAACCGCACTGTGTAACTGCGCTGTGTAACCGCGCTGTGTAACCACACTGTGTAACCGCGCTGTGTAACCATACTGTGTAACCGCACTGTGTAACCGCGCTGTGTAACCACGCTGTGTAACTGCACTGTGTAACTGTGCTGTGTAACCACACTGTGTAACCACGCTGTGTAACCATGCTGTGTAAACGCACTCTGTAACCATGCTGTGTAACCGCGCTGTGTAACCACGCTGTGTAACCGCGCTGTGTAACCACGCAGTGACGGTGCTCTGTGTAACTGCGCTATGTGACCACGCAGTGACACAGTTCTGTGTAACGATGCTGTGTTAGTGCCCTGTGTAACCGCTCTGTGTAACCGCACTGTGTAACCGCACTGTGTAACCACAGTGTAACCGCACTGTGTAACTGCACTGTGTAACCACGCTGTGTAACCACGCTGTGTAACCACACTGTGTAACCGCGCTGTGTAACGATACTGTGTAACCACGCTGTGTAACCACGCTGTGTAACCACACTGTGTAACCACACTGTGTAACCATGCTGTGTAAACGCACTGTGTAACCACGCTGTGTAACCGCGCTGTGTAACCACACAGTGACGGCGCTCTGTGTAACCGTGCTGTGTGACCACGCAGTGACACAGTTCTGTGTAACGATGCTGTGTTAGTGCGCTGTGTAACCGCTCTGTGTAACCGCACTGTGTAACTGCACTGTGTAACTGCACTGTGTAACCACGCTGTGTAACCACGCTGTGTAACCACACTGTGTAACCGCACTGTGTAACCACACAGTGACGGCGCTCTGTGTAACCGTGCTGTGTGACCACGCAGTGACACAGTTCTGTGTAACGATGCTGTGTTAGCGCGCTGTGTAACCGCTCTGTGTAACCGCACTGTGTAACTGCACTGTGTAACCACGCTGTGTAACCACGCTGTGTAACCACACTGTGTAACCACACTGTGTAACCACGCTGTGTAACCATGCTGTGTAAACGCACTCTGTAACCATGCTGTGTAACCGCGCTGTGTAACCATACTGTGTAACCGCGCTGTGTAACCACACTGTGTAACCACGCTGTGTAACCATGCTGCGTAAACGCACTGTGTAACCACACTGTGTGACTGCGCGGTGTAACCGCACTGTGTAACCGCACTTTGTTACTGCGCTGTGTAACCACGCTGTGTAACCGCGCTGTGTAACCGCGCTGTGTAACCATACTGTGTAACTGCACTGTGTAATCGCGCTGTGTAACTGCACTGTGTAACCGCACTGTGTTACTGTGCTGTGTAACCACGCTGTGTAACCGCGCTGTGTAACCGCGCTGTGTAATCACATTGTGTAACCGCGCTGTGTAACCTCACTGTGTAACCGCACTGTGTAACTGCACTGTGTAACCGTGCTGTGTAACCACACTGTGTAACCGCGCTATGTGACTGCGCTGTGTAACGTCACTGTGTAAACGCACTGTGTAACCGCAGTGTAACCGCACTGTGTAACCATACTGTGTAACTGCACTGTGTGACTGCGCTGTGTAACCGCGCTGTGTATCCGCACTGTGTAATTGCACTGTGTAACAACGCTGTATAACCGCAGTGTGTAACCACACTGTGTAACTGCGCTGTGACGCTGCACTGTGTAATCGCACTGTGTAACCACACTGTAACCGCACTGTGTAACCATGCTGTGTAACCGCAATGTGTAACCACGCTGTGTAACCGCACTCTGTATCCACACTGTGTAACCACGCTGAGTAACCGCGATGTGTAACCATGCTGTGTAACCGCACTCTGTATCCACACTGTGTAACAACGCTGTATAACCGCAGTGTGTAACCACACTGTGTAACTGCGCTGTGACGCTGCACTGTGTAATCGTACTGTGTAACCACACTGTAACCGCACTGTGTAACCACGCTGTGTAACCGCTCTGTGTAACCACACTGTGTAACCGCGCTGTGTAACCGCACTGTGTAACCATGCTGTGTAACCGCACGGTGTAACCACACTGTAACCGCACTGTGTAACCACATTGTAACCGCACTGTGTAACCACGCTGTGTAACCGCAATGTGTAACCACACTGTGTAACCACGCTGTGTAACCACACTGTGTAACCACACTGTGTAACGGCGCTGTGTAACCACACTGTGTAACCGCGCTGTGTAATCGCACTCTGTAACCACGCTGTGTAACTGCACTGTGTAACCGCACTGTGTAACCACGCTGTGTAACCACACTGTGTAACTGCACTGTGTAACCGCGCTGTGTAAATGCACTGTGTAACCCCACTGTGTAACCACACTGTGTAACCGCACTGTGTAACCACACAGTGACGGCGCTCTGTGTAACCGTGCTGTGTGACCACGCAGTGACACAGTTCTGTGTAACGATGCTGTGTTAGCGCGCTGTGTAACCGCTCTGTGTAACCGCACTGTGTAACTGCACTGTGTAACCACGCTGTGTAACCACGCTGTGTAACCACACTGTGTAACCACACTGTGTAACCACGCTGTGTAACCATGCTGTGTAAACGCACTCTGTAACCATGCTGTGTAACCGCGCTGTGTAACCATACTGTGTAACCGCGCTGTGTAACCACACTGTGTAACCACGCTGTGTAACCATGCTGCGTAAACGCACTGTGTAACCACACTGTGTGACTGCGCGGTGTAACCGCACTGTGTAACCGCACTTTGTTACTGCGCTGTGTAACCACGCTGTGTAACCGCGCTGTGTAACCGCGCTGTGTAACCATACTGTGTAACTGCACTGTGTAATCGCGCTGTGTAACTGCACTGTGTAACCGCACTGTGTTACTGTGCTGTGTAACCACGCTGTGTAACCGCGCTGTGTAACCGCGCTGTGTAATCACATTGTGTAACCGCGCTGTGTAACCTCACTGTGTAACCGCACTGTGTAACTGCACTGTGTAACCGTGCTGTGTAACCACACTGTGTAACCGCGCTATGTGACTGCGCTGTGTAACGTCACTGTGTAAACGCACTGTGTAACCGCAGTGTAACCGCACTGTGTAACCATACTGTGTAACTGCACTGTGTGACTGCGCTGTGTAACCGCGCTGTGTATCCGCACTGTGTAATTGCACTGTGTAACAACGCTGTATAACCGCAGTGTGTAACCACACTGTGTAACTGCGCTGTGACGCTGCACTGTGTAATCGCACTGTGTAACCACACTGTAACCGCACTGTGTAACCATGCTGTGTAACCGCAATGTGTAACCACGCTGTGTAACCGCACTCTGTATCCACACTGTGTAACCACGCTGAGTAACCGCGATGTGTAACCATGCTGTGTAACCGCACTCTGTATCCACACTGTGTAACAACGCTGTATAACCGCAGTGTGTAACCACACTGTGTAACTGCGCTGTGACGCTGCACTGTGTAATCGTACTGTGTAACCACACTGTAACCGCACTGTGTAACCACGCTGTGTAACCGCTCTGTGTAACCACACTGTGTAACCGCGCTGTGTAACCGCACTGTGTAACCATGCTGTGTAACCGCACGGTGTAACCACACTGTAACCGCACTGTGTAACCACATTGTAACCGCACTGTGTAACCACGCTGTGTAACCGCAATGTGTAACCACACTGTGTAACCACGCTGTGTAACCACACTGTGTAACCACACTGTGTAACGGCGCTGTGTAACCACACTGTGTAACCGCGCTGTGTAATCGCACTCTGTAACCACGCTGTGTAACTGCACTGTGTAACCGCACTGTGTAACCACGCTGTGTAACCACACTGTGTAACTGCACTGTGTAACCGCGCTGTGTAAATGCACTGTGTAACCCCACTGTGTAACCACACTGTGTAAACGCACTGTGTAACTGCACTGTGTAACCACACTGTGTAACCGCACTGTGTAACCACGCTAAGTAACGGCGCTGTGTAACCGCACTGTGTAACTGCGCTGTGTAACAGCACTGTGTAACCACGCTGTGTAACAGCACTGTGTAACCACGCTGTGTAACCGTGCTGTGTAACCACACTGTGTAACGGCGCTGTGCAACCACATTGTGTAACGGCGCTGTGAAATTGCACTCTGTAACCACGCTGTGTAACCGCACTGTGTAACCGCACTGTGTAACCGTGCTGTGTAACCATACTGTGTAACTGCACTGTGTAACCGCGCTGTGTAAACGCACTGTGCAACCCCACTGTGTAACCACACTGTGTAACCGCACTGTGTAAGTGCACTGTGTAACCGCACTGTGTAACCACACTGTGTAACCGCGCTAAGTAACGGCGCTGTGTAATCGCACTGTGTTACCGCGCTAATTAACGGCGCTGTGTAACCGCACTGTGAAACTGCGCTGTGTAACCGCACTGCGTAAGCGCACTGTGTGGCTGTGCTGTTTAACCGCACTGTGTAACCGCGATTTGTAACAGCACTGTGTAACCCCACTGTGTAACCGCGCTGTGTAACCGCACTGTGTAACTGCGCTGTGTAACCGCGCTGTGTAACCACACTGTGTAACCACGCTGTGTAACCATGCTGTGTAAACACACTGTGTAACCACACTGTGTGACTGCGCGGTGTAACCGCGCTGTGTAACCGCACTTTGTTACTGCGCTGTGTAACCACGCTGTGTAACCGTGCTGTGTAACCGCATTGTGTAACCATTCTGTGTAACTGCACTGTGTAATCGCGCTGTGTAACCCCACAATGTAACCGCACTGTGTTACTGTGCTGTGTAACTGCGCTGTGTAACTGCGCTGTGTAACCACACTGTGTAAGCGCACTGTGGGGCTGTGCTGTTTAACCGCACTGTGTAACTGTGCTGTGTAACAGCACTGTGTAACCCCACTGTGTAACCGCACTGTGTAACCGCACTGTGTAACCGCGCTGTGTAACCACACTGTGTAACCATGCTGTGTAACCGCGCTTTGTAACCGCACTGTGTAACTGCACCGTGTAACCACAATGTGTAACCGCACTGTGTAAACGCTCTAAGACGCTGCACTGTGTAACCGCACTGTGTAACCGTGCTGTGTAATCACACTGTGTAACCGCACTGTGTAACCGCGCTGTGTAACCGCCCTGTGTAAACGTGCTGTGTAACCACACTGTGTAACCGCGCTGTGTAACCGCACTGTGTAACCGCGCTGTGTAACCGCGCTGTGTAACCGCACTGTGTAACCACACTGTGTAACCGCGCTGTGTAACCTCACTGTGTAACCGCACTGTGTAACTGCACTGTGTAACCGCACTGTGTAACCGCGCTGTGTAACCACACTGTGTAACCGCGCTATGTGACTGCGCTGTGTAACGTCACTGTGTAAACGCACTGTGTAACCGCAGTGTAACCGCACTGTGTAACCATACTGTGTAACTGCACTGTGTGACTGCGCTGTGTAACCGCGCTGTGTATCCGCACTGTGTAATTGCGCTGTGTAACAACGCTGTATAACCACACTGTGTAACTGCGCTGTGACGCTGCACTGTGTAATCGCACTGTGTAACCACACTGTAACCGCACTGTGTAACCATGCTGTGTAACCGCAATGTGTAACCACGCTGTGTAACCGCACTCTGTATCCACACTGTGTAACCACGCTGAGTAACCGTGATGTGTAACCATGCTGTGTAACCGCACTCTGTATCCACACTGTGTAACAACGCTGTATAACCGCAGTGTGTAACCACACTGTGTAACTGCGCTGTGACGCTGCACTGTGTAATCGTACTGTGTAACCACACTGTAACCGCACTGTGTAACCACGCTGTGTAACCGCTCTGTGTAACCACACTGTGTAACCGCGCGGTGTAACCGCACTGTGTAACCATGCTGTGTAACCGCACGGTGTAACCACACTGTAACCGCACTGTGTAACCACACTGTAACCGCACTGTGTAACCATGCTGTGTAACCGTGCTCTGCAACCATACTGTGTAACTGCAGTGTGTAACCGCATTGTGTAACCGCGCTGTGTAACCGCACTGTGTAACCGCACTGTGTAACCGCGCAGTCACGCCGCTCTGCGTAACCGCGCTGTGTAACCTCACTGTGTAACCGCACTGTGTGGCTGTGCTGTTTAACCGCACCATGTAACCACTCTGTGTAACCGCGCTGTGTAACCACACTGTGTAAACACACTGTTTAACCACGCTGCGTAACTGCGGTGTGTAACCGCACCGAGTAACCACAATGTGTAACCGCACTGTGTAACCGCGCTGAGTAACCTCACTGTGTAACCACATTGTGTAACTGCGCTGTGTAACCATACTGTGTAACCGCGCTGTGTAACCGCACTGTGTAACCACACTGTGTGACTGCGCTGTGTAACCGCACTGTGTAACCGTGCTGTGTAACCACACTGTGTAACCACGCTGTGTAACCATGCTGTGTAAATGCACTCTGTAACCACACTGTGTAACCGCGCTGTGTAACCACGCTGTGTAACCGCGCAGTGACGGCGCTCTGTGTAACCGCGCTGTGTGACCACGCAGTGACACAGTTCTGTGTAACGATGCTGTGTTAGCGCCCTGTGTAACCGCTCTGTGTAACCGCACTGTGTAACCGCACTGTGTAACCACAGTGTAACCGCACTGTGTAACTACACTGTGCAACCACGCTGTGTAACCACGCTGTGTAACCACACTGTGTAACCGCGCTGTGTAACCATACTGCGTAACCGCGCTGTGTAACCACGCTGTGTAACCACACTGTGTAACCACGCTGTGTAACCACGCTGTGTAAACGCACTGTGTAACCACACTGTGTAACTGCGCTGTGTAACCACACAGTGACGGCGCTCTGTGTAACCGCGCTGTGTGACCACGCAGTGACACAGTTCTGTGTAACGATGCTGTGTTAGCGCGCTGTGTAACCACTCTGTGTAACCGCACTGTGTAACCACAGTGTAACCGCACTGTGTAACTGCACTGTGTAACCACGCTGTGTAACCACGCTGTGTAACCACACTGTGTAACCGCGCTGTGTAACCATACTGCGTAACCGCACTGTGTAACCACACTGTGTAACCACGCTGTGTAACCATGCTGTGTAAACGCACTCTGTAACCATGCTGTGTAACCGCGCTGTGTAACCATACTGTGTAACCACGGTGTGTAACCATGCTGTGTAAACGCACTCTGTAACCAGGCTGTGTAACCGCGCTGTGTAACCACGCTGTGTAACCACGCTGTGTAACCATGCTGTGTAAAGGCACTGTATAATAACGCTGTGTAACCGCGCTGTGTAACCACGCAGTGACGGCGCTCTGTGTAACCGCGCTGTGTGACCACGCAGTGACACATTTCTGTGTAACGATGCTGTGTTAGCGCGCTGTGTAACCGCTCTGTGTAACCGCACTGTGTAACCACACTGTGTAACCGCGCTGTGTAACCACGCTGTGTAACCGCACTGTGTAACCGCACTGTGTAACCGCGCTGTGTAACCACACTGTGTAACCACGCAGTGACGGTGCTCTGTGTACCCGTGCTGTGCGACCACACAGTGACACAGCTCTGTGTAACGATGCTGTGTTAGCGCGCTGTGTAACCACGCTGCGTAACCGCGCTGTGTAACCGCACCGTGTAACCACAATGTGTAACCACCCTGTGTAACCGCACTGTGACAATAGTCTGTGTAACCACACTGTGTAACCACACTGTGTAACCGCGCTGGGTAACCGTGCTGTGTAACCGCACTGTGTTACTGCACTGTGTAACCGCGTTGTGTTACCACGCTGTGTAACCTCACTGTGTAACCACACTGTGTAACCGCGCTGGGTAACCGTGCTGTGTAACCGCACTGTGTAACCTCACTGTGTAACCGCACTGTATGACTGCGCTGTGTAACCGCACTGTGTAACCGCACTGTGTGACTGCGCTGTGTAACCACGCTGTGTAATCGCACTGTGTGACTGCGCTGTGTAACCGCACTGTGTAACCATGCTGTGTAACCGCACTGTGTTACTGCACTGTGTAACCGCGCTGTGTAACCGTGCCGTGTAACCACACTGTGTAACCGCACTGTGTAACTGCACTGTGTAACCGCGCTGTGTAACCGTGCTCTGCAACCATACTGTGTAACTGCAGTGTGTAACCGCATTGTGTAACCGCGCTGTGTAACCGCGCTGTGTAACCACACTGTGTAACCACGCTGTGTAACCACGCTGTGTAACCATGCTGTGTAAACACACTGTTTAACCACGCTGCGTAACTGCGGTGTGTAACCGCACCGAGTAACCACAATGTGTAACCGCACTGTGTAACCGCGCTGAGTAACCTCACTGTGTAACCACATTGTGTAACTGCGCTGTGTAACCATACTGTGTAACCGCGCTGTGTAACCGCACTGTGTAACCACACTGTGTGACTGCGCTGTGTAACCGCACTGTGTAACCGTGCTGTGTAACCTCACTGTATAACCGCACTGTGTGACTGCGCTGTGTAACCGCACTGTGTAACCACACTGTGTAACCACACTGTGTTACTGCGCTGTGTAACCACGCTGTGTAACCACGCTGTGTAACCTCACTGTGTAACCATACTGTGTAACTGCATTGTGTAACCGCTCTGTGTAACCGTGCTGTGTAACCTCACTGTGTAACCGCACTTTGTGACTGCGCTGTGTAACCGCAGTGTAACCGCGCTGTGTAACCGCACTGTGTTACTGGGCTGTGTAACCGCGCTGTGTAACCGCACTGTGTAACCACACTGTGTTACTGCGCGGTGTAACCACGCTGTGTAACCACACAGTGTTACTGCGCGGTGTAACCGCGCTGTGTAACCATACTGTGTCACTGCATTGTGTAACCGCTCTGTGTAACCGCACTTTGTGACTGCGCTGTGTAACCGCAGTGTAACCGCGCTGTGTAACTGCACTGTGTTACTGTGCTGTGTAACCGCGCTGTGTAACCTCACTGTGTAACCGCACTGTGTGACTGCGCTGTGTAACCGCACGATGTAACCACACTGTGTTACGGCGCGGTGAAACCACGCTGTGTAACCGCACTGTGTTACTGCGCTGTGTAACCACGCTGTGTAATCGCGCTGTGTAACCATACTGTGTAACTGCACTGTGTAACTGCACTGTGTAACCGCGTTGTGTAACCGCACTATGTAACAGCGCTGTGTAACCTCAATGTGTTACTGCACTGTGTAACTGCGTTGTGTAACCGCACTGTGTAACCGTGCTATGTAACAGCACCGTGTAACCACACTGTGTAACCGCACTGTATAACCGCACTGTGTAACCGCGCTGTGTAACCGCGCTCTGCAACCATACTGTGTAACCTTACTGTGTAACCGCACTGTGTGACTGCGCTGTGTAACCGCACTATGTAACCACACTGTGTTACGGCGCGGTGAAACCACGCTGTGTAACCGCACTGTGTTACTGCGCTGTGTAACCATGCTGTGTAATCGCGTTGTGTAACCATACTGTGTAACTGCACTGTGTAACTGCACTGTGTAACCGCGTTGTGTAACCGCACTGTGTTACTGCACTGTGTAACAGCGTTGTGTAACCACACTGTGTAACCGTGCTGTGTAACCGCACTGTGTAACCGCGCTGTGTAACCGCACAGTGACGCTGCTCTGTGTAACCGTGCTGTGTAACCTCACTGTGTAACCGCACTGTGTAACCGCGCTGTGTAACCGCACAGTGACGCTGCTCTGTGTAACCGTGCTGTGTAACCTCACTGTGTAACCGCACTGTGTGACTGCGCTGTGTAACCGAACTATGTAACCACACTGTGTTACTGCGCGGTGAAACCACACTGTGTAACGAAACTGTGTTACTGCGCTGTGTAACCACGCTGTGTAATCGCGCTGTGTAACCGTTCTGTGTAACCACGCTGTGTAACCTCACTGTGTAACCGCACTGCGTGACTGCGCTGTGTAACCGCACTGTGTAACCGTGCTGTGTAACCGCACCGTGTAACCGCGCTGTGTAACCGCACTGTGTAACCACGCTGTGTAACCGCACTGTGTAACCGTGCTGTGTAACCGCAATGTGTAACTGCGCAGTCATGCCGCTCTGCGTAACCGCGCTGTGTAACCTCACTGTGTAACCGCACTGTGTTACTGCGCTGTGTAACCACGCTGTGTAATCGCGCTGTGTAACCATACTGTGTAACTGCACTGTGTAACCGCGTTGTTTAACCGCACTGTGTAACCGCGCTGTGTAACCTCACTGTGTTACTGCACTGTGTAAGCGCGTTGTGTAACCGCACTGTGTAACCGCGCTGTGTAACCGCACCGTGTAACCACACTGTTTAACCGCGCTGTGTAACCGCCCTGTGTAACGGCAGTGTTACTGCGCTGTGTAACCACGCTGTGTAACCGCACTGTGTAACCACGCTGTGTAAGCGCACCGTGTAACCACACTGTGTGACCACACTGTGTAACCGCGCTGGGTAATCGCGCTGAGTAACCGCGCTGTGTAACCACGCTGTGTAACCGCGCAGTGATGCTGCTCTGTGTAACCGTGCTGTGTAACCTCACTGTGTAACCGCACTGTGTTACTGCACTGTGTAACCACGCAGTGTAACCGCACTGTGTAACCACGCAGTGTAACTGCGCTATGTAACCGCGCAGTGTAACCACTCTGTGTAACCGCGCTGTGTAACCACGCTGTGTAACTGCACTGTGTAACCGTGCTGTGTAACCTCACTGTGTAACCGCACTGTGTGACTGCGCTGTGTAACCGCACTATGTAACCACACTGTGTTACTGCGCGGTGAAACCACGCTGTGTAACCGCACTGTGTTACTGCGCTGTGTAACCACGCTGTGTAACCGCGCTGTGTAACCATACTGTGTAACTGCACTGTGTAACCGCGTTGTGTAACCGCACCGTGTAACCGCGCTGTATAACCTCACTGTGTTACTGCACTGTGTAACCGCGTTGTGTAACCACACTGTGTAACCGCACTGTGTAACCGCACTGTGTAACCGCACTGTGTAACCACGCTGTGTAACCGCACTGTGTAACCACACTGTGTAAGCGCACCGTGTAACCACACTGTGTGACCACACTGTGTAACCGCGCTGGGTAACCGCGCTGAGTAACCGCGCTGTGTAACCACGCTGTGTAACCGCGCAGTGATGCTGCTCTGTGTAACCGTGCTGTGTAACCTCACTGTGTAACCGCACTGTGTTACTGCACTGTGTAACCACGCTGTGTAACTGCACTGTGTAACCACGCAGTGTAACTGCGCTGGGTAACTGCGCTATGTAACCGCGCTGTGTAACCACTCTGTGTAACCGCGCTGTGTAACCACGCTGTGTAACTGCACTGTGTAACCGCGCTGTGTAACCACGCAGTGACGCTGCTCTGTGTAACCGTGCTGTGTAACCTCACTGTGTAACCGCACTGTGTGACTGCGCTGTGTAACCGCACTATGTAACCACACTGTGTTACTGCGCGGTGAAACCACGCTGTGTAACCGCACTTTGTTACTGCGCTGTGTAACCACGCTGTGTAACCACGCTGTGTAACCATACTGTGTAACTGCACTGTGTAACTGCACTGTGTAACCGCGTTGTGTAACCGCACTGTGTAACCGCGCTGTATAACCTCACTGTGTAACTGCGCTGTGTAACCATGCTCTGCAACCATACTGTGTAACCGCAGTGTGTAACCGCATTGTGTAACCGTGCTGTATAACTACACTGTGTAACCGCGCTCTGTAACGGCGCTGTGTAACCACACTGTTTAATGGCGCTCTATAACCGCGTTGTGTAACCGCGCTGTGTGACCACACTGAGTAACCGCACTGTGTAACTGCGCTGGGTAACTGCGCTGTGTAACCGTGCTGTGTAACTACTCTGTGTAACCGCGCGGTGTAACCGCACTGTGTAACCGCGCTGTATAACCGCACAGTGACGCTGCTCTGTGTAACCGTGCTGTGTAACCTCACTGTGTAACTGCAAAGTGTGACTGCGCTGTGTAACCGCACTATGTAACCACACTGTGTTACTGCGCGGTGAAACCACACTGTGTAACCAAACTGTGTTACTGCGCTGTGTAACCACGCTGTGTAATCGCGCTGTGTAACCGTTCTGTGTAACCACGCTGTGTAACCTCACTGTGTAACCGCACTGTGTAACCGTGCTGTGTAACCGCACCGTGTAAACGCGCTGTGTAACCGCACTGTGTAACCACGCTGTGTAACCGCACTGTGTAACCGTGCTGTGTAACCGCAATGTGTAACTGCGCAGTCATGCCGCTCTGCGTAACCGCGCTGTGTAACCTCACTGTGTAACCGCACTGTGTGACTGCGCTGTGTAACCGCACGATGTAACCACACTGTGTTACGGCGCGGTGAAACCACGCTGTGTAACCGCACTGTGTTACTGCGCTGTGTAACCACGCTGTGTAATCGCGCTGTGTAACCATACTGTGTAACTGCACTGTGTAACTGCACTGTGTAACCGCGTTGTGTAACCGCACTGTGTAACAGCGCTGTGTAACAGCGCTGTGTAACCTCAATGTGTTAATGCACTGTGTAACTGCGTTGTGTAACCGCACTGTGTAACCGTGCTGTGTAACCGCACCGTGTAACCACACTGTGTAACCGCACTGTATAAGCGCACTGTGTAACCGCGCTGTGTAACCGCGCTCTGCAACCATACTGTGTAACCTCACTGTGTAACCGCACTGTGTGACTGCGCTGTGTAACCGCACTATGTAACCACACTGTGTTACGGCGCGGTGAAACCACGCTGTGTAACTGCACTGTGTTACTGCGCTGTGTAACCATGCTGTGTAATCGCGTTGTGTAACCATACTGTGTAACTGCACTGTGTAACTGCACTGTGTAACCGCGTTGTGTAACCGCACTGTGTTACTGCACTGTGTAACAGCATTGTGTAACCACACTGTGTAACCGTGCTGTGTAACCGCACTGTGTAACCGTGCTGTGTAACCGCGCTCTGCAACCATACTGTGTAACGGCAGTGAGTAACCGCATTGTGTAACCGCGCTGTGTAACCGCACTGTGTAACCACGCTGTGTAACCGCACTGTGTAACTGCACTGTGTAACCGCACTGTGTTACTGCGCTGTGTAACCACGCTGTGTAATCGCACTGTGTAACCGTTCTGTGTAACCAGGCTGTGTAACCTCACTGTGTAACCGCACTGTGTAACCGTGCTGTGTAACCGCACTGTGTTACTGTGCTGTGTAACCATGCTGTGTAACCGCACTGTGTAACCACACTGTGTAACCGCACTATGTTACTGCGCTGTGTAACCATGCTGTGTAACCACAATGTGTAACCGCGCTGTGTAAGCGCACCGTGTAACCACTCTGTGTAACCGTGCTGTGTAACCGCACTGTGTAACCGCGCTGTGTAACCGCACTATGTAACCACACTGTGTTACTGCGCGGTGAAACCATGCTGTGTAACCACACTGTGTTACTGCGCTGTGTAACCACGCTGTGTAATCGCACTGTGTAACCGTTCTGTGTAACCAGGCTGTGTAACCTCACTGTGTAACCGCACTGTGTAACCGTGCTGTGTAACCGCACTGTGTTACTGTGCTGTGTAACCGTGCTGTGTAACCACACTGTGTAACCACACTGTGTAACCGCACTGCGTAACCACACTGTGTAACCACACTGTTTAACGGCACTGTGTAACCGCGCTGTGTAACTGCACTGTGTAAAAGTGCTGTGTAACCGCGCTCTGCAACCATACTGTGTAACCTCACTGTGTAACCGCACTGTGTGACTGCGCTGTGTAACCGCACTATGTAACCACACTGTGTTACGGCGCGGTGAAACCACGCTGTGTAACCGCACTGTGTTACTGCGCTGTGTAACCATGCTGTGTAATCGCGTTGTGTAACCATACTGTGTAACTGCACTGTGTAACTGCACTGTGTAACCGCGTTGTGTAACCGCACTGTGTAACCGCACTGTGTAAGCGCACCGTGTAACCACTCTGTGTAACCGTGCTGTGTAACCGCATTGTGTAACCGCGCTGTGTAACCGCGCAGTGACGATGCTCTGTGTAACCGTGCTGTGTAACCTCACTGTGTCACCGCACTGTGTGACGGCGCTGTGTAACCGCACTATGTAACCACACTGTGTTACTGCGCGGTGAAACCATGCTGTGTAACCACACTGTGTTACTGCGCTGTGTAACCACGCTGTGTAATCGCACTGTGTAACCGTTCTGTGTAACCAGGCTGTGTAACCGCACTGTGTAACCACACTGTGTAACCGTGCTGTGTAACCGCACTGTGTAACCGCACTGTGTAACCACGCTGTGTAACCGCACTGTGTAACCGCACTGTGTAACCGCACTATGTAACCACACTGTGTTACTGCGCGGTGAAACCATGCTGTGTAACCACACTGTGTTACTGCGCTGTGTAACCACGCTGTGTAATCGCACTGTGTAACCGTTCTGTGTAACCAGGCTGTGTAACCTCACTGTGTAACCGCACTGTGTAACCGTGCTGTGTAACCGCACTGTGTTACTGTGCTGTGTAACCGTGCTGTGTAACCACACTGTGTAACCACACTGTGTAACCGCACTGCGTAACCACACTGTGTAACCACACTGTTTAACGGCACTGTGTAACCGCGCTGTGTAACCGCACTGTGTAAAAGTGCTGTGTAACCGCGCTCTGCAACCATACTGTGTAACCTCACTGTGTAACCGCACTGTGTGACTGCGCTGTGTAACCGCACTATGTAACCACACTGTGTTACGGCGCGGTGAAACCACGCTGTGTAACCGCACTGTGTTACTGCGCTGTGTAACCATGCTGTGTAATCGCGTTGTGTAACCATACTGTGTAACTGCACTGTGTAACTGCACTGTGTAACCGCGTTGTGTAACCGCACTGTGTAACCGCACTGTGTAAGCGCACCGTGTAACCACTCTGTGTAACCGTGCTGTGTAACCGCACTGTGTAACCGCGCTGTGTAACCGCGCAGTGACGATGCTCTGTGTAACCGTGCTGTGTAACCTCACTGTGTCACCGCACTGTGTGACGGCGCTGTGTAACCGCACTATGTAACCACACTGTGTTACTGCGCGGTGAAACCATGCTGTGTAACCACACTGTGTTACTGCGCTGTGTAACCACGCTGTGTAATCGCACTGTGTAACCGTTCTGTGTAACCAGGCTGTGTAACCTCACTGTGTAGCCGCACTGTGTAACCGTGCTGTGTAACCGCACTGTGTTACTGTGCTGTGTAACCGTGCTGTGTAACCGCACTGTGTAACCACACTGTGTAACCGCACTGTGTAACCGCACTGTGTAACCACACTGTGTAACGGCACTGTGTAACCGCGCTGTGTAACCGCACTGTGTAAAAGTGCTGTGTAACCGCACTGCGTAACCACACTGTGTAACCGCGCTGTGTAACCACACTGTGTAACGGCGCTGTGTAACCGCACTGTGTAAAAGTGCTGTGTAACCGCTCTCTGTAACCTCGCTGTGCAACCACGCTGTGTAACCGCACTGTGTAACTGCGCTGTGTAACCGCACTGTGTAACCGCACTTTGTAACCACGCTTAGTAACAGAGCTGTGTAACCGCACTGTGTAACCGTGCTATGTAAAGGGGTTTGTAATCGCACTGTGTTACCGTGCTAATTAACGGCGCTGTGTAACCGCGCTGTGTAACTGCGCTGTATAACCGCACTGTGTAAGCGCACTGTATGGCAGTGCTGTGTAACCGCACTGTGTACCCATGCTGTGTGACCGCACTGTGTAACCCCACTGTGTAACCACGCTGTGTAACCACGCTCTGTAACCACGCTGTGTAACCACGCTGTGTGATCACACTGTGTAACCGCAATGTGTAACCGTGCTGCGTAACTGCGCTGTGTAACTGCACTGTGTAAGCGCACTGTGTGGCAGTGCTGTGCAACTGCACTGTGTACCCGTGCTGTGTGACTGCACTGTGTAACCCCACTGTGTAACTGCACTGTGTAACCGCACTGTGTAACCGCACTGTGTAACCACACTGTGTAACCGCACTGTGTAACCGCACTGTGTGACTGCGCTGTGTAACCGCACTGTGTAACCGCACTGTGTAACCACACTGTGTAACCGCACTGTGTAACTGCACTGTGTGACTGCGCTGTGTAACCGCACTGTGTAACCGCGCTATGTAAAGGGGTTTGTAACCGCACTGTGTTACCGTGCTAATTAACGGCGCTGTGTAACCGCGCTGTGTAACTGCGCTGTATAACCGCACTGTGTAAGCGCACTGTATGGCAGTGCTGTGTAACCGCACTGTGTACCCATGCTGTGTGACCGCACTGTGTAACCCCACTGTGTAACCACGCTGTGTAACCATGCTCTGTAACCACGCTGTGTAACCACGCTGTGTGATCACACTGTGTAACCGCAATGTGTAACCGCGCTGCGTAACTGCGCTGTGTAACTGCACTGTGTAAGCGCACTGTGTGGCAGTGCTGTGCAACTGCACTGTGTACCCGTGCTGTGTGACTGCACTGTGTAACCCCACTGTGTAACTGCACTGTGTAACCGCACTGTGTAACCGCACTGTGTAACCACACTGTGTAACCGCACTGTGTAACCGCACTGTGTGACTGCGCTGTGTAACCGCACTGTGTAACCGCACTGTGTAACCACACTGTGTAACCGCACTGTGTAACTGCACTGTGTGACTGCGCTGTGTAACCGCACTGTGTAACCGCACTGTGTAACTGTGCTGTGTAATCACACTGTGTAACCGCACTGAGTAACTGCACTGTGTAACTGCACTATGTAACCGCACTGTATAACCGCGCTGTGTAACCATACTGTGTAACTGCCCTGTGTAACCACACTGTGTAACCACACTGTGTAACCGCACTGTGTAACCTCCTTGTGTAACCACGTTGAGTAACCGTGCTCTGTAACCATACTGAGTAACCGCACTGTGTAACCGCGCTGGGTAACCGCGCTGTGTAACCGCGCTGTGTAACCGCGCAGTGACGTTGCTCTGTGTAACCGTGCTGTGTAACCTCACTGTGTAACCGCACTGTGTGACTGTGCTGTGTAACCGCACAGTGTAACCACACTGTGTTACTGCGTGGTATAACCACGCTGTGTAACTGCACTGTGTAACCACGCTGTGTAACCACACTGTGTTACTGCGCGGTGTAACCACGCTGTGTAACCGCACTGTGTAACCGCGCTGTGTAACCACACTGTGTAACCACGCAGTGTAACTGCGATGGGTAACTGCGCTGTGTAACCGCACTGTGTTACTGCGCTGTGTAACCGTGCTGTGTAACCGTGCTGTGTAACTGCACTGTGTGACCGCGCTGTGTAACCCCACTGTGTAAACGCACTGAGTAACCGCACTGTGTAACCGTGCTGTGTAACCTCACTGTGTAACCGCACTGAGTAACTGCACTGTTTAACTGCGTTGTGTAACGGCGCTGTGTAACCTCACTGTGTAACGGCACTGTGTGACAGCGCTGTGTAACCGCACTGTGTAACCTCACTGTGTAACTGCACTGTGTAACTGCGCTGTGTAACCGCACTGTGTAAACGTGCTGTGTAACTGCACTGTGTTACTGCACTGTGTAACCGCGTTGTATAACCGTGCTTTGTAACCTCACTGTGTAACCGCACTGTGTGACTGCACTGTGTAACTGCACTGTGTAACCGCGCTGTGTAACCGCACCGTGTAACCACACTGTGTAACCGCACTGTGTAACCGCACTGTGTAACCGCACTGTGTAACCGCATTGTGTAACCGCGCAGTGATGCTGCTCTGTGTAACCGCAATGTGTAACCACACTGTGTGACTGCGCTGTGTAACCGCACTGTGTAACCGCACTGTGTGACTGCACTGTGTAATCGCACTGTGTAACCGCACTGTGTAACCGGACTGTGTAACCGCACTGTGTAACCGCACTGTGTTACTGCGCTGTGTAACCACGCTGTGTAACCGCACTGTGTAATGGCGCTGTGTAACCGCGCTCTGTAACCGCGTTGTGTAACCGCGCTGTGTAACCATACTGAGTAACCGCACTGTGTAACTGCACTGGGTAACTGCGCTGTGTAACCATGCTTTGTAACCTCACTGTGTAACCGCACTGTGTAACCGTTCTGTGTAACCACGCTGTGTAACCTCACTGTGTAACTGCACTGTGTTACTGCACTGTGTAACCGCGTTGTGTAACCGCAATGTGTAACCGCACCGTGTAACCACACCGTGTAACCGCACTGTGTAACCGCACTGTGTAACTGCGCTGTGTAACCGCGCTCTGCAACCATACTGTGTAAACGCAGTGTGTAACCGCATTGTGTAACCGTGCTGTGTAACCGCACTGTGTAACCACGCTGTGTAACCGCACTGTGTAACCGTTCTGTGTAACCGCACTGTGTAACCGCGCTGCGTAACCTCACTGTGTAACCGCACTGTGTAACTGCGCTGTGTAACCGCGCTCTGCAACCATACTGTGTAAACGCAGTGTGTAACCGCACTGTGTAACCGTTCTGTGTAACCGCACTGTGTAACCGCGCTGCGTAACCTCACTGTGTAACCGCACTGTGAAACTGCGCTGTGTAACCGCGCTGCGTAAGCGCACTGTGTGGCTGTGCTGTTTAACTGCACTGTGTAACCGCGCTGTGTAACCGCACTGTGTAAGCCCACTGTGTAACCGCACTGTGTAACCGCACTGCGTAACCGCGCTGTGTAACCACGCTGTGTAACCACGCTGTGTAACCATGCTGTGTAAACGCACTGTGTAACCATGCTGTGTAACCGCGCTGTGTAACCACGCTGTGTAACCGCACTGTGTAACCACGCTGTGTAACCATGCTGTGTAAACGCACTGTGTAACCACACTGTGTAACCGCGCTGTGTAACCACGCAGTGACGGCGCTCTGTGTAACCGCGCTGTGTGACCACGCTCTATAACCGCACTGTGTAACCACACTGTGTAACCGCGCTGTGTAACCACACCGAGTAACCACAATGTGTAACCGCACTGTGTAACTGCACTGTGTTTCCGCACTGTGTAACTGCACTGTGTAACCGCACTGTGTAACCGCGCTGGGTAACCGCGCTGTGTGACCGCGCTGTGTAACCTCACTGTGTAACCGCAGTGTGACTGCGCTGTGTAACCGCACTGTCTAACCACACTGTGTTACTGCGCAGTGTAACCGCACTGTGTTACTGCGCTGTGTAACCACGCTGTGTAACCGCGCTGTGTAAATTCCCTGTGTAACCGCACTGTGTGACTGTGCTGTGTAACCACACTGTGTAACCTCACTGTGTAACCGCACTGTGTGACTGCGCTGTGTAACTGCACTGTGTAACCGGGCTGTGTAACCACACTGTGTTACTGCACTGTGTAACCGCGTTGTATAACCGCGCTGTGTAACCTCACTGTGTAACTGCACTGTGTGACTGCGCTGTGTAACCACGCTGTGTAACCGCGCTGTGTAAATTCACTGTGTAACCGCACTGTGTGACTGTGCTGTGTAACCGCACTGTGTAACCTCACTGTGTAACTACACTGTGTGACTGCGCTGTGTAACTGCACTATGTAACCGCACTGTGTAACTGCGTTGTATAACCGCACTGTGTAACCTCACTGTGTAACCGCACTGTGTGACTGCGCTGTTTAACCGCACCGTGTAACCACACTGTGTAACCGCACTGTGTAACCGCAGTGTGTAACTGCACTGTGTAACAATGCTGTGTAACCGCACTGTGTAACCGCACTGTGTAACCACACTGTGTAAACGCACTGTGTAACCACATTGTGTAACCACGCAGTGACGCCGCTCTGTGTAAGCTCACTGTGTAACCGCACTGTGTGACTGCGCTGTGTAACCGCACTGTGTAACCGTGCTGTGTAACCGCACTGTGTTACTGCACTGTGTAACCGCGTTGTATAACCGCGCTGTGTAACCTCACTGTGTAACCGCACTGAGTAACCGCACTGTGTAACCGTGCTGTGTAACCTCACTGTGTAACCGCACTGAGTAACCGCACTGTGTAACTGCGTTGTGTAACCGCACTGTGTAAACTCACTGTGTAACCGCACTGTTTGATTGTGCTGTGTAACCGCACTGTGTAACCTCACTGTGTAACTGCACTGTGTGACTGCGCTGTGTAACCACACTGTGTAACCGTGCTGTGTAACCGCACTGTGTTACTGCACTGTGTAACCGCGTTGTATAACCGCGCTGTGTAACCTCACTGTGTAACCGCACTGTGTAACCGCAGTGTGTAACCGCATTGTGTAACAATGCTGTATAACCGCACTGTGTAACCGCACTGTGTAACCGCACTGTGTAACCGCATTGTATAACCGCGCAGTGACGCCGCTCTGTGTAACCGCACTGTGTAACCACACTGTGTGACTGCGCTGTGTAACCGCACTGTGTAAGCTCACTGTGTAACCGCACTGTGTGACTGCGCTGTGTAACCGCACTGTGTAACCGTGCTGTGTAACCGCACTGTGTTACTGCACTGTGTAACCGCGTTGTATAACCGCGCTGTGTAACCTCACTGTGTAACCGCACTGAGTAACCGCACTGTGTAACCGTGCTGTGTAACCTCACTGTGTAACCGCACTGAGTAACCGCACTGTGTAACTGTGTTGTGTAACCGCGCCGTGTAAACTCACTGTGTAACCGCACTGTGTGATTGTGCTGTGTAACCGCACTGTGTAACCTCACTGTGTAACTGCACTGTGTGACTGCGCTGTGTAACCACACTGTGTAACCGTGCTGTGTAACCGCACTGTGTTACTGCACTGTGTAACCGCGTTGTATAACCGCGCTGTGTAACCTCACTGTGTAACCGCACTGTGTAACCGCAGTGTGTAACCGCATTGTGTAACAACGCTGTATAACCGCACTGTGTAACCGCATTGTATAACCGCAAAGTGACTCCGCTCTGTGTAACCGCACTGTGTAACCACACTGTGTGACTGCGCTGTGTAACCGCACTGTGTAAGCTCACTGTGTAACCGCACTGTGTGACTGCGCTGTGTAATCGCACTGTGTAACCGCGCTGTGTAACCGCACTGTGTGACTGCACTGTGTAACTGCACTGTGTAACCGCACTGTGTAACCGCATTGTGTAACCGCGCAGTGACGCCGCTCTGTGTAACCGCACTGTGTAACCACACTGTGTGACTGCGCTGTGTAACCGCACTGTGTAAGCTCACTGTGTAACCGCACTGTGTGACGGCGCTGTGTAATCGCACTGTGTAACCGCGCTGTATAACCGCACTGTGTAATTGCGCTGTGTAACTGCGCTGTGTAACCGCACTGTGTAACAGCACTGTGTAACCACGCTGTGTAACCGCGCTGTGTAACCATTCTGTGTAACCGCACTGTGTAATTGCGCTGTGTAACTGCGCTGTGTAACTGCACTGTGTAACAGCACTGTGTAACCACACAGTGTAACCACGCATTGTAACCGCGCTGTGTAACCATTCTGTGTAACCGCACTGTGTAACCGCACTGTTTAACTGCACTGTGTAACCACGCTGTGTAACCGTGCTGTGTAACCGCGCTGTGTAAGCGCACCATGTAACCACACTGTGTAACCGCACTGTGTAACCGCACTGTGTAACTGCACTGTGTAACCGCGCTGTGTAACTGCACTGTGTGACTGCGCTGTGTAACCGCGTTGTGTAACCGCACTGTGTAACCGCACCGTGTAACCACACCGTGTAACCGCACTGTGTAACCACACTGTGTAACCGTGCTCTGCAACCATACTGTGCAACCGCAGTGTGTAACCGCATTGTGTAACTGCGCTGTGTAACCGCACTGTGTAACCGCAGTGTGTAACTGCATTGTGTAACAATGCTGTGTAACCTCACTGTGTAACCACACTGTGTGACTGCGCTGCGTAAGCGCACTGTGTGGCTGTGCTGTTTAACTGCACTGTGTCACCGAGCTGTGTAAGCGCACTGTGTGGCTGTGCTGTTTAACTGCTCTGTGTAACCGCGCTGTGTAACCGCATAGTGTAAGCCCACTGTGTAACCGCACTGTGTAACCGCACTGCGTAACTGTGCTGTGTAACCACGCTGTGTAACCACGCTGTGTAACCATGCTGTGTAACTGCACTGTGTAACCACGCTGTGCAACCATGCTGTGTAACCGCGCTGTGTTTAACACGCAGTGACGGCGCGCTGTGTAACCGCGCTGTGTGACCACACAGTGACACAGTTCTGTGTAACGATGCTGTGTTAGTGCACTGTGTAACCACGCTGCGTAACCGCGCTGTGTAACCGCACTGTGTAACCACACTGCGTAACCTCGCTGTGTAACCGCACCGAGTAACCACAATGTGTAACCGCACTGTGTAACCGCACTGTGTATCCGCACTGTGTAACTGCACTGTGTAACTGCACTGTGTAACCGCGCTGGGTAACCTCACTGTGTAACCGCGTTGTGTAACCGCGCTGTGTAACCATACTGTGTAACCGCTCTGTGTAACCGCGCTGGGTAACCGCGCTGTGTACCCGCGCTGTGTAACCGCACTGTGTAACCACACTGCGTGACTGCGCTGTGTAACCGCACTGTGTAACCGTGCTGTGTAACCTCACTGTGTAACCGCACTGTGTGACTGCGCTGTGTAACCGCACTGTCTAACCACACTGTGTTACTGCGTGGTGTAACCGCGCTGTGTAACCGCACTGTGTTACTGCGATGTGTAACCACGCTGTGTAACCGCGCTGTGTAACCGCACTGTGTAACCATACTGTGTAACTGCATTGTGTAACTGCTCTGTGTAACCGTGCTGTGTAACCTCACTGTGTAACCGCACTTTGTGACTGCGCTGTGTAACCGCAGTGTAATCGTGCTGTGTAACCGCACTGTGTTACTGTGCTGTGTAACCGCGCTGTGTAACCGCACTGTGTAACCACGCTGTGTAACCGCACTGTGTAACAGTGCTGTGTAACCACGCTGTGTAACCGCGCTGTGTAACCGTGCTGTGTAACCATACTGTGTAACTGCATTGTGTAACCGCAGTGTAACCACGCTGTGTAACCGCACTGTGTTACTGCACTGTGTAACCGCGTTGTGTAACCGCACTGTGTAACCACACTGTGTAATCGCACTGTGTAACAGTGCTGTGTAACCGCACTGTGTAACCGGGCTGTGTAACTGCACTGTGTAATCACACTGTGTAACAACGCTGTGTAACTGCACTGTGTAACCGCGCTGTGTAACCGCACTGTGTAACCATGCTGTGTAACCGCACTGTGTAACCACGCTGTGTAACCACACTGTGTAACCATGGTGTGTAACCGCACTGTGTAACCGCACTGTGTAACCACACTGTGTAACCGCACTGTGTAATCACACTGTGTAACAACGCTGTGTAACTGCGCTGTGTAACCACGCTGTGTAACCGCACTGTGTAACCACGCTGTGTAACCGCACTGTGTAACCATGGTGTGTAACCACACTGTGTAACCGCACTGTGTTACTGCGCTGTGTAACTGCACTGTGTAAACGTGCTGTGTAACCTCACTGTGTAACCGCACTGCGTGACTGCGCTGTGTAACCGCACTGTCTAACCACACTGTGTTACTGCGTGGTGTAACCGCGCTGTGTAACCGCACTGCGTTACTGCGCTGTGTAACCACGCTGTGTAACCGCGTTGTGTAACCGCGCTGTGTAACCATATTGTGTAACTGCATTGTGTAACCGCTCTGTGTAACCGTGCTGCGTAACCTCACTGTGTAACCGCACTTTGTGACTGCGCTGTGTAACCGCAGTGTAACCGCGCTGTGTAACCGCACTGTGTTACTGTGCTGTGTAACCGCGCTGTGTAACCACACTGTGTAACCACGCTGTGTAACTGCACTGTGTAACCTCACTGTGTAACCGCACTGTGTGACTGCGCTTTGTAACCGCACTATGTAACCACACTGTGTAACCACGCTGTGTAACCGCACTGTGTAACCTCACTGTGTAACCGCACTGTGTGACTGCGCTTTGTAACCGCACTATGTAACCACACTGTGTTACTGCGCGGTGAAACCACGCTGTGTAACCACACTGTGTTACTGCGCTGTGTAACCACGCATGTAATCGCACTGTGTAACCGTTCTGTGTAACCACGCTGTGTAACCTCACTGTGTAACCGCACTGTGTGACTGCGCTGTGTAACCGCACTGTGTAACCGCGTTGTGTAATTGCACTGTGTAACCGCACCGTGTAACCACACCGTGTAACCGCACTGTGTTACTGCACTGTGTAACCGCGTTGTGTAACCGTACCGTGTAACCACACCGTGTAACCGCACTGTGTAACCGCATTGTGTTACTGCACTGTGTAACCGCGTTGTGTAACCGCACCGTGTAACCACACCGTGTAACCGCACTGTGTAACCGCACTGTGTAACCGCGCTGTGTAACCCCGCTCTGCAACCATACTGTGTAACCGCAGTGTGTAACCGCATTATGTAACCGCGCTGTGTAACCGCGCTGTGTAACCACGCTGTGTAACCGCACTGTGTCACCGTGCTGTGTAACCACACTGTGTAACCGCGCAGTCACGCCGCTCTGCGTAACCGCGCTGTGTAACCTCACTGTGTAACCGCACTGTGTGACTGCGCTGTGTAACCGCACTGCGTAAGCGCACTGTGTGGCTGTGCTGCTTAACCGCACTGTGTAACCGCGCTGTGTAACCGCACTGTGTAACTGCACTGTGTAACCATGCTGTGTAAACGCACTATGTAACCATGCTGTGTAACCGCGCTGTGTAACCACGCTGTGTAACCGCACTGTGTAACCACGCTGTGTAACCATGCTGTGTAACCATGCTCTGTAAACGCACTGTGTAACCACGCTGTGTAACCGCGCTGTGTGACCACGCAGTGACACAGTTCTGTGTAACGATGCTGTGTTAGTGCGCTGTGTAACTGCTCTGTGTAACCACACTGTGTAACCGCGCTGTGTAACCACGCCGAGTAACCACAATGTGTAACCACACTGTGTAACCGCACTGTGTATCCGCACTGTGTAACTGCACTGTGTAACCGCACTGTGTAACCGCGCTGAGTAACCTCACTGTGTAACCGCGTTGTGTAACCGCGCTGTGTAACCATACTGTGTAACCATAATGTGTAACCGCGCTGGGTAACCGCGCTGTGTAACCGCGCTGTGTAACCTCACTGTGTAACCGCGTTGTGTAACCGTGCTGTGTAACCGCACTGTGTGACTGTGCTGTGTAACCGCACTGTGTAAACACACTGTGTTACTGCGCGGTGTAACCGCACTGTGTTACTGCGCTGTGTAACCACGCTGTGTAACCGCACTGTGTAACCGCGCTGTGTAACCATACTGTGTAACTGCATTGTGTAACCGCTCTGTGTAACCGTGCTGTGTAACCTCACTGTGTAACCGCACTTTGTGACTGCGCTGTCTAACCGCAGTGTAAACGCGCTGTGTAACCGCACTGTGTTACTGTGCTGTGTAACCGCGCTGTGTAACCGCACTGTGTAACCACGCTGTGTAACCGCACTGTGTAACCGTGCTGTGTAACCGCACTGTGTAACCGGGCTGTGTAACCGCACTGTGTAATCACACTGTGTAAACGCACTGTGTATCCATACTGTGTAACAACGCTGTGTAACTGCTCTGTGTAACCGCGCTGTGTAACCACGCTGTGTAACCATGCTGTGTAACCGCACTGTGTAACCACGCTGTGTAACCGCACTGTGTAACCATGCTGTGTAACCACACTGTGTAACCATGCTGTGTAACCGCACTGTTTAACCACTCTGTGTAACCACACTGTGTAACGGCACTGTGTAACCGCGCTCTGTAACCGCACTGTGTAAAAGTGCTGTGTAACCGCACTGTGTAACCACACGGTGTAACGGCGCTGTGTAACCGCACTGTGTAACCACGCTGTGTAACCACACTGTGTAATGGCACTGTGTAACCACACTGTGTAACCGCGCTGTGTAACCACACTGTGTAACGGCGCTGTGTAACCGCACTGTGTAAAAGTGCTGTGTAACCGCGCTCTGTAACCACGCTGTGCAACCACGCTGTGTAACCACACTGTGTAACTGCGCTGTGTAACCGCACTGTGTAACCACGCTTAGTAACGGCGCTGTGTAACCGCATTGTGTAACCGCGCTATGTAACAGTGCTGTGTAACCGCACTGTGTTACAGTGCTAATTAACAGCGCTGTGTAACCGCGCTGTGTAACTGCGCTGTGTAACCGCACTGTGTAAGCGCACTGTGTGGCAGTGCCGTGTAACCGCACTGTGTACCCATGCTGTGTGACCGCACTGTGTAACCCCACTGTGTAACCACGCTGTGTAACCACACTGTGTAACCGCAGTGTTACTGCGCTGTGTAACTGCACTGTGTAAACGTGCTGTGTAACCTCACTGTGTAACCGCACTGTGTGACTGCGCTGTGTAACCGCACTGTCTAACCACACTGTGTTACTGCGTGGTGTAACCGCGCTGTGTAACCGCACTGCGTTACTGCGCTGTGTAACCACGCTGTGTAACCGCGTTGTGTAACCGCGCTGTGTAACCATATTGTGTAACTGCATAGTGTAACCGCTCTGTGTAACCGTGCTGCGTAACCTCACTGTGTAACCGCACTTTGTGACTGTGCTGTGTAACCGCAGTGTAACCGCGCTGTGTAACCGCACTGTGTTACTGTGCTGTGTAACCGCTCTGTGTAACCACACTGTGTAACCACGCTGTGTAACTGCACTGTGTAACCTCACTGTGTAACCGCACTGTGTGACTGCGCTTTGTAACCGCACTATGTAACCACACTGTGTTACTGCGTGGTGAAACCACGCTGTGTAACCACACTGTGTTACTGCGCTTTGTAACCGCACTATGTAACCAAACTGTGTTACTGCGCGGTGAAACCACGCTGTGTAACCACACTGTGTTACTGCGCTGTGTAACCACGCATGTAATCGCACTGTGTAACCGTTCTGTGTAACCACGCTGTGTAACCTCACTGTGTAACCGCACTGTGTGACTGCGCTGTGTAACCGCACTGTGTAACCATGCTGTGTAACCGCAATGTGTTACTGCACTGTGTAACCGTGTTGTGTAACCGCACTGTGTAACCGCACCGTGTAACCACACCGTGTAACCGCACTGTGTTACTGCACTGTGTAACTGCGTTGTGTAACCGCACCGTGTAACCACACCGTGTAACCGCACTGTGTAACCGCACTGTGTAACCGCGCTGTGTAACCCCGCTCTGCAACCATACTGTGTAACCGCACTGTGTAACCGCATTGTGTAACCGTGCTGTGTAACCGCGCTGTGTAACCACGCTGTGTAACCGCACTGTGTCACCGTGCTGTGTAACCGCACTGTGTAACCGCGCAGTCACGCCGCTCTGCGTAACCGCGCTGTGTAACCTCACTGTGTAACCGCACTGTGTAACCACGCTGTGTAACCGCACTGTGTAACCACGCTGTGTAACCACACTGTGTAACCATGCTGTGTAACCGCACTGTGTAACCACGCTGTGTAACCACACTGTGTAACCGCACTGTGTAACCGCGCTCTGTAACTGCACTGTGTAAAAGTGCTGTGTAACCGCACTGTGTAACCACACTGTGTAACGGCGCTGTGTAACCGCACTGTGTAACCACGCTGTGTAACCACACTGTGTAATGGCACTGTGTAACCACACTGTGTAACCGCGCTGTGTAACCACACTGTGTAACGGCGCTGTGTAACCGCACTGTGTAAAAGTGCTGTGTAACCGCGCTCTGTAACCACGCTGTGCAACCACGCTGTGTAACCGCACTGTGTAACTGCGCTGTGTAACCGCACTGTGTTACAGTGCTAATTAACGGCGCAGTGTATCCGCGCTGTGTAACTGCGCTGTGTAACCACACTGTGTAAGCGCACTGTGTGGCAGTGCCGTGTAACCGCACTGTGTACCCATGCTGTGTGACCGCACTGTGTAACCCCGCTGTGTAACCACACTGTGTAAGCTCACTGTGTAACCGCACTGTGTGACTGCGCTGTGTAACCACGCTGTGTAACCGCGCTGTGTAACCGTGCTGTGTAACCATACTGTGTAACTGCATTGTGTAACCGCAGTGTAACCACGCTGTGTAACCGCACTGTGTTACTGCACTGTGTAACCGCGTTGTGTAACCGCACTGTGTAACCACACTGTGTAATCGCACTGTGTAACCGTGCTGTGTAACCGCACTGTGTAACCGGGCTGTGTAACCGCACTGTGTAATCACACTGTGTAACAACGCTGTGTAACTGCACTGTGTAACCGCGCTGTGTAACCGCACTGTGTAACCATGCTGTGTAACCGCACTGTGTAACCACGCTGTGTAACCACACTGTGTAACCATGGTGTGTAACCGCACTGTGTAACCGCACTGTGTAACCACACTGTGTAACCGCACTGTGTAATCACACTGTGTAACAACGCTGTGTAACTGCGCTGTGTAACCACGCTGTGTAACCGCACTGTGTAACCACGCTGTGTAACCACACTGTGTAACCATGGTGTGTAACCACACTGTGTAACCGCACTGTGTTACTGCGCTGTGTAACTGCACTGTGTAAACGTGCTGTGTAACCTCACTGTGTAACCGCACTGCGTGACTGCGCTGTGTAACCGCACTGTCTAACCACACTGTGTTACTGCGTGGTGTAACCGCGCTGTGTAACCGCACTGCGTTACTGCGCTGTGTAACCACGCTGTGTAACCGCGTTGTGTAACCGCGCTGTGTAACCATATTGTGTAACTGCATTGTGTAACCGCTCTGTGTAACCGTGCTGCGTAACCTCACTGTGTAACCGCACTTTGTGACTGCGCTGTGTAACCGCAGTGTAACCGCGCTGTGTAACCGCACTGTGTTACTGTGCTGTGTAACCGCGCTGTGTAACCACACTGTGTAACCACGCTGTGTAACTGCACTGTGTAACCTCACTGTGTAACCGCACTGTGTGACTGCGCTTTGTAACCGCACTATGTAAGCACACTGTGTAACCACGCTGTGTAACCGCACTGTGTAACCTCACTGTGTAACCGCACTGTGTGACTGCGCTTTGTAACCGCACTATGTAACCACACTGTGTTACTGCGCGGTGAAACCACGCTGTGTAACCACACTGTGTTACTGCGCTGTGTAACCACGCATGTAATCGCACTGTGTAACCGTTCTGTGTAACCACGCTGTGTAACCTCACTGTGTAACCGCACTGTGTGACTGCGCTGTGTAACCGCTCTGTGTAACCGCGTTGTGTAATTGCACTGTGTAACCGCACCGTGTAACCACACCGTGTAACCGCACTGTGTTACTGCACTGTGTAACCGCGTTGTGTAACCGTACCGTGTAACCACACCGTGTAACCGCACTGTGTAACCGCATTGTGTTACTGCACTGTGTAACCGCGTTGTGTAACCGCACCGTGTAACCACACCGTGTAACCGCACTGTGTAACCGCACTGTGTAACCGCGCTGTGTAACCCCGCTCTGCAACCATACTGTGTAACCGCAGTGTGTAACCGCATTATGTAACCGCGCTGTGTAACCGCGCTGTGTAACCACGCTGTGTAACCGCACTGTGTCACCGTGCTGTGTAACCACACTGTGTAACCGCGCAGTCACGCCGCTCTGCGTAACCGCGCTGTGTAACCTCACTGTGTAACCGCACTGTGTGACTGCGCTGTGTAACCGCACTGCGTAAGCGCACTGTGTGGCTGTGCTGCTTAACCGCACTGTGTAACCGCGCTGTGTAACCGCACTGTGTAACTGCACTGTGTAACCATGCTGTGTAAACGCACTATGTAACCATGCTGTGTAACCGCGCTGTGTAACCACGCTGTGTAACCGCACTGTGTAACCACGCTGTGTAACCATGCTGTGTAACCATGCTCTGTAAACGCACTGTGTAACCACGCTGTGTAACCGCGCTGTGTGACCACGCAGTGACACAGTTCTGTGTAACGATGCTGTGTTAGTGCGCTGTGTAACTGCTCTGTGTAACCACACTGTGTAACCGCGCTGTGTAACCACGCCGAGTAACCACAATGTGTAACCACACTGTGTAACCGCACTGTGTATCCGCACTGTGTAACTGCACTGTGTAACCGCACTGTGTAACCGCGCTGAGTAACCTCACTGTGTAACCGCGTTGTGTAACCGCGCTGTGTAACCATACTGTGTAACCATAATGTGTAACCGCGCTGGGTAACCGCGCTGTGTAACCGCGCTGTGTAACCTCACTGTGTAACCGCGTTGTGTAACCGTGCTGTGTAACCGCACTGTGTGACTGTGCTGTGTAACCGCACTGTGTAAACACACTGTGTTACTGCGCGGTGTAACCGCACTGTGTTACTGCGCTGTGTAACCACGCTGTGTAACCGCACTGTGTAACCGCGCTGTGTAACCATACTGTGTAACTGCATTGTGTAACCGCTCTGTGTAACCGTGCTGTGTAACCTCACTGTGTAACCGCACTTTGTGACTGCGCTGTCTAACCGCAGTGTAAACGCGCTGTGTAACCGCACTGTGTTACTGTGCTGTGTAACCGCGCTGTGTAACCGCACTGTGTAACCACGCTGTGTAACCGCACTGTGTAACCGTGCTGTGTAACCGCACTGTGTAACCGGGCTGTGTAACCGCACTGTGTAATCACACTGTGTAAACGCACTGTGTATCCATACTGTGTAACAACGCTGTGTAACTGCTCTGTGTAACCGCGCTGTGTAACCACGCTGTGTAACCATGCTGTGTAACCGCACTGTGTAACCACGCTGTGTAACCGCACTGTGTAACCATGCTGTGTAACCACACTGTGTAACCATGCTGTGTAACCGCACTGTTTAACCACTCTGTGTAACCACACTGTGTAACGGCACTGTGTAACCGCGCTCTGTAACCGCACTGTGTAAAAGTGCTGTGTAACCGCACTGTGTAACCACACGGTGTAACGGCGCTGTGTAACCGCACTGTGTAACCACGCTGTGTAACCACACTGTGTAATGGCACTGTGTAACCACACTGTGTAACCGCGCTGTGTAACCACACTGTGTAACGGCGCTGTGTAACCGCACTGTGTAAAAGTGCTGTGTAACCGCGCTCTGTAACCACGCTGTGCAACCACGCTGTGTAACCACACTGTGTAACTGCGCTGTGTAACCGCACTGTGTAACCACGCTTAGTAACGGCGCTGTGTAACCGCATTGTGTAACCGCGCTATGTAACAGTGCTGTGTAACCGCACTGTGTTACAGTGCTAATTAACAGCGCTGTGTAACCGCGCTGTGTAACTGCGCTGTGTAACCGCACTGTGTAAGCGCACTGTGTGGCAGTGCCGTGTAACCGCACTGTGTACCCATGCTGTGTGACCGCACTGTGTAACCCCACTGTGTAACCACGCTGTGTAACCACACTGTGTAACCGCAGTGTTACTGCGCTGTGTAACTGCACTGTGTAAACGTGCTGTGTAACCTCACTGTGTAACCGCACTGTGTGACTGCGCTGTGTAACCGCACTGTCTAACCACACTGTGTTACTGCGTGGTGTAACCGCGCTGTGTAACCGCACTGCGTTACTGCGCTGTGTAACCACGCTGTGTAACCGCGTTGTGTAACCGCGCTGTGTAACCATATTGTGTAACTGCATAGTGTAACCGCTCTGTGTAACCGTGCTGCGTAACCTCACTGTGTAACCGCACTTTGTGACTGTGCTGTGTAACCGCAGTGTAACCGCGCTGTGTAACCGCACTGTGTTACTGTGCTGTGTAACCGCTCTGTGTAACCACACTGTGTAACCACGCTGTGTAACTGCACTGTGTAACCTCACTGTGTAACCGCACTGTGTGACTGCGCTTTGTAACCGCACTATGTAACCACACTGTGTTACTGCGTGGTGAAACCACGCTGTGTAACCACACTGTGTTACTGCGCTTTGTAACCGCACTATGTAACCAAACTGTGTTACTGCGCGGTGAAACCACGCTGTGTAACCACACTGTGTTACTGCGCTGTGTAACCACGCATGTAATCGCACTGTGTAACCGTTCTGTGTAACCACGCTGTGTAACCTCACTGTGTAACCGCACTGTGTGACTGCGCTGTGTAACCGCACTGTGTAACCATGCTGTGTAACCGCAATGTGTTACTGCACTGTGTAACCGTGTTGTGTAACCGCACTGTGTAACCGCACCGTGTAACCACACCGTGTAACCGCACTGTGTTACTGCACTGTGTAACTGCGTTGTGTAACCGCACCGTGTAACCACACCGTGTAACCGCACTGTGTAACCGCACTGTGTAACCGCGCTGTGTAACCCCGCTCTGCAACCATACTGTGTAACCGCACTGTGTAACCGCATTGTGTAACCGTGCTGTGTAACCGCGCTGTGTAACCACGCTGTGTAACCGCACTGTGTCACCGTGCTGTGTAACCGCACTGTGTAACCGCGCAGTCACGCCGCTCTGCGTAACCGCGCTGTGTAACCTCACTGTGTAACCGCACTGTGTAACCACGCTGTGTAACCGCACTGTGTAACCACGCTGTGTAACCACACTGTGTAACCATGCTGTGTAACCGCACTGTGTAACCACGCTGTGTAACCACACTGTGTAACCGCACTGTGTAACCGCGCTCTGTAACTGCACTGTGTAAAAGTGCTGTGTAACCGCACTGTGTAACCACACTGTGTAACGGCGCTGTGTAACCGCACTGTGTAACCACG